>NC_143509.1:71307671-71642671 GCF_031878675.1 Megascapheus bottae
GTTTTTTCCTGGTTACGTGGTACCGAGGAATCGAACCCCAGTCTTCGTGCATGCTAGGCAAGCACTCTATCACTAGGCCAAACTTCCGGCCCAAGCAATACATTTTAATGGAAAATTTCATCATTTTCCACAGAAGGAAAATCTTGAGTTTACTGGTTCACTCAATTGAACATTACAAAAAAAACCTACTTAAATAAGAGTAAATTTCATAATCATTTTTATTTCCTTGTTTTTTTGCTGTACACAAATTTCTTTAGGTGCAATAATTATTTTTTCTTTTGTTATTTAATGTATAGAGGGGTTACAGTTATATTCGCCAGATAGATGGTGCATTACTTCTCACACATTGATACTCCTTCTCATGTTTTTGTCCCCATTTCCCTCACCCCATACTCTCCCCCGTCTTTTTCCCCTCCTATTTCAAACAAATAAGCATACATATAATATACCAGGTAACAAAGTAAGATACTGTAATAATATGAGATTAAACAAAGGGCAACACAAGAGAAGAGAAAAAACATAGTACATTAAGAACAACGGTAACAAATCAAAATGAAATAGCAAACATTTTCAATTACCTGTACTTTTCTGTGTTAAAATTTTTAAGTGTTAATGTGAATTAGCAAAGCAACATACCCTTTGGAGAAAAGCATCTGTGGAATTCAATGCATAGTTTAGAAGCATCTTAAAACACTTTGTAAATTTAGTGTCACTTCTACTTTCCCTTTTTACAACTGATTATTTCAAAACTACATTGGAGAAGTCATAAATGAGCCATAAATGAAAACAGTCAACCAAATAAATATGCAAACAATGTCTACATCGACCTCATCAGAACACACAATTAGCTTAAAGATAAGCTTCAAGTACTTTCCTGAATGAAGAAAGAGATAGAGAGAAAAAGATTTTCTAAGTCATTGAAGAAAGACACATACCTCCATGTCTGTCACACCCCACACATTCATGCTGTGCTAGAGCTATGTTTCAGATCTCATGTCTTAAGGGATCTCTTCAGCCTGTAACAATAACATGATGGGACAATCTGGCTCTAGAATTGAAGCTCTTCACCAACAAAATTATAAGGAAACATCAGAAACACTGTATTTTCATTACAAGGCTACCCAGGTTCTAAAAGAGAAGTCACTGTTGGCAATAGCTTTATTGTTTTAATCTAATTTCTATAAAATCAATGTGAGTGTTTGTCTGTGAAACTTACAGAATTTTCTCTAGGTCTATATGGTATAAAGTGGCTCACTACTCCAAATCTTATTGTCACTATATTCAGAACATTGTTATGATAGGTTATATTCCATAAATAATTATGCATTATGTTGATTTTTAGAATTGTGTATGCCTCATCTCATTTAAAAATTCAAAGAATATGATGTGCAATCTTGGTATACGTATTTTCTCCACTTGAAACTACTCCGATGTAGCATGCAATATGTATACATTGTACACGTGTATGTGTGTATGTATAGTTATATATGTACATTTCCTAAGATTTAGGAAGGAATGTTTTCAATTCACTAACAGGAGAAAGTTATATATTATATACTTCCATCACCAAATTTTGCTTCAGTGCTTCAGAATTTCATTGCTTGTAATATAGATATGTCCTATACATATGTAAGGGTAGTGGATTGTTTTAACTACATGTTAAAACTTTTCAGAATTGGTACATGAGTTAGAAATCAACAGTGTCCAAAAAGAATAAGGCTATTTTATCTTTATCAGAAAGTGTCCATGAGAATGCACAAACAATTTTCAAAACAACTGTTTATTTATCCTAACATAGATGCTACTGCATACCACACTGTGGCTACCTTCTCAACATCTTCCCTTGAAACAGGGAAAATGATTAATATTGCTTCATGCTATTGCATTAAATACTTTAAACTTTAATAGTAAATATTAATTGCATTCTTTACTATTTGATAAATATCTTATATGTCTGTGTGTAGCACTGGAAATTTCAGGATAGAGATATAGTGATATTGTGGAGAAGGGAGTGGTTTCTACTTCACCCAAGAATCATTTAATATTCCCTTACCTTAGGAGAATAGCAGTAAATGTGTAAAAATGAATCTCAAAGTCAAACTTTTCCTTAAAAGTCTGACCTGAATTTAATTTCATAAAATCTAATATTTTCAGTTATCTAGTGAGTGAAAGTATTATACGTTGTAGTGATTAAAATATTAAGTCTATAGGAGCCAAGAAAACAAATCACTTGTTCTTTGTCTTTAAAAAGTACATTTGATAATTAATTTTTAAGTATCCCAACAATAAAAAAGAAAAAATCAAAAATAATAAAAAAAAGAAAAAGAAAAACACCACAAGGACCTCTCCAAAATAAAGATGTTAAATTAATACAGTTTACAAAAAGAAAAGAAAATATTTTAGGAAAGTATTTCCTATAATTTGGGATTTCAGTTTATGGAGACTCCACAAGATAATACAGATAATAAAGGGCTGACCTGAGAGATAATGGCAATATGCTTTTTTTTTTTTTTTTTTTTTGGTCTGTGGTGGGGCTTGAACTCAAGCCTGGATACTGTCTCTGAGCCCTACCCCTGGGCCTGGGCATTGTCCCCAATTCTTCAGCTCAAGGCTACTACCCTACCCTTTGAACCACAATGACATTTTCTAGTGGTTAATTGGAGATAAAGGTCTCAGTCCTTAGTGCCCGGGCTGGCAGATCTCAGCCTCCTGAGAACCTAGGATTTCAAGTGTGAGCCACCATGTCTGGCTAATGGTCGTAGTCTATTCTTAAAATATATGTTTATATTTGTGACAAGCAATAGAAAGTTTGCAACACACATTCATACATATATTCATATATGTTGGGAAACCATATCTACAATCAAGAAAATAAACAAATTTATCCCTTCAATTAATTTACTTCTATAACAACATTTTAACTCTAATCTGTTTTTGATCTTCTACACATACCATTTTAAGTGATTCTCAAATTCTAGACAAAAATTTTATACAAAATTCATCTAAATTAAAGCAGCAACAACAACAGTAAAATAGTAGTACTCTGACTTTATTGATATTTAAGCATTTTAAATTTGGTAAAATCTTTTGTTAAATCAGAGCTTCATATTCTTATGTCATACTTTTTTATACACAGCATTACAAGTTATTTTGCAAATAGTTCACAAAAGTAATATTTACCAATTTACTTGTGCATTCATTAATAAAAATAGTATAAGTATTAGTTACAATAGTACTCTGTGTAAACAGGAAATATTAAGAAATTGTCTTGTTAGTGTTTCTTTTATATATTTTTTTTTAATATTTTTTTTTGCCAGTCCTGGGCTTTAGCTCAGGGTCTGAGCACTGTCCTTTAGCTCAGGGTCTGAGCACTGTCCTTGGATTTTCTCAAGGCTAGAGCTCTACCACTTGAGCCTCAGCACCATTTCTGGTTTCTTTTTTTTTTTTCCTATATATTGAACCTGGGTCTTCGTGCATGCTAGACTAGCACTCTACCAGTAGGCCAAACTCCTGGCCCCGTTTCTTTTATATTTTATAATGAAAAATATACTATAGCTTCTGTATTCACAAAAATCAAAGTCTCCTTATCCTATTTTTCTAGTTAGGAATGGTTCAAAAGGCAAAGAAAATGTACACAAAATCTCTTGAAGTCTAATCTAAACCACACATTTCTACACCTTCACTTTTAAAGTACTCTTCACGGAACCAAAAGTAACATCTCCCATCCAATAACTCGATACATATGACTTTGCCAATTGTACCAAAATAATAAACAATTTTTGTATGTTTTTCTTAATGCTTTTAAAAGAAAAACTGAAAAGAGGGTTAAGTCTAAATAAGAAAAAAAATGAATAATGGAACGAATTGTTAAGTGCATTGCCTGCCCTGAGTTCTTACCCACTCACTATTCAAAACTGATCCAATTTAATCATATCTACTCTGTATTCAATTAGAAGGGAACAAAGGTTCTTGCTCGGATTCCAGAATAGTTTGTTTGATGGCTGCCCAGATATGGGGATTTTAAAAGGCAAGCTCTCCGCAGTCAACAGTGCATTTAATTATATGAGTAGCATCCTGTCAGCTTTTTCTGACAAAATCTGACAAGAGCTGAAGAGAATGACAACGTTTAAAAGTTGGAGGTCTCTGAAGTGTGCCTGGGAGACAGGATGCATCTGTAATAGATTGAAAGAGACATCTCATAGAGAATCTAGTTGCATGTGAGGAAGTACCAGACACTGGCATCTGACACCCTTTCAGGGGAAATCACTTGAAGAAATCTTGATATTTAAGTGGTTTCTCAGTTTTGATTTGTTCTGAATCCTGAACAAAGACTGATTTCTGTGTTACCCAGAATGTGGAGAACATCTGTAGTCTGAGCTCTCTTTGTTATTTTTTTACCTTTATTGTAATTAATAGAGAAGTTACAGTTATATTAGCCAGATAGAAGGAGCATTATTGATATCCCTTCTCGTGTTTTGTCCCCATTTCCCTCCCCCACCCGCTCTCCTCATCGTTTCCCCCCCTTCACTTTCCTATTTCAAATAAACACATAAACGTATATACAATATACCAGATTACAAGGTAACATACTGTAACAATATGAGAATAGCCAAGGGACAGCAAAAAAGATGAGAGATAACATAGTACATGAAGGAGAACAATCACTTATTATATGGCTCTTGTTTCTATATCCTGGAGGTCCTTTCATTTAGCCTCATCCTATATGGCCTTGTATATCTAGTTTTTGAACTATTGTAATCCTCTGCTAGGGAAGTCCAAGTTTTGTACTGGGCTCTCTTAAAAGCAGTTTCTGATATCCCCACTCTTGCAGTTTAAGAGTATATCTCCCATTTGGAGTCACTTTACCATCGAATTACTTATTACACAATACTGCCTAGTATCTGGTGAAATCTGCTTTTGTTTATGTTTCTTTTATTTTGTGCTGTTTTCCCTGATCAGCACTAACTTCATCCTGAGAAAATGGTATATGTTGAATTAGTTTATGTCCTCGGCACTTCGAATGTATCCACTATCATGTGCAGGAAATAAATATTTCTGCTATTTCAATGACTTAGTGAAGGGATATACTCATTGTACTTGGATGCCATCTCTAAGCATTGATCAAACCTCCAATGAGCTAGAAAAATCAATGTGGTCTCAACTCTCACAACAGTGAAAAAGAGAAAGTTTTGCCCAGAAAGATCAATCAAGCTGCCCAAGTTATGGAAAGCTTTGTATTTATTCATTCATGTCTCTGTTAATATAAAAAATAAGACACTTAAAATAATTTCAGATACCATAAGCAAGTGGAAAGTAAATTTGGTGAAATGGAAATAAGTACATGAGAATGAAAATAATAAAAATGAGATAGTACTTATGAGATAATAATCTTGAAATCATACACATCGTGAAGGGGCTTTTATTTCAAGTACACTTTGTTATCAGACACCCAAATAGGAAGGTAAGACCAGCTAAATAACTGTTACAACATTTATTAATAAAATCACACAAATCATTCTAGCATAAAACCATTTTTTCATGTTATAAATGAATTTCACCAAACTTATAATAAAAACGCTACATTATTTATAAATATTCTCTTACTAGAAATGACAATGAGTCATATAAGTAATGATATCCTATCTAAGCACAGTTACATTCTACAGTTACATGAAGAATAAATAACAAGTATATTGGTGATTGGTATTGTGATTTTTCTGATTGATAGGCAAAATGTTTTTTACTTTTATATTCTCTGTATATACATTTCATTATTTACAGTAAATTTTTCACAATTAACTGTGCCTTGTAGCTGAACTTTCACACCTGCTGAGTAGTCTTAACAATGTGCTATCTAGTTACTAGGCCAAATTTGTTATAATCACATATATTTTATTGGAATTGATTATATGATTTAGTGAAAACTTTTCTTTCATTTGAATCTTATCAGGACTCACTTTGGGTAGAATTGTTTTCCTCTACATAACTTTGTTGTATCAGTGTAACTATAATAGAACACCTATAACTTAGTACATTTTAAAGAGAAATTGCTTTCTGGTTAAGATTACAATTGCATAGCAAATAGGAGGAAATATATGTAAAAGGGACTGAATAAAATTTAAGTATAAGCACAATGAAAGAACAATTGACAGAAACAAATGACAACCCACAGAACAAGAAAAAATTATCATCTATTGGACAAATAAATATATAGTATATACAAAGAACTCAAGAAATTAAATAGAAAAATAATAAATAATTGAAAGAATAAATGCACAAGTGGATTGAACTGACAATCCCAAAAGAAACACAAATTGCCAGTAAAAATACGAATAAAAGTTCAACACCCTTTGCCATAAGGGCAATGCAAATCAATAGTGCATTAAGATTTCCTCTTAACCCAATCAGGAATACAATTGTCAAAGAAAATAAACAACAAATTCTAATGAGAAGGCAGAGAACAGAGGAGGGAGAAGAATCCTCCTGTACTACCGGTGGGAATGTAAGGTAGCATAGAATAAATAAATCAATATGAAGGTTCTAATACGAACCTAAAAATAGACATAATATTTGACTATATTTTAAGACTGTTGAACATATAGGAGAATAAGACTATGTGAAAAAGAAAACTACTTAACCATGTTTGTTGTATCTGTTTAATTAGAAAAAAAATATACCATATATCCAGCTATATACTTAATATATGTATGTTTTATACATTTATGTATCCATTTCTATGCATACTGTATATATACCTATTCACGTATAAATATGCGTATGTGTGTGTGTGTGTGTGGCAGGGTTATCTAGAGACCATGAATTATTGCTTACCATTCAGAAAAGTGAATTTTATTATTTTAAGGATAATGAAGGAACTGGAGAGCATTATTCTGAGCAAGATAAGCCAGGCTCAAACAGGCAAATATTACATGCTCATGCTTTCTCTAATTCGTAAATAATAGACCTGAAATGATGATGATGATGATGATGATGATGATGATGATGATGATGATGATGATGATTTTTGGGAAAACTAATATAGGAAAGTTAATGGGACAAATTGAAATAATCATCGCTTTTGTGAAAACTAGTTTAACATCCTCTCTTATTTCACTCTTTACTAAAGTTCAGAGTAATACTAAATTATTTCTCATTTTGTCATTGAGATTCTTTTGTTACAGATAAATTTAGTAAACTGAATGTGTGCTAAGTACCTCTAGCCTCATCTATATCATTTATAAGTCACATTGAGTTTTATATTCTAAATGGCCATTATGTCATAGAAAATTTGTACTTCCTGATAAAATATTTTTCAAAAATCTAAACACAATGTCTTTTTTGTTATTGTTCATGGGGCTTGAACTATGGCCTGGGTGTTGTTCCTGAGCTCTTCAGTTCAAGGCTACCACCCTACCCCAAGAGCCACAGAGCCACTTCCTACCATGTCTTTTACAAGACAAGCATGATATAAATGAAAGCTACCATGTATCTTGCTATTATCAATAGGGAAATACACTTGGATTGATTGTTTCAACATGCGTTAGGCATAAAGAGAAGCATTAGGATAAGTCTCTTGTTTCCCTATGCTTGAGTTCATTTTGCTTAGTCTCATCCTATATGGCCACATGCATGTAGCATTTGAACTATTGCATACTTGTACCAGGAAAATCCTCAATGTATACAAACTTATCCTTGTCATTGCTGTTTTCAATGTATTATGTTAAGTTATTTCTTTACTCTTATTTTTTTTACTGTTGTTATTGTTTTTGACTGTTAGGGCTTATCCACTGTTGTTGTATCTGATTTTGGTACCTGGGGTAATGTATGTACATTTATTTGTTTATTTGAATTATGGAAAGGGAACAACAAGATGATGAGACAAAGGGAAAAACATAAACCAGTGCAACAATATTCACAAGACAATATGTTGGAAATGAACACTACAACTTGGGAGAGGATAGGGGAGAGAAAGTGGGAAGAACACATGAGAAGTCAGATTCCCCAGTTTAGGCGTCTCCCAAACAGGAAATGACTGGCCAAGAAGGCATAGGAATCCTCTGGTATGGCGCAATATCCAGGCAGACAGAACAGGAGCTTCTGAGAGTACTCACTCTCCAGAGGTGGGCGGGGGGAGGGGAGAGTCTGTCAGAGTTAGAAGGGAGGTAAGGAGGAGGGTTCCAGTCACTCACTAGATGTAGAGAGGGGCCAGTTTAATGGATGCAAAGCCAGCAATGGTAAAGGCCACTCACTCGCCAAATGTAGAGGTTAAAGTGTGGTAGATACATGATCAAGCAATAAAGATGAGAAATCCAATGTTGGCTTCGTCCGGCTTCCTTGGTCTGAAGAGGGGTGGTGAGAATGCAGATTAACCCTCAGAAAGAGAAGAGGGAGGAGAGGATCCAGTGACTATTGACTCTGTCCCCTCCTCAGTTTCTGGCACCAGATAGATGTAAGATTAACAGGAAAGAAAAGGAAACTCACCAAAAGGTTCAGGCAGAAAAGAATTTATTGTAGGGGTAGCAAACTGTGAATCCGCACAAGATGGAGGCATATAGAGACAGAGAGGAAGGAAAAAGAGAAAAAGAGGAAGAGAGAGGGCGACTCGTATTGAGCCAGGTTATGTACGGAAAGGCAGGAAACGAGACCATAGTGGATGCAGAAGTGATCTCAGAGCTTAGGGTCCTCTCTCTCTGTCCTAGAAAGGCCTGACGGGGTGGTTCAGATAGACCTCAGTGGATGAAGAAATGACCTCAGAAACTAGGATCCTTGGCTGACTCACTGTCAGGTGATTATTGGTTCCAGGTTGGTGAAGAGGAAGCATGGAGAGACTGTTCTCCAGGGCAGACCTAACAGCAAGCATATGGAAAGTAGGGTTTCTTTTCCCCCCTAAATGTATATAAGTGCTTATTGTATTTATCTCCAGCTTCCGTTCAAAGGCCTGGATTTAGATGGTGGCTTTTGCACCAACTCAGACAGGAAGGGTTAATACCTGTTTATCATTCACCACGAAAATAATAACCACCAGTCTGATAGCAAAGCCAGGTTAAGAAAAGAGAAACACAAGTCATTCTTTTTATCATGTTTCATTGATATGGGAGGCTTCAAAATGAACAACCAAAAAATTCTGGTGAAAGATTCTACTTCTACACTTAGATTTAGGAAAGATAGAAATAGTAGGTCAGGAGAAAATCAAGGTGAAATTCTAGATAAGGGTCTCATCTAACAGTAATAGACTGAGAGAAAACCAAGAAAGGCCTCTGTTCAGATTTTGTCAGCAACTCCAGTCACATCTCATCTTTTTGGCTAGAAAACAGGATCCATGCTAGAGTAGGAGGCGGGGAGAGATGATGAATCTTATGACCTACTATAGAGCAAGGTAAGACAAGGTGTTTTTTTCTGGGTAGTCCTCACGCATCAGAGATTGCAGTTACATTTTATGATTAGCTTTGGGGAAATTAGGTTCTATGTTATATGTCCCACCTTTGGGAAGAGGAATTCTAGCTCTGTGGCTTATGTCCCTTCTAGAGAAGGCAGTAGGGTCAAGAGAAGATCACAGCAAAACAACTTTCTGAATACGAATATTTCAGGGCAAGGTTAGGGCTTTATGGATTTTATAACCTAATTCATATGACAGCAAGGAAAGCAAGGTCTTAAGTAAACATTTACTAAATGAAACAAATTTGTTACAAACATGGTTGTGCTGGTAGTTTTAGTATGGCCTTGTTTGGGTAGTCATTTGGGTAAATGCCTAGAAGTAAGATTTTTGGGTAATAGAGAAGCTCTATGTTTAGTCTTTTAAGGAACCTCCATACTGCTTACCAGAGTGGCTGAACAAGTTTACATTCCCACCAACAGTGCAATAGCATTTCCTCCTGGCTACATCCCTACCAGCATCTTGTTATTAGATTTCTTGACCATGGTCATTCTGACTGGGATGAAGTGGAATCTCAAAGTTGTTTTCATTTGCATTTCTTTTTTTTGTTGTTGCCAGTCTTGGGCGTGGGCTCAGGGCCTGAGCTTGTCCTTGGACTTTCTCAAGGCTAGAGCTCTACCACTTGAGCCTCAGCACCACTCCCAGCTTTTTTCTATATATGTGGTACTGAGGAATCGAACCCGGGTATTCGTGCATGCTAGGCAAGCACTCTACCACTAGGCTAAATTCCCGGCCTCATTTGCATTTCTTTTATGGTCAGACATATTGAGCATTTTTTCATGTGTCTGTTGGTCTTATTTCCTTTTCAGATAAGTCTTTTTAAATCTTTAGCCCACTTTTTGAAAATGGAATGGTTGTTTCTTTGAAGATTTGTTTTGGGGGGATTTAATTTTTTAAGTTCTAAGTATATTTTTGATATGAGGCCCTTGTGTCTTGTATGGCTAGTGAAGATATTCCCCCAATCCATGGTTTTGTTTTTTTTTTTTTTTTTTAATTTATCTTGCTGGCTATGTCCTGTGCTATACAGAAACTCTCAGTTTAATGAAGTCCCATTTGTCCAACCTTTCAATGATTCAATGCAGCATAGCTAAGATATAGAACCAACTCATAATGCCTTTAGTAGATGAATAGATCACAAAAAATGCAGTATATATACACAATGGAATTCTAAGCTCCATCAGAGTGACATCACCGCATTGGTAAAGAAATGGAAAGACATGAAAAAAATCATATTAATTGAAGTAAGCCAGACAGAAAGAAACATAGGCTTCGAAGTTTCTCTAAATTTAATAAGCGGTATATGCTTAGAATTGTCCTAGCTGAGGATAACAATATCTCAGTAGCTATGTAAATATGACCATTTAAGATGATGCTAAGGAGAGATTTACAATAGAACAAAATCTAGAGATATAAGGCCAAATAGTATGACATTAAATGTAAGGACCTCCAGGATAAGGAAACAAAAGCCATATAATGAGTGACTGTTTTCCTTAATGTATTATGTTATCACTCATCTCTTTTGCCATCCCTTGGTTATCTCATATTGTTACAATTTTTCACCTTGTTATCTGATATATTTTATTTGTGCTTAATTGGTTATTTGAAATTTAATAGGGAAGGGGGGAAATCAAGATAAATGGGGGGAGGGGGGAGGGAAATGGGGACCATGTCATGAGAAAGGATATCCATGTTTGTGAAGTTATGCACCTTCTGTCTGGTGAATATAATGTAACCCTTCTATTAATCACAATAAAAATTATTTTATAAAAGATGATGCTAAGGGAAATTAATACCAAGATATGGGAGCAAAAAAACAAAAACAAAAAAGGAAAACATGAGAAGGGGTAACAATCTTCAAGAAGTAATGTAGTCAGTCCCTTATGAATGTAACTGTAATCCTTCTACACATCACCCTGAAAATAAAATAAAATGTAAAAAGCAAAAAGCAGAGAGAAGCAATAGTCTCATGCTTTTATATGGCAAATCCACTATTGACTATTCATCTTGTTGATACCACAGGTTCAGTCAGTCTTCTATTTAGCTCCAAGTACATAAATTAATAGCATGTAGCAAAGCTAATTAGATCCTCTCTTACTCAGCTTTCCTATTTGACATAAATATGGCTGAGAAAAAGTCATCTGGTTGAATAAAATAGGGATTTTGCTAATATGTATACTTGAGATAGATGAAAAATTTTGTTCTCACAAAATTCTCTTGGAGAAAAGAAATATACTCATTGAGTTAAAATGTTTTTTAAAACAATACAGAATAAAGCAACATAACTAGCATTCTATAATGTTACTAAATATATTATATTTTTCAAATATTTATTTGTTGAATGTTAAAAGGGATTCCTAATTTTACTTAAATTATCAGAGACACAAGTTCATGTGATGAGGTTATTGGATGAGAAGATCAATAAATCTATCCAGTTATTGTATTTCTATTCAATTGTCACTTATTTTAAATGACATTTATATGTAAGATATTCTTCTTGATTTTGAAATTTGGGCTTAGTTAATAAGATTCAAACTTATTCAGTTAGATGAGTTCTGGGGTAGAGTAACACCAATAAATTTTAATGTCTTCTGATTTTAGAGAATAAAAAACCTAGAAAAAAGAGGGGTTGAGTGATAGGTTCTACTAGAGTGAGATCTTAGCAATTTTCAAGTGACCATTAATAGGCTCATGGAAGAAATTCCATAAATCATATTTTTTTGTTTTTTTTTTGGCCAGTCCTGGGCTAGAGATCAGGGCCTGAGCACTGTTCTTGGACTTTCTCAAGGCTAGGGCTCTACCACTTGAGCCTCAGATTTTTTCTGTGTATGTGGTACTGAGGAATTGAACCCAGGTCTTCATGCATACTAGGCAAGCATTCTATTACTAGGCCAAACTCCCGGCCCCCATAAATATATTTGTGTTTATTGAATTAGTCTTGTTCACAGCTAGCAGACAAAGATTTTTGAACTAGAAAATTTTGCTAGGGTCTGCTGAGAAATGATATATAATAAAAAAATATTAGAATTCATTAATTAACAGATCTCAGCTTGTAATGTAGCCATTGTATTAGGAGATGATAATATCTATCTGATTGTAGTTTTTAATGTATTATGTTATTTATTTTCTCTTTTTTTCCCGAATTGTTAGTCTAAAGTGGTTACTGTTTCTGACTTTGTTACCTGGTATATTATATCTGCATTTATTTGTTTATTTGAAATAGAAAAGGGAAGGGAGAAAAACAAAATAATGGGAAGAGGACAGAGGAAAGAAATGAGGACAAAACATGAGAAGGAGTATCAGTGTGTGAGAAGTAATGCACCTATTACCTGACGAATGTAACTGTAACCCCTCTATACATAACACTGACAATAAAAATATAAAATATAAAGAAGACAGTTTACTATTGCAAGCATCTTTAAAATTTTTTGAGAACCATTTATCTAAACTGGTATAAATAAAGAAAAAGAAAACACTCTTCCCTATACTCTGTCTTTTATTCTTCTTGACAGCCCATTCTTAGTCACATTGAAAGCCAGTTCAACACCATATAGCAAAGAGGTAGCTTTTCTTTCACGCGTACAAAGATGACTAGTGAATGGTTTTAGTCACAGCAGTGTGCCAGGCACAGCAAACAGTAAAAGGGAAACAGTGACACCTATAATAGGCACCAGATTTAATCTCCTCAATTTCAATTTTTCTTTTTTTCATATATTTTTATTGTAATTAACAGAAGGGTTACATTACATTCACCAGATAGAAGATGCATTACTTCACATACATTGACACCCTTTCTCATGTCTTGGTCCCCATTTCTTTCCCCCAACTCCCACCCCTCATCTTGTTTTCCCCCCTTCCCTCTCCTATTTCAAATAACCAAATAGGCATATATACTGTATAGGAGAAAACACAGTGAAATACTGTAACAATATGACATAACCAAGGGACAGCAAAAAAGATGAGAGATAACATAGTACATTAAGGACAACAGTCACTCATTATGTGACTTTTGCTTCTATGTCCTTTCATTTAGAGCCCTACTATATGGCCTTATGCATCTGGGTTTTGTTCTATTGTAAATCTCTGCTAGGAGAGCCCAAGGTTTCTACTGGTTATGACAAATGAGGGAAACCGTTGAGCCTATGTTCCTTTGAGTCTGGAATGCCTTATCTCCATCTATTGAGAAATTCATGTGATTCTTGTCCTTGGTCCTGTTGATGTCTTGGATTATATTGATTTCCGTATGTTGAACCAGCTTTGCATCCCTGTGATAAATCCTGTTTTATCATAGTGTATTTTTTGAAGGTTGCTGAACCAGTATTTTGTCAAAAATTATTTCATCAATATTCATCAAAGAAATGGGTATATATTTCTCTTTCTTTGATGAATCTCTGTCTAGTTTTAAGATGAGGGTTATAGTGGCTTCGTAGAATGAGTTTGGCAAAGAGCCTTCGTTTTCAATTTCATTGAAGAGCTTGAGGAGTATTGATGTGAGCTCTGCTTTGAAGACCTTATAGAATTCAGCTGTGAATCCATCTGGCCCTGGGCTTTTCTTAGGTGGAAGGTCTCTTATTGCCATTTCTATTTCAGTGCTTGAAAAAGGTCTGTTTGGTTGGTCTTCTTGGTTCAGTGTGGGTATGTTAATATTGGCTAGAAATTTATCCATTTCTTCTAGATTCTCAAATTTGTTGGCATAAAGGTTTGAAAAGTATTCCCTTATGATGCTCTGATTCTTGGTAATTTCTGTAATGATATTACCATCTCATATGTCGTTTTCTTTATTTGGAGGTGCTCTCTTCTTTTTTTGGTAAGATTTGCTAAGGGCCTGTCAATTTTGTTAATTTTATCAAAGAACCAATTCCTTGCTTTGTTGATTCTTTCTATAGTTTTTTTTTGGACTCCAATTCATTTAGTTTTGCTTTGATTTTAATAATTTGCTTCCTTCTACTGGGATTAGGGTTGGTTTGTTGCTCTTTTTCCAAGAGCTTAAGGTGGGACATTAAATTGTTGATTTGCAATTTTTTCAATTTGTTAATGTAAACACTCAGAACTATAAATATTCCTCTGAATACTGCTTTTGCTGTGTCCCAAAGGAGCTGGTATTTTGTGTGCTCCTTTTTGTTGAATTTTCTGTTCTGATCTCATTGATGACCCATTAATGATTCAACAATGTGTTTTTCAGTCTCCATGAGTTACAGGGTTTTCATTGGTGGGGCTTGGTGTTCAGTTCCAATTTGATACCATTGTGATCTGAGAGAATGCAGGGAATAATTTCAGTATTTCTGAATCCGCATAGGTTTGCTTTATGCCCTAAAATGTGGTCTATTTTGGAAAATGTTCCATGTGCTCCTGAAAAGAAGGTGTATTGTGTTGCTGCTGGGTGGAATAATCTGCAGATGTCTGTTAGATCTAGTTGGTCTATACAGTTATTCAATTCTAAGATTTCTCTGTTGAGTTTTTGCCTGGTTGATCTGTCCATAGGTGAGAGTGGTGTGTTAAATTCACCAACAATCAGTGTGTTTTGATCTATATTTGGTTTTTGTGAAAGTTTGCTTGATGAAGCTCGGTGCTCCAGGAATAAGTGTGTAGATATTAGGATGGTTATGTCCTCCTGGAGGAGAGATCCCTTTATTAGTATGTAATAACCTTCTTTGTCTTTTCTCACTAATTTTAGTTTGAAGTCTATTTTATCTGATATGAGGATGACAACTCTAGCCTGTTTATTGCGGCCGTTAGCTTGATAAAGTTTATTCCAACCTCTCACTTTCAAAAAATGTTTGTTTTGGGGGGCAAGATGTTTCTCTTGAAGACAGCAGAACGATGGATCTTGCTTTATGATCCAGCTAGATAGTCTATGCTGTTTAATTGGAGAGTTAATTCCATTGATACTGAGAGTTAGGATTGAAAAACATTTACTAGTTCTTGCCATTTTATAAAGTTTTCATTAGGGCTGTGGGTTAACAGTTCTTGCTGTACTTCTCTGGTATGATTTTTAGGTGCCATTTCTTTATCAGTATCACATTTGTGTTCATTTTCAAAGTATAGAACATCTTTGAGAAATTTCTGTAATGCTGGTTTGGTTGCTATGTAATGTTGCAACTTTTCCTTGGACTGGAAGGTTTTTATTGTTCCCTAAGTTATAAATGAGAGCTTAGCTGGGTACAGTATTCTTGGATGATAGGTCTTTGGTAGGTCTTTGTCTTAAGGGTATGACATATATCCTTCCAATCTCTTCTTGCCTGCATTGTCTTTGCCGAGAAATCTGTGGTTATTCTGATCGGTTTTCCTTTATAGGTGATTGTTCTGTTCTCCATAGCTGCTTTTAGGATCCTCTCTTTGGTCTCTATTGATCCTGTATGGATTATAATGTGGCGGTGGGATGTCCTTTTCAGGTCAGCTCTGTTTGGGGTTCTTAAAGCTTCTTGTATCTGGATGGGCCTGCCCTTGTGGATATTTGGAAAGTTCTCTGAGATGATTCCCTGAAGTATATTTCCAACACCATTGACCTCTTTCTCCAGGCCTTCTTCAAACCAGTTAGCCTTAAATTAGGCTTCTTAATTGTATCTTGGACCTCATGAAGCATTCCCTCATATTTTCTAGATTTGGTTTGACTCATTTTCTGTTCTTTCTCTTTTACAACTAGGTTATCTTCAAACCTGGTGATTCTTTCTTCTGCATTTTCTAACCTGCTATCAATACTTTATTCTTCATCTCCCTTCCTTCTAATTGCCTTTCTTCTCTTGTTTTAGATCGTGTATGGACTTCTTTAACTCCTTGATTTCCATTTGAGTGGTTAGCTCAGCAGCTTTACTCTCATTGGACATTTGTTAGAGTTAAGTCAGTTTTTGTTTGTGGATTCTATGAATTCGTCGATTTTTCTTTGTAAATCCTTTATTATGGCCTCCTTATGGCTTCCTGTCTTTCAAGTATCACATTCTTTATGGTTTCATCTAGTTTAGATATGGCTTCATCATGAATCTCTTTCTGTATGTTTTCAAACTTTTCATTAATCATGTTTATCAATTGCATTTATACAGCATTTAGAGGACTCTCCTCTAGTTTTGCCATTGACTGCTCCAATGCTTATTTATATTGGGTGGGAGATGCTATTTCTTGATCTGCCATTTTTCTTGAGTGTCTTGTTCTGTCCATTTGAAAATGGGAGCAAGGTTAATACTGCACAAGATTACAATTTTTAAGATATAACCAACCTAGACCTATTTAGCTGGCCCGACAATACATGTTCACAATTTTAGATTTGTATTATCAATCTTTCTCTCTTTTTGTGCACTTACAGCCATAGCTAATACCACCAGTGTTCACTGTTTTATGACAAAAAAAAAACCAACTCTCAATCTAATCTTTATTGTCCCACTGGACCTACAATAAAATTGGGCACCTAGATATACAGCATTGCTCAACAACCATCAACTGTAGATCCATGCATTATAAAAGCTGAAGGATGAACAGCGGACCAGAGATAGAAGAATAGTATGAAAGATAAGATGGGGGTTGGGAAAAGAGTAAGATTAATATAGTAAAGAATAAAAGGGATTGCATAAGGACCTAAGGTTATAGAAAGGTAAAATAGTTAAGTACAAAACAGAAAAAATAAGATAAATCTTATGAAAATAAGAAGAGTAATAAGAAAATATATAAAGAAAAGAGGAAGGTATATATAGGAGAGTTCAATGATAAAAATTTTTAAAAAGTAAAAATTAAAAAAAAGAAAAACTAGAAAACAGGTAGGGGTAGATCCAATACAATTGTGAGTTCTTAGACAAGAAATACTAGGGTTAACAACCCATAAATTAAAAAGCAGGTGACTGTATCAATAAAAATATCATTTGTATCCAGTCTGTACCCAGTGCTGTCACTATGTTTCTAGGACCGACCACCATGACAGAAGGAAAGCATGGGAAAAGAAAAGGAAAGAATCATAACATTAAAAATAAAAAGTGGAGTTAAAATGGCAAAAAAATAACTACAGATAAAAATACAAATATATAAAGGTAGAAAAAAAAGAAAGGGGTTATTTTTCAGGTTTTTTGGGGTTTTTGGGGGTGGGCAGGATAGGAAATGTGCCTCCATTAAATTTGGGATCCAAACACTTCAAAAAGCCTTTTTCTCCAGCGACTTGGCTTCACAGTTTTGCTGATCAGTTTGCTTAATTTGACAGAAAACAACAACAACAACAACAAATGATGGTACCCCAAGCATCCTTGTTTACCAGGAGCACCATCCCGCCCAGTGGGAGGATCCCCCGCTAGCACTGGGGCGGATGTCCTGCTAAGTTGCCTCTAGAAAAACGTTTGCCCTATTCAGTGATGGCTCTGCCAGCACCACTTCTCAGGCCCTAGTTGTTTGGCAGGGTCTTTGCCAGCACTCAAAATGGCACTGCTCTCAGCTGGTGGAGTAGGGGATTCCTTCCCAATGCCGTTCCACGAGCAGAAGTGGAAACTTCTGGATTTTCTGGTTCCATGAAGCTGGCGAGTCTGTGCCACGGTGTGATAGCTCTGGGCTCGCTCAGGCTCTGTGTGGCTCTGTCTTCAGCCAGCAAGTCTGCACTGCTGAGAAGCTCTGTCTGCTCAGGAGCTGGAGGGAGGCTTTGTCTCCGCAGCAGCTCCACACTGTCTTCTGGCACCGGTTTTCTGCCTTTTTCCTCTCTGACTGAGATGTGTGTAGTGCTAAAGCTTACTTTTCCCTACGATGCTAAATCTGGTATCTTCGCGTGAGCTCAGAAAGACTCACAATGAAGCGCTGCTATCTTCTGCCAATCTCCTAAATCTTTTATTTTTAAAAACAAAATGTTTTACAAATTACTGAGAAGCAGAAACAGAAGCATGTAGAACTTGTTAAAATTAATCATTTGCTCATGGTCTCAATTTTTCAATTCCATACTCTTAAATAATTTTAAAGTGAGAATAATCCTGAAAAACATTTAAGTCAGAGATGCTCTTTTCTGAGCAACTGCAGTTCTGAGGAGAGTTTGCAATGAGACTGTGTAGGAAAAAAAAATGAGGTGTTTTGATAACATAAATAAGATGTAAGGTAATAATAGAAATAGGGCAAAACGGATATGACACAAAGAAAAGCAGGTGGAGAAATGACTGCATTTCTTAGGTTGTGATTGTCATTTCTGACAACCTAGTATATCAGATACCAGACGCATTAATTTGTATGGAGAGTTTCATAAGTCATGCAACATTATGTAGCATAATGTTACATCGAATGATAAACAACTTAGAAATATTCTTAACACTAAAAAAAATTCATAAGGTGCTGGGAGTTTACCCTAGTGGTAGAGTGCTTGCCTCCTTACATGAGGACTCGGTTCGATTCCTTGGTATCACATATATAGAAGAAAGCTGGAAATGGTGCTGTGGCTAAAGTGGTAGAGCTCTAGCCTTGAGAAAACCCAAGGACAATGTCCAGGCCCTTAATTCAAAGCCCAGGACTGACAAAAATTCATAAGGTAACCTTCATATGAACTTAATGTATTCTTGATGTCCAGATGATGAGAAAATGTTTTGGAGTGAATTTGATCCAAATATGTGAAATGTATATATATAGAAATATGACAATGAAACTCCTTGGTACAATTATCCTATATAAACAGATAATATTTAAGATAAAATTTCTATCACCTTCCTTGTAAAGAGAAAGACTCACTAGCTCAGTACATTGAGTGGTGAATCTGTGGGTTTACAGGCGAACTTTACTAGCCTGTTCATTTAAAAGACAAAAGAAAACAAATGACTTAATCAGAATAGAAAACAGATTAGCTCATAGTAAACACACCAGTACAATTCAAAAATCTTGTACAGAAGATGTTTGACAGAACAGTTTAAAATTGTACTTAAATTAATCATACTCTTAATGTACTTAGTACATTTATTTTCATTCATACAAGAGCAGATTTCTATCTGTCTTCCTCTTAGATAGATGGAAATTTTTCTGAAATCTAATTTTGGCTCTGATTCACTCTGGGAAAACTGACCAGCATTTCCCTTGATCTGATCAAATCAGCTGGCAAGCACAGATGGGCCTCCATCACCTCCTGTCATTGAGTGCATTAATGTCATCAGCCTCCAGATCCAATTACATGACTGCTGCTGGGCCAAACACCATGGACCTTCCTGGTCTGCAGTGTCTCATTTTTTGAAATATGTAAACATCATTTTGCCCCCTGGTGCTGAAGATGGTTTCTTGGCTTATCTGATGGAGCAGAAACATAACCTGACCCAACCCATGCTGAAAATGCCTTGGCATAATTATCATTTGGTTCCTTTTAGCCATGGGTATATAATTATTTCAAAATAAATATAAATAAAGGTTTGAAAACAAAGTAAATTAAGCAATATGTCTTTGGCAATGGAAGTTCTGATGTTTTCAGATAGTATTTCTCCTTTGGAATCAGCAACACAGTAAATAGGTTACTATCACATAGCAAAGCTTATCCTCAAGCTTTAAGTTCTTTCCCCACCTGACCCAAACACATTATCTTACTATCCATGTATAATTAAGGATTTCCTTTAACCAAATTTAAGTCCTTTAAAATTCATTTTAATTTGTGTAAAATGAGAACTCATCTCAGTAAAACATCTCAGATTACAATAGAAAAGAAATGAGAACAGTCTCGGATTAGTAATATTATTACATGATGGGCACATAATATTTTAACACTTAAAGTGGTCTATAGCACATTTTGAAGGCCTAGAAATTAAGTAAAGCACCCTGATTTCAAGTAAAAATAGCTAGATTTTTGTCACATATTCTCTTGTTAGATGGAAGAACAATGTATTGTTTAAAAGTAAGGACAATATAATTTTAGCAGACTAGCTAGATATCTAGTAACATTGTGGTTTCCTTTCCATTTCAGATCATGGTCATAAAGCAAATACAAAGTAAATCTAATCTCAGAATTTGCTTGGAAGGTTCCAAGTATAGACAAAATTATGTATACATGAAACAATAGTCTGTTAAGGATGCCATCACACTCAATCTCAAAACAGTGTCCATGTCTTAATTAAAAAGTCATTTATTGTATAAAAATTGCTAGGTATCTTCTGAATCTTTAGTGATTTATAACTGGAAAAGGGTTTTTACTCAGCGTTCATGACATTTGGATGATCTAGGTGGTGCTTTCTAAAGATTGCAATGCCTGTGACAATTTTTTTAAATGAGACAAGAATGACATTTGCTGCAGTAATAGACTCCTTCACACTAGATTGTTGTATTGCAAGCAATATAAGTTGATTAGTTTCCACAATAGCACTTTCTAGAAGTCCGAGTTCACTAATACTGACATGGAGTCCATCTTGTAAAATCTGTCACTTTTTCATCAACTAAGATTAGGCAATAATGTAAATCCTTCTTTTCTGTAATGTTCATGGCAACATCAGCAGGAATAGATTCGTATACACTAATTATTTTCTTTGCTCATCCATGAGCAAACTTCTCACCTGATCAAGTTGAATCATGAAATGGTAACAATTCAGTTACACGTTCAGTCTCCCTGCTAATTCAGTTATTTATTTTCTTCCTGGCAATGACATTCTCCACTTAAGTCCACAACCTCTCATAGTCATCAGGAGGCCTAGAAACAATTTCTGTCAAACTCACCTAGAAAAAACTGAGATTTTACTTCTCCTATGAATCACAAATGTTTTCAATGAGATGTAGAATGGTGAACCTTCTCCAGTTGCTTTTGAATTTAACCTATCAGTTTCTGTGGCAATTTTACCTACTAAGCAAGAAGGATATTTTAAGTTGGGTTTCATAAAGACAAAGAACAGGATATAACCTTTAACGGTATTTTGGTATATTTTGGAATAAAACCTGCTCATTTACAAATACAATGAAGCAGAAAGAAAAAAGGGATCTAAGAAAAGTATTCTTCCAACAATAATAATGTGTTAAATAAGCAAGTTATTCTTGTCTGCACATGTGATGTTACATACAGTTCCTTTTCACCACATTTCCTAGATTGTAATCAAAATTTTAAACATTAGTTTATATTCTGGGACAACTATCTATTTATTTTCCCATCCTCTCTACTGTGCTTGAATAACATTAACATTCTATATAACTTCTTTTTAAGATATAAATCACATAATTTTTAATTTTTATTATCTTTATTGACAAGATGATGAGTGGAGGGGTTACAGGTACTTAAGTTAAATAAGGTATATCACATACATTTTTCATAAAATAAATATAGTTTTAGTAGCATTATATTTCAGACTTCATCCTTTTGTGTCTTTCCTTACCTACTAAGCAAGAAGGATATTTTAAGTTGGGTTTCATAAAGACAAAGAACAGGATATAACCTTTAACGGTATTTTGGTATATTTTGGAATAAAACCTGCTCATTTACAAATACAATGAAGCAGAAAGAAAAAAGGGATCTAAGAAAAGTATTCTTCCAACAATAATAATGTGTTAAATAAGCAAGTTATTCTTGTCTGCACATGTGATGTTACATACAGTTCCTTTTCACCACATTTCCTAGATTGTAATCAAAATTTTAAACATTAGTTTATATTCTGGGACAACTATCTGTTTATTTTCCCATCCTCTCTACTGTGCTTGAATAACATTAACATTCTATATAACTTCTTTTTAAGATATAAATCACATAATTTTTAATTTTTATTATCTTTATTGACAAGATGATGAGTGGAGGGGTTACAGGTACTTAAGTTAAATAAGGTATATCACATACATTTTTCATAAAATAAATATAGTTTTAGTAGCATTATATTTCAGACTTCATCCTTTTGTGTCTTTCCTATCAGAATGCCTGCCATTTCTCAAGCTCTGTGTATGGTAAGTAATTTTGGTTTATATTCTGGCCATTGTTGATGTTATATGTTATGCATACTGCATTCTCTTTGACATCCAAATTTATTTATGTGTGAGAAGGAAATTAATTTGATTGCATTCAAACTGAACTCTCAAGTCTGTAATAAGCAGTGACTTGAGTCATTGAAAACATTTATGTCGTAAACACTAATTACATTTGTTTGGAATATACATGTACAGATGCTATTCAACAAACCAAGAAACTCCCTTTTGTTTTGATCCAAAGGATCTCTTTCCCTGGCATTTTTCTTTCTGTTGTGTTTGCCTAACTACCCAATAATCTTAATTTCTCAGAAAAATTAAGGATTAATATTTCACCTTCCTTCTCTGTACACAGAGAATTTGGGATTTACTAGCCAAATTTTAGCCATCTGTTATAGTTTTGGTTTTAAATGTCTCCAAAAGTCCATATATTGCTTTTTGCCTGCCAGGCTTTGGCCATATTGTGTGAAAACAGTGAATCAGTATGTAGAAGCATGTGGGAGGCAGTTAAATTGCAAAGTCTTCTCTTGAGGGGAAATTGGCATCCAGATGTCTTCTTGTCTCCTTTTTGGTTTCTTGTCTACTGTTCTCACTGATGATTTCAGGATGATCAAAAAAGGGATAGGTTCACAAGGTGAAAGAAAAATGTATTACCAAAGAACTCTTTTTAGTTATGACAGAAGAATTCAGGAAGAGGCCGGGAGTTTGGCTTAGTGGTAGAGTGCTTGCCTAGCATTCTCAAAGACCCAGGTTCAATTCCTCGGTACCACATACATAGAAAAAAAGCCAGAAGTGATGCTGTGGCTCAAGTGGTAGAGCCCTAGCCTTGAGAAAATCCAGGAAGAGTTCTCAGGCCGAGCCCAAGCCCAGGACTGGCAAAAAAAAAAAAAAAAAAGAATTCAGGAAGAAAAATATTATTCCTGAGAAGATGGCAAGACAGGTTCTGTAGTTGACAAATTAAAGAAGAATGAAAAAAAGAGGAAATAACCTGTAATAGGTTATTGAAGATTTAAACATATAAATTTAAATATTGAAGAAAATGGAAATTATTGTAAATACATTTGAGAGATGGGGTAGTATTTAAAGAATCTGATATAATTACAAACATTTGTTATCCACAGAAATCCATGTATATAAAAAGCAGTATATATTATATTTCAATGCATGTTTTCATAAATATTATAACGTAACATATGTTTTGACTAAGTCTGACGTATGAGAAACCATTCAAATTTCTATAAGCCTAAATCATTGACACTAAGGCCTATCTTTCAACACTCAATTATTCAACTGAAACAAATTTTCTTTTTCTGTAATGTGATTTCATCCATACGCATTCTAAATGCAAACATAGATAAATCTATTTTCACTTAATATCCCAATATTTTATATAGAAATCTGTGCCATTTTATTTATTAGTCGAGAAGATATCTCAAAAATCATTTCCTTTAATATTTGCTTACTATGTTTTGAATGACTAGAATATATTTCAAAAAGTTATTTTTTATATATTTAATTGTAATTAATATAAGGGTTACATTATGTTCACCAGATAGAAGATGCATTACTTCACATGTATTGATACCCTTTCTCACGTCTTGGTCCCATTTCCCTCCCCTTACCCCCACCCATCATCTTGTTTTCCCCCCTTCCCTATCCGATTTCAAATAACCAAATACGCATATATCCAATATATCAGATAGCAAGGTGAAATATTGTAACAATATGAGACAGCCAAAGAGATGACAGATAACATAGTACATTAAGGACAACAATCACTCATTTTGTGGCTTTTGTTTCTATATAGTTTCATTTAGAGTCCTCCTATATGGCTTTATGCATCTGGGTTTTGTTGTAAATCTCTGCTAGGACAGTCCAAGTTTCTACTGAATATGACAAATGAGGGAAACCATTGAGCCTAAGTTCCTTTGAGTCTGGCTTACATCACTTAATTTGATTTTTTCTAAGTCTTTCCATTTCCTTACAAATGAGGCGATATCGTTCTTTCGGACAGCAGCATAGAATTCCCTTGTGTATAAATACCACATCTTGTTGATACACTCATCAACTGAGGGGCATCTGGATTGGTGCCATATTTTTGCTATGGTAAATAGTGCTGCAATGAACATCGTTGTGCTAGTGGATTTAGTAGGTCCTTGTTTCTGGATGATTGGGTAAATGCCAAATAGTGGAATTGCTGGGTCATTGGGGACCTCTATGTTTAGTCTTTTGAGGAACTGCTGTACTGTTATCCACAGTGGATGAACGAGTTTGCACTCCCACCAACAGTGTAGTAGTGATCTCTCCCAACCACATCCCCTCCAGCATCTGTTGTTATTAGTTTTCTTGATCCTGGCCATTCTAACTGGAGTGAGGTGGAATCTTAGAGTTGTTTTGATTTGCATTTCTTTTATGACCAGAGATGTCAAGCATTTCTTCATGTATCTATAGGCCATTCTTGTTTCTTCTTCAGAGAAGTCTCTCTTTAAGTCTTTGGCCCATCTTTTAATGGGATGGTTGTTTCTTTGGAGATTAGTTTTGGAGTGATTCAATTTTTTGAGCTGTTGATATATTTTAGATATGAGGCCTTTGTCCGTTGTATGGTTAGTGAAGATCTTCTCTCATTCCATAGGCTTTCTAGTTAATTTGCTAGCTATGTACTTTGCCATACAGAAACTTTGCAGTTTAATACAGTCCCACTTATTCTGACTTTCTCTGATTTGTTGTGTTTCTTGGTCCTTATTAAGAAAGTTTCGACCTGTGCCAAGGAGATCTAGTGTATCTCCTATTCTTTCTTGTAAAATTTTCAGTGTATCTGATTTTTCCTCCAGGTCTTTAATCCATTTGGGGTTAATCCTGGTACAGTGTGACAAAGAAGGATCCAACTTTAGTTTTCTGCAGGTGCTTAACTAATTCTGCCAGCATCACTTGTTGAAGAGGCTGTCTTTCTTCCATTCTATGTTTTTGGCTCCCCTATCAAATATTAGGTGGCCATAGGTCTGTGATTTAATCTGGGTCCTCAGTTCTATTCCATTGGTCTTCAGGCCTGTTATTGTGCCAGTACCAAGCTGTTTTTGTCACTATAATTCTGTAGTAGAGTCTAAACTTTGGTATTGAAATTCCTCCTGCGCTATTCTTTCTGCTAATTATTGTTTTAGCTATACGGGATCTTTTCTTATTCCATATTAAATTTTGGATTGCCTCTTCCATTTCTTTAAAGAAAGACATTGGGATATTGATGGGTATTGTGTTGAATTTTAGATAGTCCTTCGCAAAATTGCCATTTCCACCAGCATGGGAGGTTTTTCTATTTCCTCAGTTCTGCTTTCATTTCCTTTTTCAGGTTTTTAAAGTTTTCATCAAAATTGTCCTTTACATTCTTAGTTAAGTTAATTCCTAGCTACTTTATTTTCCTTGAGGATGTAGTAAAAGGTGTTGCTTTCCTGATTGTTGCCTTGTACCTCTCATTGTTGGCATAGAGGAAGGCAGTTGATTTTTGAGGGTTAATTTTATACCCTGCTGCCTTTCCAAAGTTTTGAACCAACTCAAGCAGCTTGAGAGTGGAGTCTATAGGTTGCTTTAAATACAGAATCATAAAAATGTCTTATTCCTATAGGTATGATATTCAAAATCACTCATCTCTGTTATAAATATTTTAAATAAACATTTTATGTGAATTAATATTAATTATACCTAACAGTTTGAGAGGTTTTATACATTGTGTTACAAAATGTATGGAAAAATTCACAATATATTGTAGCCATTGAAAGATGATAGGGGGAATATGGAGGGAGGGAGGAATGAGGGGTGGAGGGAAGAAACAATGGAAGGGAGTAAGAAAAAGAGGAAGCGAGAGAGATTATACAGTTGAGCTTTTCCTTTTCACTGTTTAAATACGTTGGCTTTATAATAGTTTGACCCAAATTCAGCACAAGTCTCCCACCCTTACCTGAACCTCTTAAATATCTTCAAGCATACCTGAATATAGATATGTTTCTCCTATCTAGATAGTTATGAATTCCTCCAAATTGATGGTCAAGGACAACCATCCCCTAATCAGTTCAAAATGTACTGGTCATTTCAATTCAAGCCCCAAAGTTTTGAAATTATTTTGGGAAAATAGAGGGAAAGGCATTTCAAGACACTGACAGACAACACATTCTGATTAAGTTGCTAGTTCTTTAAGTAAAAAGGCATCAGAAGCGGGTATGGTGGGTCATGCCTGTAACCCTAGCTACTCAAGAGACTGAGATCTGTGGAAGGCATTTCAAAGCCAGCCAGAGCATTAAAGAATTTGAAACTCTCATATCCAATTAACCTCTAGAGAACAAGAAGTCGTCCTGTGACTCAAGGCGTAGGGTGGATGCCTTGAGCTGAAGAGGTCAGGGAGTGCAGAGGCCCAAAGTTCAAGCCCCATGAACTACAAAAAAAGAAAGAAAGAAAGAAAGAAAGAACAAAACAAAAGAAAAATGGAGTCAGAATTTGAAAATCCTGTCTTACCAAATTAACAGCTTCTGCACACTAACTGAACTTGTAGATCAAATAATAAATATACGTTTATATATATATATAAAACACAAAGTATTGCTCAAATAAAAAATAAAATTATACTATATGCAGGAAAGCACATAGAACTTAAAAATTATCATGCTGAGTGGAATAAGCCAGGCTCAGAAAGACAAATATGCAATTTCTCTCCCAAGTAGAAAACTGATGTCAAGTAGCAAACACACTTATATAATAAGGTGACTTTTCTGGAGAGACAGTGAAAGGGACAAAAAGTAGAGAGTGACTGAAGTTTTATCAAAGTCCATTATACATGTATGAAAAAACAATAATAAATCACGTTAAAATTAGAGGGAGAGAGAGAGAGAGAGAGAGGGAGAGGGAGAGGGGGAGGGAGAGAGAGAGGGGAAGAGGGAGAGGGGGAGGGGGAGAGGGAGGGGGCGAGAGAGAGAGGGAGAAGGAGAGGGAGAGGGAGAGGGAGAGAGAGAGAATCACTATCAGTTTGAGGGCTTGAATCAGAGTCTGGGCCCTGTCTCTACCACTTAAAGCCACATCACCATTTCTGGATCTTTGGTAGTTATTTGAAGATTAGACTTTATTTTCTAGGCTAACTTTAAATTGTGACCCTCAGATCTCATCAGATTTCAGCCTCCTGAATTTGGAAGTGTGAGCCATTGATGCCTCCTAAAACTATTTTTTTATAAAAGCATTAAACATTGGAGATGTGAATTATTTAAAAGAATTTAATGTTACAAGTGTGTACTAAATACTTTGATATATTGTGTGTGTGTGTGTGTGACTGTGTGTGTGTATGTGTGTGTGTGTACATATATATTGTCCAGTTTCCATCAGGTGAGAAGCTGTTAATTTTCCTTCACTAGTTTATGAGAGTATATGTTGTCCAACAAAATATTTTTTTTATTAAGGTCCTTATTTAGTGAGGGTACTGGGGTTGGAAATCAGAACTTCACATTTGTTTTACTGGTGTTTTACTTCCAAGGTATAGCTGAAGTCATATCTTCAACACAGCTTTTGGCGGGTGGTTTTTGGAGATGGAGTCCTGTGAACTAAGTACCTAGGATTATAGATGTGAGCTACTCATTCTTACTTCTGTCAACTGACTATATTCATTGCCATTTAGATAGAAGAAAACTTGGCATTTGCAATAACTAGAGTTTTTCATGTGTGTTTGTGTGTGTGTGTTTATTTACTGACCAGTTTTCCTCATGTTTGTCATCGATATTTTCATACTGTAGTGTTCATTTTTTTTTATTCATAGGTGGGTATTTTAAGTCACTATTCATTAGAGACAACAACACTCCATTGTTTTGCTTAGAAATTTTTTAACAAGGACATTTTTCATAGGCTTTTTTTGTTTTATTTTTAATAACAACTACTAGGAGCTGTAGAATGACGCAATTATACTCCTGCCTGTGACAGATTCTTTGTAACATTAAACTTCCTGGTTTGCTTCAATTGTTCTTAGGTGAATAATTAAAATTTTTATTCATTTTTCTAGGCATCACTGTTTATAAAAATGTTTTGATCATATTTCTCCTTACTTAGGATAATATAAATTAATAATAATATGCAATAAAATTGCTATGCCTGAAGCAAAATTGTTTCTCACATAAAACATTGGTCTGAGAATGCCAAATTCATATTTGGTTAGGAACGAAATGCTCATAAAATAAGCTTTTAATGCTCAAAATTTGGGGGTTGATATTAATTTAGTAATACTTTATATTATAAAGTTCTTGTCCTCATGGTAACATGAAATGTATAAATGCTGTAGGTAACATCTCTAAGGTGTCATTAAAATATAATACATATGCAATTAAGCCACAATTTATTTTTCCTGATAAACTAACATAGCCAACAATAAGCATCTCAAATGGAACCAATATTGGAATAAAGACAATTGATGCTTTTCAAAAATATTTTTCTTGTGGTGATATAAAAATTGCACCTTACTTTTCAGTCAGGATAAAGCTTGTGTACAATTTGGTTGGCACGAGATAAGTGCATAATTTGAAACAATAAGTATCTACTCTTCCTCAATAAAATTAAAAAATTGCAAATCAACATGGAATAATATGAAGGATATAAACTGACCAGTGGAGATTTCTGAGCTGCCATTCCACTTGATTCACACATGTACAAAATCATTTTACTTCCTTTTCTCCAGTACATTTGATAACATTTGTTCTTTGTGTTCTCATTGACATTATTCTACTTCACACATTGGTCTCTTACATGACTTTTAGGAACTGCAGTGGAAATTGTTCTTAAATTCTACATCAGCCAATTTTATCTGCCAGTGTAGACCCCATACTGCCAATGGAGAGGCTCTTCAGGAATGAGACGAATATATCCCTTATGTAGAATCTTTTATTTCTATGTCCCAACATCCTCACAAATATGAGCCCCAGGGCTTTGTGCATGCTAGGCAAGCACTCTACTGTTAGGCCACTCGTAGCCACTCCTGGCCCAGTCTCTGGAGATTCTGGTGATAACCTGGCTTTACTTTTTTAAAATTATTTAATTTAATTAAAAAAAATTGCCATTAATCTAGGTTCACCACGCCACAAGGTATTTGTCAGCACCACCTAAACTTTTCTTTTTTAGACTACTGTGCCTATCCTGCTCACTTACAAGTCCATTCTCTCTTGGTAAATGTATATTTACAAAGTAGCTAAAGATTTATGACTTGCTATATGCTAGACATTATTGTAAGAATTCGTTCTCATGACTATAAGAAACATATATTCTACATGCTACAAATTACTAAGTTAAAGAATGGAGGAGTAAATAGTTTAGTCTTGGATATCAAATTATTCATTCTTCCTCTAGGACAGAACAGGAAAAGATTAAGTCTTTTTTCACTAGCATAGAATGCTAAACTTTATGAGTATAGAGCAGATACAAAATATATGTTTGTTAAATTGAGTTTTTCATTCAAATTATAAGTGGGGCTTGAATGATCCAGAAAATTAACAATAATCCACATGCAAATAAATGTCAATGTTATCTTGACCCTTTCACTTAAGAATTTTTTTTCTTCTTATATCTTTCTTCAAAAATTATTATTTTGACATTTACATTCAGAGCAAGGTTAATCTCAAGAATCAAGAATCAAAACAAAGGGCAACACAGTGGTTTAGAACAGTTTATGGTGACTCTAAATGATGGTAATTATATAGAAGTGACTGTAATTTCATTGTAGATTACTAGTGAAAGGCAACCAACTTCCCCTTCTTTGGAGGGTAACTAAGCAAGTAAAAATTCAATTAAAAAAAAAGCTACAGTTGAGAATATTGACCTTAAAATATATGCAGATATCTGTTTCTATGAAGTAATTGCAAGAATCAAGGTCAGAAGAAATAGAGAAAGGGGATTTTTTTTCATGTAATATTTATGTAGTATATATAGGATATGATGACAGAAGACACTGACCAATAAACCTAAACAAAGAATCAATTCTATAAAGAATTCAAAGAGCAGCAAAAATTTAAGTTAATTATTTTAAATGCATTATAAAATGAATTATATGTATTCTTATTATCATAACACCTGTGTTCTTTCCTTCCCTATATGTTAATTAAAATCCTGTTTTAAGTGAATATTTGTCACTACAGTCAAAATGTACCAAACATAGTGTTTTCTTTAATTTAGTTTTAATTATGTTTAAGTTCTGTTTAAGTTATTCTTCAAAATGGTTTCAACTCAATATGTCAATTTATGTGTACAATGCACATAATGCATCTTGAATAATAAATAATCAATGTTATTCCTTTCATATCCCTTCCACTGAAGTGTATCCCAACTCCATCTACCTCCTTAAGTTACCTGGCTTTTCACATATGTACATTAAATATTACTGTATTCTCCCACCATTCTCCCACTATGGATTCTCAGAAAGATCACAAGAACAAACACTCATGTCTCAGGACTTTCATAAAACCACTGCGACTCAATTTTTTTCCAAGTTTAGGCGATGCATAAAGGTAGGATAATTAGACATTGTTAGTTGTTTGAATACAGGTAAAAAAAATTAAGCTGGTCATCTCCAGCTTAGCTGCACTATAAAAATGTTTTTGAAACATGATGCCTTTAGCTTCTACCTTCTACTTCTCAGTCCAATATTTCTTTCTTTCTTTTTATGTCACTTGTTTTTCCTACACTTTTATGAATGAATCTCCACTTGCTATTTACCTTGTGAGTCCCATTCATGAACTGTTTTAAAATTCTACTACATGATTTCAAAAGTCTCAGTCTGGTGGGTACTTTGGTGAGTGAAGTTGAGAAATTTCCAAACTTCTTCCTCAGTGACAATATGCCATATTTTGCAAAGGAAAGTTTTATTACTATTTTATTACTATTACTAGTAAGGTGACAGATTAAATGGAAAATAGAGTCATTGTGTTTCATAGAATATTTATGTTTGATCCAATTCCATAGCTACAGTAGCAAAGACCTGAGACTATAAGAATGTAAACTGAGTAGAAAAGTGACAAACTGCATGGTGGTACTATGTAGGATTCCTGATACTTTTAATTATAAAGAATAAACTCAATATACACTGGCCAATTATTCATTTCACAAGGTTTTAGAGTAGGTGGCTTTATTTTATAATCTTCCTCCCTTCTTGATGCAGTATTGATAAGATCCTTTTTTTTTTTTAAACAGTGTCTATGCCAGTCCTTCCAAGGCTATTCTGGCAAATTTGTGCTCTCTGAAGGGGACATAGACATTTTACTATTTAAACCTTATTCCCTGAGGGAAAATATATCACCAGGTTTATTAACTAGGATCTAGATCAAACTACAGCCTGGTACCATCTATACCCACATGATATAAAAATGGAAATTTCCATATTTTTAGGTGACCTTTATGATGAAAACCAATTTCTTTCTTATTTTTTCATCCATATTGTGCTTCTTGCTCCACAAGGTAATTCTTTCTTGGCATAAAAAGCAATGTAATAATTTATGATAGAATGAAGACAAAGTGATGATCATCCCATGAATCTGTCAGGATAGATCTTTTAGTCTTTGAACACTATTATTTGATTTTTCATTGTGTTCTTTACAAAAAATTATGTAGAGTATTACAAGAGATTCTGCTGATTATTTTTCTTATTTGTTGTCATTAGTCTTTGGCTATGAAATACATACTCTTAAAAATATGAATCATTTATGCGTAAGGGACTCGAGTGGGAGGGAATGCCAGAGTAAACAAGGGAAGGGATAACATTGTTCAGCAAGAAATGCACTCATTACCTTACGTATGTAAGTACACAGCCATTGCAAAGCTCAAATCTTAACTAAAACTTTAGTGTAGCTTAGATTTGTAAGTTTGCCTCTTTTAAGTAAAAATTAAGACAAATATGTAAACAAGTAGGAGGAATAGAGGGTTGAAATACATAGATTTGAGAGTCAAAAGCTTGGTGATGAGCCAGGTTTACCATTCAATGTTTGTTTGGTTTGCATTCAGGAATGTTAACTGGTGACTGTATTTCTTTTCTCTTTTTAATGGCAGAATTTATTTTACTACATAACTTTAAGCACCACTTTAAATTTTAGGAGACTTAATCCTGAGAGTAAATCACATGACAATGTCAAACTATGTTTTCTTTAAAGTCTAATCTAGCCATTGTGTTATTTTTAATTCCAGCAATGAACATATTTTAATTGGGATTATGTTAAAAATTAATAATATCTCTACCCTACTATGTAGCTAGTACCTCAGATGGTATCATCTGGGATTTTTTATTCTCTTTTCTTAAGTTTTTTTAGTGACTATTTGAGGATAATTGAGTAGGAAGTGTATGATATGCATTTTTCTAAATAAAAATATAGTGAATGACTTTAAAATTAAATAATTATTTGGTTGTTTCCAGTATGTTGAACCCCATCTTGATTTTACATTACATGATAGTGTATGATCTGCTGAAAATTCAATGTTTTTGTTAGTTAATAATGTGTATTTTTAATCTGCTATTTTATTATCACTATCTTCACTCCTACTGTACAAAGTTTTGCTTACATTCTATTCAATGTCAGCCATTGCAATGCTCAAATCCAAACATTCTCCATTTATGCCATAACTCAATATTTTTCCTTCTGATATTTTGGTGTGCATTAATTCCATGTTTCTGGTTGCAGGAAGATTTTTGGGTGCTAAAATAAAATTCCTAGTTATAACCAAGAGAAAAGTAAATTAACACATAACTTATTTTTAACATTTCTACTTTATTGCAGATAAGTGTGTGGGTTCAATTAAATGCAGTGATGCTATGCATCTAACTAATGTGCTTCCTAAGGATTTCTTTGTTTATACACTAATGTTCATGTACCATAGCCTGCAGAAGCCATTTGAGTTCACTGTACAGCAAGACCCCCAGGTCACAGTAAAGTCAGAGGTTTATGAATTGTGGAATAGTAATATTACTTCGGTTGTAAAACAATAAAATTGTGGAATTATTGACTTAGCTTCAGATGAACTTTTCAAAAATCATTAGCATTATTCTATGGCATTAGAGAAACACCTTATTTTTTGTTTGTTTGCTAACTTTCCTTAAAACTGATTTAATCAGGCTGTAACAGCAACAGATGTAAGCTGATATAAAATATGAAATTAATTTGTTGTTTTTAAATTGCACTCCTTTTGCCAAAAGCACAGAGCAATATTTATATGTAGAATTATGTTATAAATCCTTACAACATTCCTCCAAGGCAGAGTCTCATTATTTTTTTCATTTGACAAGTAGAGGTTAAAGCAAGTTTTTAAAGGAAATACAAAAGAATATGCAGTGTCTTGGGAAAGTAGACAAAATCTCTTTGCCTTTTGGAGAAATAGTCTCTCTGTGATACAACTTAAAATATATAATTATCACTTTAAGAAATACATAATGAGACTCACTAGGTTCCAGCAAAATTATAGTACTGGTCACACACACACACACACACACACACACACACACACACTAATTCAGCAAAGTTGCAAACAGACAAGAGACAACTCTTTTACACATTCTTTATAATACTTTAAATAGGACTGCCCAATTGGTTAGTAGATGTTTTGATTTTCCTATACCACAGAAAATTACTCAAGAATAAACATCAATTGGTTAACATGGCCGGTAGCTGATGGTTCACTCCTGTAATCCTTGCTATTTAAGAGGCTGAGATCTCAGGATAATGGTTTAAAACCCGCCAGGGTACTGAAGTCCATGAGACTTTTATCTCCAATTAACAGCCAGAAACCGGAAGCGACGCTGTGGTTCAAGGAGTAGAGTACTAGCCTCGAACTAAAGAGCTCAGGTTCAGCGCCCAGGCCCAGAGTTCAGAGTTCAAGTCCCCGGATCGCCAAAAAATTACTTTACAGTACAAAACCTAGATTCATTTGTTAAAAATATTTCATCAGTTACAGCAAACCAAATATAAAGGAATCATGTATTTCTACGTTTAAGAAATTTATTAGCCTCAAACTGACTACTGAAGAACAGTATTTACTTAGCCCAGAATGTGGAAGAGAATATGAATGGGCTTGAGGACATCTTTCAAATTAACCAAACTTTCTATATATTATAGTTAAGTATTGGGGAAAACATGATGGTCTAAATTCGCAAAACACTTAATATTGATAAAACAAATTGGAATAGAAAGCAGATCAATAAAAAAAAACCCACATTTGTGCTGTCATTTTCCTCTTCAATGAACATAATTATCTGAATGGAGCTAGTTTCATTTACTGTAGAATACATCTCTTTCTGTCTTTCACCATTTATCCTTTCTACTTAAGCTCATCAGAAGTTTCCAATTTGATTAGATTTTCTTCTCCAAAGGATCAAATTTTAAATTTATTGATCTACTCTCTTATTTATGCTTTTCAGCCTTTGGTATTATTTCCTTGCTTCTATTTTCATGAAGTCATTTTACTATTGTTTGAAACAGCTTTTTTTATTTGTATTTTATTGTCAGAGTGATGTATAGAGGAGTTACAGTTACATTCATCAGGAAGTGGATACATAACTTCTTGAACATTGTTGTCCTTGCTCATGTTTTACTCCCACTTTCCTCCCCCCCCCCCACCACTCCCATTAGTCTTGTTTTCCTCATTCCCTTCCCTATTTCAGGTAAAATAACCTTATATACAATATACCAGGTATCAAAGTCAGATATAATAGTGACATAAGATAAACAAAAGAGAGGAGGGTAGAAGGAGGAGAGAGAGACAGAGAAAAAAACAACTTCATATAGTACATTGAGAACAACAATTACAAAGATAAACCTCCATATCCAGGAGTTCATTTCACTTAGCCTCATCCTATATGACCATACATGTGTAACTTTTGAGCTATTGTGGTCCTCTTCTAGGAGAATCCTAGATAGGTGCTAATTATTACAAATGAGGGAAACAATGGACCCTATGTTCCTTTGGGTTTGACTTACTTTACTTAATATGATTTTTTTTCAAGTCTTTCCATTTCCTTACAAATGGGGCCATGTCATTCTTTCTAATGGCAGCATAAAATTTCATTGTATATAAAGGTCACATCTTCTGGCGAGTATAACTGTAACCCCTCCATACATTACAATAATCTATCTATCTATCTATCTGTCTGTCTGTCTATCTATCTATCTATCTATCTATCTATCTATCTATCTATCTATCTTTCTATCTATCTATCTATGGCCACATCGTCTTGATTCACTCATCTAGTGAGGGGCATCTGGGTTGGTTACATATCTTAGCTATGATATATAATGCTGCAATGAGCATGGTTGTGCTAATAGCTTTAGTGTGTCCTTGTTTCTGAACATTTGGGTAAATGTCCAGGAATGGGTTTGCTGGGTCATAAGGGAGCTCTATGTTTAGTATTTTCAGGACTGCTACACTGGTTTCTATAGTGTTTGAACAAGTTTACATTCCCACCAACAGTGTGTTAGCATTCCCTTTTGCACCATTCCCGTAGGCATCTTTAATTACTAAATTTATTGATAACGACTATTCTAACTGGAGAGAGGTGAAATCTCAAAGTCTATTAATTTTTATGGCCTGAGATATTGAGCATTTCTTCGTGTGAATATAGGTCATTTTTATTTCCCCTTCAGAGAAGTTTCTCTTTAAAGCTTTAGCCCATCTGCTAATGAGATGGCTGCATTTTTTTAAGAGAGATTCAATTTTTTGTGTTGTAGGTTTATTTTAGATATGAGACCCTTGTCTATTGTATGGCTATGTCTGAAACATTTTTACATAGATGATTTGCTCCTTATTTATGCTCTTGTTCTCCACAATTTGTTTTCTTATATCTAGTAACTGTTATCTTATTATTAAATGTGGGTCAAAAATTTTGGAATTTAGATAATTCCTAGGTACTTTATTTTCTTTGAGGCTATTGCAAAAGGAGTTGCTTCCCTGATTGTTGCCTCATTCCTTTTACTGTTGGCATAGAGGAAGGCAGTTGATTATTGAGGGTTAATTTTATACCTTGCTCCCTTTCCAAAGTTTAGAATCAGCTCAAGAGGCTTGGGAGTGGAGTCCATAGGATTCTTTAAATACAGAATCATGTCATCTGCAAATAGGGAAAGTTTTACTTCCTCTTTACCTATTTGTATCCCTTTTATGCTTGCTTCTTGCCTTATTGCTCTGGCTAGGAATTCTAATACTATGTTAAAGAGGAGTGGAGAGAGTGGGCAACCTTGTCTCATTCCTGATTTTAGAGGGAATGGCTTTAGCTTTTCACCATTAAATATAATACTAGCTGTGGGTTTGTCATACACAACCTTTATTATACTGAGGAATGTTCCATGGATTCCTAGTTTCTCCAGAGCTTTTAACATAAAGGGGTGTTGGATCTTATTAAATGCCTTTTCTGCATCTATTGAGACAATCATGTGATTTTTGTCCTGGCTCCTGTTGATGTATTGAATTATATTAATTGATTTCCATATGCTGAACCAGCATTGCCTCCCTGTGATGAATCCTGTTTGATCATAGTGTATAACTTTTTCGATGAGTTGTTGTAGAGGATTGGCCAGTATTTTGGTGAGAAGTTTTGCATTGATGTTCATCAGAGAAATGGCTCTTTCTTTGATGAATCTCTGTCTGGTTTGGGGATGAGGATTATACTGGCTTCATAGAATGAGTTGGGTAAAGAGCCTTCATTTTTCAATTTCGTTCAAGAGCTTGAGGAGTATTGGTGTGAGCTCTGCTTTGAAGACCTTATAGAATTAAGCTGTGAATCCATCTGGCCCTGGGCTTTTCTTAGGTGGAAGGTCGCTTATTGCCATTTCTATTTCAGTGCTTGAAATAGGCCTGTTTAGTTGGGTTAGTTCTTCTTGGTTCAGTGTGGGTATGTTAATATTGGCTAGAAATTCATCCATTTCTTCTAGATAATCAAATTTGTTGGCATAAAGGTTTGAGAAGTATTTCCTCATGATGCTCTGGGTCTTGGTAATTTCTGTCATGACATTACCACTTTTCTCTGTGATTTTGTTTATTTTGGTATGCTTCCTTTTTTATTGGTAAGATTTGCTAAGGGTCTGTCAATTTTGTTAATTTTTTTCAAAAAACTAACTCCTTGTTTTGTTGATTCTCTCTATAGTTTTTTTGGACTCCAATTCATTTAATTCTGCTTTGATTTTAATAATTTGCTTCCTTCTACTGGGATTAGGGTTGGTTTGTTGCTCTTTTTCCAGGAGCTTAAGGTGACACATTGAATTGTTGGTTTGCGATTTTTCCAATTTGTTATTGTAGGCACTCAGAGCTATAAATTTTCCTCTGAGTATTGCCTTTGCCATGTCCCAAAGGAGCTGGTATTTTGTGTGCTCCTTTTTGTTAAATTTCATAAACTGTTGGATTTCTGTTCTGATCTCTTCAATGACCCATTGGTGATTCAACAATGTGTTGTTCAATACTAAGAATGTGAAGGACCTTTTTGATGAAAACTTTAAAACCCTGAAAAAAGAAATTAAATCAGAACTGAGGAAATGGAAAAACCTCCCATGCTCCTGGATTGGAAGAAATAACATTGTGAAAATGGCTCTCTTGCCAAGGGCTATCTACAAATTCAAGGCAATACCCATCTATATCCCAATGTCATTCTTTAAAGAAATAGAGAGGCAATCCAAAATGTCATGTGGAATAATAAAAGACCCCATATAGCTAAAAAAATTCATATCAGAAAGAACAACGCAGGAGGAATTTCAGTACCAAACTTTAGACTCTATTGCAGAGCTATATTGACCAAAACAGCTTGGTATGGGCACAAGAACAGGCCTGAAGACCAATGGAATAGAACTGAGGACCTAGATATTAAACCACAGACCTATGACCACCTAATCTTTGACAGGGGAGCCAAAAAAATAGAATGGAAGAAAGACAGCCTCTTCAACAAGTGGTGCTGGCAGAACTGGTTAAGCATCTGCAGAAAACTAAAGTTGGATCCTTCTTTGTCACCCTGCACTAGAATTACCTCCACATCAAAGACCTCGGGGTAAAAACAGATACACTGAAAACTTTACAAGAAGGAATAGGAGATACACTAGGCCTCCTTGGCACAGGTCGAAACTTTCTTAATAAGGATCAACAATCACAACAAATCAGAGAAAGGCTGGATAAGTGGGACTGCATTAAACTGCAGAGCTTTTGTATGGCAAAGGACATAGCTCGTAAATTAATTAGGAAGGCTACAGAATGGGAGAAGATCTTCACCAACCATACTACAGACAAAGGCCTCATATCTAAAATATATCAAAAGCTAAAAAAAATGAATCACTCCAAAACTAATCTCCAAAGAAACAACCATGTCATTAAAAGATGGGCCAAAGATTTAAAGAGAGTCTTCTCTGAAGAAGAAATAAAAATGGCTTATAGACACAGGAAGAAATGCTCAACATCTCTGGTCATAAAAGAAATGCAAATCAAAACAACTCTAAGATTCTACCTCACTCCAGTTAGAATGGCCAGGATCAAGAAAACTAGTAACAACAAATGCTGGAGGGGATGTGACCAGGAGGGATCTCTACTACACTGTTGGTGGGAGTGCAAACTCGTTCAACCACTGTGGAAAACTGTATGGCAGTTCCTCAAAAGACTAAACATAGAGGTCCCCAATGACCCAGCAATTCCACTACTTGGCATTTACCCAATTTTCCAGAAACATGGACATACTAAATCCACTAGCACAATGATGCTCATTGTAGCACTATTTACCATAGCAAAGATGGAACCAACCCAGATGTCCTCTGGTGATGAGTGGATCAAAAAGATGTGGTATTTGTACACAATGGAATTCTATGCAGCTGTCAGAAAGCATGGCATTGCCCCATTTGTGAAGAAATGGAAAGACTTGGAAAAAATGATATTAAATGAAATAAGCCAGACTCAAAGGAACATCGGCTCAATGGTTTCCATTATTTGTCATAATCAGTAGAAACCTTGGGCTCTCATAGCAGAGATTTGCAAAAGAGCAAAACTAGATACATAAGGCCTCTAGTAGGACGCTAAATGAAAGGACCTCTAGGATATAGAAACAAATCCATATAATGAGTGATTGTTGTCCTTAATGTACTATGTTATCTCTCATCCCTCTTGCTGTCCCTTGGTTATCTCATATTTTTACAGTATCTCACTTTGTTATCTGATATATTGGATATATTTGTATTTGGTTATTTGAAATTGGATTGGGAAGGGGAGAAAACAAGATGAGTGTTCAGGGTTGGGGGCAGGGAAATGGGGACCAAGACATGTGAAAGGGTATCAATGTATGTGAATTAATGCACCTTCTATCTGGCAAATATAATGTAACCCTTCTATTAATTACAATAAAAATATATGAAAAAATTTTGGAATTATTTTTGGAGATTTTTAATCTTTAATTTTAATGCGTTCTGTTTTTATTGTATTTTATTATCAGGGTGATATATAGAGGGTTGCATTTAACTTCATTAGATAATGGGTACATTATTTCTAGAACATTGATATCCCTTCCCATGTCTTTCTCCCACTTTACTTCTCTCCACCCCTCCCAATCACCTTGTTTTTGGAGAGTTTTAGACTCTGTGTTTGAAATCATTTTGACTGTCTCTCGGAGTTTTACACTCCCTGAATAGAGATACTGTGATAGTTTATTATTTTACACTTTATTAATAAACTGTAGACCATTACAATGGCAGTCAGCTTCAAAGATATTCTTGCATCCTTCTTTTGAATTTACTTTCTTTTCTATCTTCCTTATGCTGTATTTTGTTGAGAAACTATATCTGTATTTCAAAATAACGCTAAGATTTTCCCAATGTTTTATGGAAAAGATAGAAAGATGTAAAAAGATGAATAAGAGCTCATATCATAAGATTCTAAATCAAAATATCATTAGAAAATCTTAGATCTTTTTAAGTATTCTGATACACTATACCACTAACGTTTGGCATGATTGCTACATAAATCATGCTAGTTACAGATGACTAGCCTTTTTTTTTACTAAGTTATCTTTAAATAAATATGTTTCAAAAATATGTTCTACTATTTCACTTGGATTCACGCCATCATTCCTAGAAGTTTAAGGAATCAACTTTAAAAATCATTAGATAGAAGCCTTTAGACTTCTCTCATGTTCTTTGCTCTTGGAGATTTGTAATACTAACTAGTTTGGTAATTGTAACTATAGTTTTGCTATGCATTCAGCTCTTCCATATAGAAAATGCATGCTACTTGTAGGAAGTTGAGTTTTTTTGCAAGTGTGTTAAGGCTACATGAAGTCTAGATGGTATTTGATGAGAACAATGACTGATGAGCAACCACACTCAAAGCTATTATACAAGCTGCTAAACATGACTGAAGGAATTAAATTGTGCTATCCTTGTCACTTCAGATTCTATGTCCTGTTCTACACTCATGTTCTATGTAATGTAACTTGATATTCCCTATCTCTTACCCTGTATTTTTTTCTCCCTGTCAATTCTTTTCTTCTAGATTGTTTCTAAAATTATGAGCTTAATACTCTACTCATTAAGTCTATCTATTAATTTTCACATTATCCTCTGTGAACAATTGCTCAAAAATGAGAAATGAGGCAAAAACAGAAAGAATTCTCGGAGCTTGAAGTCATTTAAATGGCAAAGATAGATGTATTGATAAGTGAGACTTCTTATTAGCCATTATCATAGGCTACCCAGAGAACTGAGATTAATACTTGGTTCTGAGTATGTAAGTACAATGTGGCTCTGAAAGGTATTTCCTATGTTCCTTTCTTTACTCTCTTCCAACATTCATAATAAGAATCCATTGTAAACTATAATTTTAATTTTGTTTTCTCTAAAGGGCCATTTCTGGTAAGAGATAAAGAAGAATTTTAGATCAATAATAGACTAAAAAGAAGACTGGGAAAAATAATAACTGAGAGTAACTAATATAAGGCCCTAAGAAATATGAGAAAAATAAAGACAAGGGAAAGGATGGATAAATTTAACTACTGGGCATGAGAATGGCCTAAGACTAGAATTGATGGGAGGTCTTTATCTGATCAAGCCAACAGGCCCTGGAGAGACATTTTTATTTTTTAGCTTTTGGCTACTCCTGGGGCTGGAACTCAGGGTCTGGGTGCTGTCTTTGGACTTTCTCAAGGCTAGTGCTCTACCACTTGGACTACAGCACCATTTCTAGCTTTCTCTGTGTTTGTGGTACAAAGAATCAAAGCCAGGGCTTTGTGCAGGCTAAGTGAGCACAGTACCACTAGGCCATGCTTCCAGCCCCTGAAGAGGATCATGTACAATGTTCTAAGAACATAGATTTTTTGCAAGTATCTAAACATGACAGTGATATGAAATTTTCTTAAAGCATCTGATTAATAAAATGGATAGGAAATACAGTTTTTAAAATTTTCATATTATTGTCAGAATGATGTACAGAGGGATTATTGTTACATACATAGGTTAGTGATTGTGTTTCTTACCAAACATTGTTACCCTCTAAATGGCCATTTATTAGATAGCATAGCTACTCAAGAATACATCTAGCCAAGATTAGCCCTACATAATGAATTTCTACATTTTGGTCATTAAAAAATTAGGAAAGATAAATTACTACCATGCAAAATTGCTTGAAATTTACCGTATAAATGTCAGATATTATTCAATAGATTTTTAATGAGCAAACATGAAAACATGTCCCCTTCAAAATATTACAATTTTTTTTTTAGTTCAGAACAGGTACAATAAAGGATGGTTTGCCCTTGGGGGAAGAGATGGAGGGAGAGGTTGTATTGGCTAATGACAAGAAATCTATTTTTCACAATTCTGAGGAATAAGATTTGTGTAACAAAATGTTTGTGTTTTTTTTTCTTCTTGGCTGCAGTTACCAATGTCTCTGATTGTTCACGTGGCTAAACACAACATTAATTAGCACTCTGGCTTCTTTGAATAACAGGTGCATTCATAAATTCTTTATCCTAAACTCTAATTACCTCTCAAAAGCAATATCTACAAAAATCATCATATCGAGGATAAAGTTTTAGTAAACATTTTTCTTAACTGTATTTTTTTGACTTTTCTTTTTTGGTACTGGGGATCGAACCCAGGATGTTGCACTTGCTAGGCAAGTGCTTTGCCACTGAGCTACATCCCAGCCCTAAACATTTTTAATTATAAGGCACAATTGTAGAATTTTGCCAGTTTTTTATGCTTTACTTTCATTTTTCTTTTGTTAGAGTATGTTTCAATGCTGGTCTCAAACCACAATGTTTCTACCTCAGCCAATGAAGCAGCTGTCACTACAGGCATGCAGCACAGAGTCTGGTAATTTTGCACTTTTTGATCTTCTTGCCACGACTGATACAACAACCATCTCCTTACCACCATGGTGTAAACATGATTTGACAAATTCAGAAGCGGAATTCTCTGTGAGTTTAATATGCAGTGTGTTCTATCTATCTCACTTTTATGTTTTATATATAATATATCTAAATGCATTATATACATATAAATATGAACATGCATATGAAAGAGATAAAGGGAGGGACAGGGTGAGAATAAGGAAGGGGGAAAAGAGAAAAAGAGACATCTACTTGGGATATAAGCTGTTATTATTTTCAATGTTATGAAATATAAGCTCACTAAATTCACAAAGAAATTCTAAAATACTTTTACAACCCATATACATAAACACTTGAATTTAGCTATGATTTTCCTGATTTAATATTCAGGTATGAATTTAAAAACCCATTTGGAAAGTGATGGTAATAATGAAACAGTTCTTATTCTATGCATCTGACTAGCATCACTTGCAATAAACTAAAACTAATATTTGGGTATAGATTTATTGTTATTACAACAATTTGTCTCAAACTGTTGTAACAATTCCTGATTAGGGCACTGTCCTCCACTGAGTGAAACTATCAATAAGTGGTGTATAAACATACTTCTCCTGCTCACGCATTTTAATATAATTATTGACATTTTCTTAGATACTCAAGAGATAAACAATACAGCCCGAATTAGAGTGGGGCAGCTGATATGAAGGATAAAATTTTAATGCAGAATTTTCTTTTTCTTCTTTCTTTCCTTCCTTCCTTCCTTCCTTCCTTCCTTCCTTCCTTCCTTCCTTCCTTCCTTCCTTCTTTCCTTCCATCCTTCCTTTTTCTTTCTTTCTTCCTTCCTTCTTTCCTTCCTTCCTTCCTTCCTTCCTTCCTTCTTTTCTTTCTTCTTTCTTTCTTTCTTTCTTTCTTTCTTTCTTTCTTTCTTTCTTTCTTCCATCCTTTCTTTCTTTCTTTCTTTCTTTTTTGTGGGTCATGGGGCTTGTGCTTGGCCTGGAGCTTTCCCTAAGCTCTTAAGCTCAAGGCCACCACCCAGGCCACCACCCAACCTCTAGGCCTTGGTGTGGTACTTGAGCACTTCAGCTCAAGGCTATCACCCTACCTTTGAGCCGAGCCCTACTTCTCCTTTTCTAGGGGTTAATTGGAGATAAGAGTCTCAGGTTCTTTTATGGCCCGGCAGGCTTTGGACCTTGATTCTCAGATCTCAGGCTCCTGAGTAGCTAGGATTATAGGCAGAATTTTCTAATTAAATTATACTTATGTTATGAGCTGGATTTCTTTGCTATTCCTTCAAATTCTCATGTTAAAATCCTAAACTCCAGTATCATGTAGTAGGATGTGGGGCCATTGGAAGATAATTAGATTAAGAGGATGGACAATTAAGATAGGAGCTGTAGTATTTATAGAAGAGAGTGAAAAGAGTGTCTTCTTTCTGTTCTTTGACTGCCAAGAAGATAGACATCTAGAAAGCACGCCCAAATGAGAAGATTGATCTATTAATGAACTCTAGAATAAAAGCCCATTAACTCCGTAGTTTTTTTTATTTCTTGTTACTATTTTGTTGTTGTTTAACATCCCAGGCTTAAATAGTTATAGGTGATGATGAAGTATACAAATTGTGAACCATATCCTTATGACTGGAAATCCAACATATTTTATTCCTTCTTAGAGTTCCATACGAGAGGAAAGTAGAATGATTGGTTGACCAGATAAAAAGGATGGACAGGGTTGGGAATCATACTCTGGTCAAAGCTGTAATCCTAATGACTGATTTTAATCCCAAATGTATTTGTTGCCTCAGTTGAGAGCCTTTTCTCTCAGAGTCGTATTCATCAACATAATAGATCAAAATTATACAGGCAAAACCAAGGGATTTTTTTCTATATTAGGAAGTCCTCTTTTGGAGGTGATGCCACATATTGCTTCACCTCCTATTTCCCTAAATATTTTCCAGGTAAATACATCAAATTAAATCTTAGGAGTCCTTAAGAATTATTCTAATGACCTCACTGTTTCTATATTGATTTATGTGATGACAAAAGAAAAATGGAGAGAAACCAAGAGACATAAATAAAATCTGTCAGTATGAGATGCTGTAAAATTTTATTGCCTCTTGTCTGAAAATAGCCCACATAAAAACAAGGTATTATTCCAAATGCTCAGAAATAAATCTTATAGCAGAGTGCATGCATAAAGTATCAAAAAATAGGAAATATAAATGTGTAAATTTATACACTCCAAAATTTGCTTGTGATTTGACCATTTTAAATATTAAATTCTAATTTCTTTAGTCTGAGATTAATTGTTTTGTTTTCTTTCTTTTTCTGTATTTTCATATCTATTTATTTTCATGAATTTAGTCAAAAATGAGACTGATGAGTGTTTAGTTAGTAAAGAGAACGCCAGTTAGGGGGTTCTATTTAATAAAGGGGTCTATTAGTGTGTATAATCAAACAACAAACTTTGTAATGCCAAGCAGAGAAAATAGTATTCATATTTCACCTTTAATCCTAGAGGCACTTACCTAATACACAAATTCACAGTCTTGGCCAAATATATATATATATATATATATATATATACATACATACATATTTCACAGACATTATTTTGAATGCATGTTCTATTCCTATTCTTCTGTATATCACTCTATTGAATTGATGTATCATGATTTTCCTGACCATATTTTCCTGACCTGTTTTATTATATAAACAACACAATCTATTAGCATTTTAATAACATTGCACTGAAACCTGGAACCTGTGCTGTTTTCACCAGAAATAGAATTTGGTTCATATATTTCCATGTATTTGTAAAAGTAGTTTAATCAAATTACTGTTCTTTTACTTTTATACTCACTTCTCCTTGTAAACAATTTAATGGCTTTATTACATTATTGTCATAAATGTATATGAAGTGATTCAATCATATTCATTAACCATTATTACTTCACTCTTAAATATTTTTGTTTTCCAGTCCTCCACTGGGTCTTACCACAAAATAGAATTGTATTCCAGGTCTGTATTTATGCCATTCTTGCTCTTTGATGTCAAGATTTTGTCTACCATAAAACATGAAATATCTGTCTTTCCCAGAGAAACATGGACTCCATGGTTTTCCTCATTTGTAACAATTAGTATACATTTAGGATTCTCCCAACAGAGGATCATAATAGCTCAAACAGTTATGTACATATTTCCATATAGGAAAAAGCTAAGTGAAAAAAACTTCAGGAGGTTTATTTTTTGAGTTTGTTGTTCTTAATGTACTATGTGAGGCTATTTCTTTTCTCTTCATTTCCACTAAAGGTTTTTCTCATGTTGTAGCTGTATATAACTTTGGTGCCTAGTATATTATATATATGTTTACTTGTTTATTTGAAAAAAAGAAAGGTTAAGAAAAAAAAGATGAATGGGAGGGTTTAGGTGAAGGAAAAGAGAAAGAAAACCATGGGAAGGGATAACAATGTTCAAGAAGCAATGTACCCACAACCTGATGAATGTAACTGTAATCCCTCTATATATCTCCTAAACAATAAGATAAAATCTAAAAAAAGAATTTTCTCTCATCTCTTTTGCTGTCCCTTGGTTATCTCATATTGTTACAGTATTTCATCTTGTTATCTGATATATTGTATATATGCATATGTGATTATTTGAATGGGATAGGGAAGGAAGGAAAACAAGATGAGGGGCAGGGGTTGGGGGAGGACATGGGGACCAAGACATGAGAAAGGGTATCAATGTATGTGAAGTAATGTACCTTCCATCTGGTGAATATAATGTAACCCTTCTATTAATTACAATAAAAAATATATAGAAAAAAGAAGTATCTGTCTTTAATGATGTCTTGTTTTACATAAGGGCATCACTTATGGTTCTATCTCTTTTCCTCATACAGTAAAATCTTATTCTCTTTCATGAGTAAGTAATGTTTCATTATGCTTTCATCTGTGTGTATGTGTGTGTATATATTATATATATATATAATTGTCTATATTCATTTATCAGGGGATGAACACCTAAGCAATTACTTAAAATTTTCAGTTTCCTGTTAAATTTAAATTTAAAATTTCTTCATATTATGTATTAAACAATATAATTTTAATATAAAATATCTATACCATTTTTAAACTTTCTGGAAAGAATGTTGAGAGAGCTTGTTTGGAGGTTCTAGCAGGGAAGCACAGCTACTTGTATACCCTTAACCAAAGACGGGTCCTTCTCTATCAGGGATGGTCGTCCTCTTCGACTGAGCATACATGGAGCGGTGAGGGAGGAAGGGGACACCAGCCTAGCCAGCCAGATCAGCCGAATCAACCCTGGCAGTCAATGGGGTGACAGATGTCATAGCCAAATCACCCTCACATCCAAGAATGTTGAAATTTTCTTTGTAACTAGTAGTAGTAAGTATATCAAAAATATATATACAATTGAATTCAACAGACAAGATAAAATAATGATTCTCTGGGAAGCAGATGAAATTAGAATGAATCACGTTGAGTGAAATAAGTCAAGACCAAAGGAAAGAAAGGCACATGAAATCCTTAATATGTATTAGATCCAAACAGTACAACAGCTATGACTCAATATTTGGGTACCCAAGCATATGGACATGTACAAACAAAACTACATAGACATAAAAATCTATGATGGGCTATATATTCTATAGACATAATGTTTTATTACATGTATTAATATGTATCTATGACATACAAAGCCTCAGCTTAATTTTAATTATGTTCTAAAATCTGTGTGCCAGTGATTGTGTATAGAGATTCCCTTCTTGAATACTTGTTAAACATGACATTTGAAATATGATGAAAAAATGTTAATAAATTATTTAATAAAAATAAAATAAAATAAACAACACTTTTTTAAGATCCAAAGGAAACTCCTAAATATTAATTTTGATACATGTGTTGGTCTGGAAACAAGAAAAGGAATATAAATTTGGCTGGGTATTCCATTACCTTTCTATACCAGGCTTGGTGCTCAAAAGTGTTTGATTTAATTTGTTATCCAGCTTTCAAGTCTTTCAAAAAACAAAACAAAAGAAAAAAAAACTGTGATAGATGAACTTAAAGAGGAAAGTAGGAAAGTTTTGTTTTGTTGTTCATGTTCAGTTGATTCGGTTGTTTGGGACCTGTGGTGAGCTCTATAGAAAGAAGTATGTGCTAGAGACTGCTACTCTCAGGGCTGCCAGCAAACAGAAGAAAATGACAAAGGCTCCCGCCAGGAACAAAGTGTACTTTTCAAGTACAGGCCTCCAGTAGTCAACTTCTTTTAATTGATCCCGTTCCAAAGTTTCAGCCACTACCCAAGAACATCACATGTTATGATCAGCAGAACTGAAAAGTCTTGTAAAACCATATTTCTGATTTGTAAAAAAAAAAAAAATTAAAAAGCTAGGTTACTTACTCTTCAATTATTTTTTTGAATTCCCTTTTAGGATACATTTCTTTATAGGGGATCAAAAAGAATGCAAAGGAAATCATTAATCAGGAGATAAACACTGTCTTTAGACATTTCTTTGATTGGTCCTATAGTTGGGATTTGTACAGACTAATGTGATACAATTTATTTGCATAGGGTGATCTTTTCACTGCTCTTTGCTGTCTAGATGATATAACAGCAAGATTTCGATTATGCAATCCTATTTTAGCAGTTTTAAATCAATATTCAATTGATTCTGTATTTTTAAAATTTTTTTCTCTGGGAGATTATAAGACATGAAGATGTGTATTAGAAATATAATGTTAACTAAATTAAAATTTTGAGTACCCTTAAACATAGCTAGATTGTATGCAAGCTTTGTAAAATTTACTAGGAAAATATATAATGAGATATAAAAATCAAATTAATAAGTCCTCACTTCAATAAATGTAAGCCTGGTTTATATACTAGGGGAAAGCAGCTGGAAGGAATAAAGGAGAACAAGACAGCCTGTAAGAGGTAAAGCTTGGATAAAGATGGTTAGCTACAAATAAGATGAAAGTAATAACTTTCAGAGGATGGCCACAGTTGTCCTTAGATTTCAAAGTGCTTACAAGAAGAAATTGCTATTATATATTAAGTGTTTCATACATGAGTGGCTGTAGATAGGATATTTTATGTCCTGTACTGAGTGGAATTCTTAAAATCTTAAACCTCTTTAAAAATAGAAAAGAAAGATACTTAAAAATATCAATGTACTTTAAACAATTTATTATATTGAAACAAAATTGTAGACACCAGTTTTCCTTTTGCTTTGTAGTGGTTTTGATTTAATTATACAATTTTCTTTAAAAGATCAAATTCCAGGTGCAGCTTTAAGCTAGCCCATAGCAGCTCTGAACACAAAACAGGGACTAAGAAGAAACCTACAGTGTGAGGAAGGCTAATATTCTTAATTTTATCACAACCACTGCATAAATTTTATTTATACATTACCTGATTGAGATAATGAGTGCTCATTATTAAGTTTCTCCCCCCAAAAAGTGAATGGGTTCCATAACTCCTCTAAAAGTAGGGTATCCAAGAGTTCTTAAGGGCATTCAAAAACAATGACAATTGGTGACTTATTTCTTTAAAAGGAAGCTTCAGTAGACTGTTGGCCATATGGATTTTATAACATAATTAATAGGTTGCTAAACAATTTACTGCAAGCAAATAGTGTCACAATTTATGATGTTTACTTAATGCTTGACATTGGATTTCTCTAAAAACAACTGAAAAAGTATTTGAAAGAATCTTGAAATTTCAAAATTGTAATTCATGATTAAAAAATCAGAAAAATTTGGAGGCAAATATTGAAATTTCTAAAAGTTGTGCAAAGTACTTATACTCTGAGTGTATATATATGTATATAAATGCTTAGACATATAAACATACATGTGTGTATATACATATATACCTACTTAATATGTAGCTAGCTCTTTTTTTGGAAAGCACTATCATGTATAATTTGAAAGGAGATATGGTGAAGGAGAAAACAATTACAGATTTGTCCATAATTTTATACTATTATCATCATCATGGAAAGAGAAATTCCTTTTGGATACCTAAAGTAAAAACTGAGCCAGTTTTAAAAAGTGAACAAATAAGTTAAAAGAAATCAGAACTCAAATTATGTCTTAGCTGTAGTATTATTTTTAATGTTCTGAAAAAGAGCTTGTTCTCATCCTCCTCTGATATATTCATCCTGAGATGTAATTAAATTTTATTTAGTGCAACATTTACATCTGTCAAAGCAGAGGTAGGAATCTTTTCTATGTAACTGTGTACAGATTCTGGGCTAGCATATTAATGATATTAATAAATATCAGTTTTAATTTTTACCCTACAAAGCTTTCTCCTAAATGATGTGCAAAGTTCAAAAGTATCTTTGGAGGCTGAATATTTAGTTTAATAGTACAGTATATGCTTAGCTTCCACAAGGTCCTTGGTGAAATATCATATATTAAAAAAAGATCTTCTAAAGCAAAAATTATTTACAATGACCACCAACTGGAATTTGTAGATGCCAATAAATAAAATCTAAGATAGAAAACTTCAGATATTACATTAAATATATTGCTTTAAAGAGCTTAGATTGAGATATAGATGATACTTTAATTAAAACATCTCATCATATATCAATTATTTTATAGTGTACAACATTAAAAATTGAACAAAAAATAAAGGATGAAATCAGAATTATGTAGACATGTGCCACATGTCAACGTGACAGATGTATTGTTATATATTTAGTTAAATTTACTATATGGCTTATACAGGGATTAAGAAAATATTTCCTATATTTTATTTTGATGTTTCTTCAAAGGGAATCTTCTACTTTCTAGAAAATGTTGACTTTCTTATGTTTGGATTTTTCACAAAAAGTGAATTTGGATAATAGATCAATATAAATAATTGATGCCACCAAGACATGAGAAAGGGTATCAATGTTTGTGAAGTAATGCACCTTATATCTGGTGAATCTAATGTAACTCTTCCATTAATTACAATAAAAATATATGAAAAAAATTATGCCCTCAATAATATCCATTCAGTTATGTCAATGTATTATTTGTAAGGAACAAGCTAAAAATGAATCTGCACACACAGACACACATACACACAAAGTGTGAAACAGAGTCTGTAAGAGAGAAACTGACAGAGACTGTCGAAAGCAATAGAGTGAAAGAGCCTCCAATGGTAACATGAAAGAATTTGAGCCAGGTAATAAATAATGAAATATTGCATCTTGCCCAATAGTATAAAATATTCAATGAAGAAACATGCAAGAGAGAGCAGTGACAAATCTCAGCCAGTTTATTAATGTTCATAAAATTGCTAAGTTGTGCTGATGTACTTGTTGATATAATTTGCCTCAGAATCATGCTTCCAGAAATCTGTAATATCAGAATATAAAAGTAAACCACTAAAAAAGCAAAAAGGAAAAAAAATCACTTGAGGATACTTTATAAAACATTTGATTGATACTTGACAAAGCTACGAGCTCATAATAATACAATATTTGAAGTTAGGTGTCTATGGCTTGGTCGTATAATTTTAGCTAATTAGGAGCCTGCTATCTAGAGGTTTGCATTTTGAACCCAACCTGTACAGCAAAGTCCCCAAATTTCCACTTGTTTTTGCATTTTTTTGCAACAAATTTTTTGACTTTAAAGGAAATCGGGTGAAACAGTCAATTAATTGCCTATAGGATCGCTATGCTTTTAAAATATTTTCTGAAGGAGAAAAAAAAAAACCTCAAGAAGAAATAAAATTTCTAAGAAAATATACTATGCTTAGAACACCCTAGTGTTTGATTTGATTTAATTTAATTTAATTTGTATTGCCTAAACTGGGGACTTAACTCTGGGCCAAGCGTTCTGATCCAGATATTTCTCCTCATGGCAAGCATTCTTAAACCTGAGTTATATGTCAATATCCAGCTTCTTCCTGATTAATTAGAAATAAAACTCTCTTGGATTTGTCTTCCCAAGATGGTACCACAAATTAAACTTATGAACACCCTGCTCTAGTGTTTCTTCACCATAAGCAATGATACATATGGTTGTGTTTAATAATGATCACCCACCAGTTTATTGACTATAAACCTAAATGGAGTAATTCTGAGATTTACACAATCAGAATATTTCAGCTCTGTGTAGTCCCCTAACCTAAACCAGCAACAGAAAAATAATCACTTTGAAGTGCACTGTATTTTAGAAATGTTTGTAGAAGTTTGTCAAACAATAAACTAGGTCTGACTATAAGAAACTATTCAAAGCTGAATTCTTCGGGGCATTTCTAAAAGGCCAACTATCTTTTTGTGCTTTAAACTTCAAAGTAAGCTATTTTGTGGATAAATACATATTGTCTAGGAAAAACTGTGTGTGTATGTGTGTGTGTGTGTGTGCACACGCGCGCACATGTGTGCGCGCATAATTGAGCCTGCAGGTGACCAGTTGCAGGTGCAGCAGAGTATCTAATTTGTACTCTTGGCATGAAGTTCCAATGGCTAATTATGCCTTTAGTTACCATGGGTGCAATTTAGTAGCTTGTGCATTTTTAATACCTTTTAAGTGATTGTAGGTTCAAATCTTAAACTCATTTGGAAGGCTGCTGTGACTAAAAGGTCAGTTTAGAAACCCAAGGAAACTTGGCTACTGTTATAATAACTATGAAACCAATTTGTAGATTATACATTTGTCAGCATGTAAAAAAACACAATTAAAAGAATAAAAAGATTGTAAGACCCTCAAGGAATGACAAAATTTTACGGATTGGAAGGCACATATTTTATTTTTATAGTCTACTGTACATTTTTACTGTTTTGGATAAGGAAAGAATTGGAATAAGAAAATTGAAACACATATCAATGCTTAGTGCCTCATTTACATTTTAGGAAAGCAATGAAAATGAATGACACTGAAGGAAACACTGTAATTTTACATTACTGGGATTTGAATGTGGCGGCCTGCACTGGCTAGGCAGGCATGCTGTCACTTCATCCATATTTTCAGTCCTTTTGCCTTTCAAGAATTAATGAATAGGATCCCACTTTTTGCTTGGGGCAACCAGGACCACAATTTTCCCTGGTAGCTGGAAGATAGGTTCATGCCACTATACCCAGAGAATGACTGTTTGAATTGGATTCTCACAAGCAAATTTTCTCATGATGGCCTGGTCTTAGCCTACAGAGAAGCAGAATACAAGTAAAAGCCACTGAACATTGCTAGGTTTTCATATGGTAACAAAAATATAGATAACTGGGTTTGAGACATGGTTCAAGTGTGAGATTGCTAGTTGAGCAAGCCAACAGAATAAGAGCAAGACCCTAAGTACAAGTCCAAATATTGTGCATATATATATATATCTTTGTTTATTGTATATATAGAGACAGAATTTATAACATAGAGAATATATATGTAAATTTTCTGCTTGTTCTTTATCAACCATTCAAGATATTTTATACCACTCTTTGTAGTTTACATTGAGGAAGTTTAGTATGTTGAGGACATATTTCCTATTGATTACTTAGTTAGTAACTGGGTAAATATATAACTATTTTCCCAAACATGTCTTTTATATTTGCACATACAAATTTATATCCACATTGACTTTTTCTGTGGAAGTGGTATGCATGACTTTCATAGTTGGTGTCATCCTATAAAGTGAAATCAATTTGGGGTACTGGCAAGTCACTGCTAATATAACTGCCTATGCATGTGGTGTATATATTATTTCTTTGTCATCTTTAATTTTCTTTGTTCAAATCAGGTTTTTCTTATAAATAATTCAAAGGAAAAGTATTTGCTTCTAAAATGGGTAAATCAATTAATGTTTGCCTCAAAGTATTTATGCATGTTGGACTCACAGCAAATGTCAATCAATACTGAGAAACTATCAATTACTTCATTTTGACTACATTATAGAAGAGTAGCGATTTGCTCTGAGTATGGAATCAATCATTAGGTTTACAGATGAAAATTTAATGATATATGTATTTCCAGAGCTTTTCAAATTATCTTTTGTATTATTAATTTACTTTGTTGTTATTATATAGGTGATATACAGAGGGATTACAATTACATGAGTCAGATATCCAGGACATTTCCTTTTCCTTTCTTTCCTACAATGTCTTCTGTTCCCTCAAGTCACTCACAGTCCTCACTTCCCATCTCCAATGGCCAGTTGTATAGATCATCTATATCGTAGTCCAATGAACTCCACTGTTTTACTTTGTCACCTATTTTTTCCAATCCTGGAGATTGAATCAGGACCTGGGCACTGACCTTGAACCATTTTGCTCAAGGCTAGAGATCTACCACTTGAGCCACAGCACCACTTCTGCCTTTTTCTGTGTGTGTGGTGCCAAGGAATTTAACCCAGGGCTTTGTACATGCTAGGCAAGCACTCTACCACTAAGCCATGTTCCAGCCCTTATTACCAACCTATTTTCCCTCAATTTCTGTTCCCAATCCTTCCAAAGATGCATACATGAGTACAACCTATGAAGGTAAAGAAGATAAAATTAATGAAAATTAAAAACTAAAAATAGCAAGGACAAAAGAAAGAGGTATCTTGTTTTCATATCTTGGAGTTTATTTCAATATGCATATTATTTTACGCAAGTATAGTTTGATGAGGTCCTCTGTGCTTTTTAACGTAATAAAGAATAACTACACAAAAGATAATTATTACTGCAGAGTGAAGATAAAGATAAAAAATTTTAGTACCCTTCCAACTCATGCCCAACTCCCCAAAGTTAATACAATTTTTCAAATGGTGAAAATGTAAAGTAGCAGTTTAAATTACAAAATGTAATTTAATTTTACCATTATATCATGGCTAGGATTTAACTGATTACTTGTGTTCAGAACCTTGGATAAAAAATAAGCAATGGCTACCTGTCTGTTATAACTATTCTTTTACATCTATGCTTTTATTCAAATACCATGCACATAAAACTATACATAGTGATCAAAAAGCAATCTGACTGTATATGCTTTAGTCTAATATTAAAATCTTTTTCACTCCTTGTTAATAACTTACATGCCAAACACTTCTAGCTTATTTTTACTTAGTCATTGCCTTAAGTGTTTTACTGCTCGTTGAACCTGTACCTAAAACATTGAGTTTGGAATCAAACAGCATCATAGCTTTATGAGTCATTTTATGTAATAACTTGTTGTCTAATACATGATAAACTACAAAGTATTTATTGAAATTTATTCCGATGTAAGCTGAAAAATTGATATTGTTGGAGCATGAATTATCTTCTTGCAGTTAGAAAATTTCTTTATTGAACTCTAGAAACAAAGGTTTTGTTCTTTTGATAAGCTTTCAATTTGATTAGTATAAACAGTTTCTAATTTTCAGTGACTTCTAAACTCTTATGTCAGTAGCAAGGAGTCATGTATTGTAATCAGATATCATTGTTGTTAATATGGTTTTATTTTTCCCTCATCCTGGATGATTACCATTCTGCTTTTTTTTTTGGTTAAATGAAAATGTCAGAGAAACTCCCTAAGGTTTCCTTATTTGGAAGAAAATATTAAATATTTTCTATGTGCTATTCACACAGCTTTGAATAAGGTGAGTTCCCCACTTCAACCTTACACTATACACATGATTCAAATAAGGAAGTAGATTATTTTAATCTTTCACAGTCTGAAAACTGTCAAAGTAATGAATATTATATAACTGTAATATAAAAATGGAGAAAATCAACTCAGTTTGACATACTCACAAAAGACTTTAAAGAAGGTTGGTTTCTACCCAGACTTGTTTGACCACAATTGTTTTTAAAACAAAATAAGCCAAGCATCAGTGGCTTATATCTGTAATCCTTGCTAATAGGGAGGCAGAGATCTGAGAATCCTGGTTCAAAGCCAGCCTGGATAGGAAAGTCAGTGAGACTCTAATCTCGAATAAACTATTCAGAAAGAGCTGGAACTGGCACTGTGGCTCAAGTGGTAAAGCATTAACTTTTAGCACAGAGAGGCTTAGGGACAGATCCTAGGCCCTGAATTCAAGCCCAGGGCCATCACACACACACACACACAAGAAGAATTAAGTTGTAAGATGTATCATAACAATGGGAAATCACAAATCTGCAGAGTTAATTATGGCACATACAATTAACTCTGATGACTGGTCCAAAAATAAGAGAAAGGAGTTTTTAGATAAATGAGCTAAAGATTTATATGTTATACTGAGGAGTGGACTTAAAAGATTTTTGATAGAAGTCCAGGCAAAGTATAAAAGAAATACATAACAAATATATAAAATGAAAACATACAAGGATAATCTAGAAAATATCAAGTGGAATGGGGAAGACCTGACAAACAATTGAAATGGCTTAAATCAAGGTAGGAGCCTAAATTGACTCACATCTTATTTTCTGGCTTGGGTTATAGAGGGAATAATGACCTAGTTCTCTCTGTTAAGGAGGGAAAAAGGAGAAAATAGATCACAAGTGGTATAAGAATGGCCTTAGACAACAACAAAACCTGTTCTAAAATATTCTGCCTCAAAAATATAAAAACAATGGCCTTAGTTGGACTACATTTCAACTTAGGAGCATGCAAGTTCAACTAATTCAAAAAGAAACATTTCCATTTGGGATAGCTTAATTAATCAGCTAATAAAGTAGTCAAAATGTTTTTGATCTGATGATATAGGTGATATATCAACAAGCTGCAGGATTTCAGTTGAGGGAATTCTTGGAAACTCTATTTATATGTAGGTCATGTAGTATTCAAGTTAGAGGAGGAAGTTGGTAGAGCTCAGATCATTTTTATTAACATCTTTCAGTCCTAGCTCTCTTTGGATAGGTTGTATTTTCCTTAATTATTACAATTGTATTTTGGCATATCTTGCCACTTTAAACATTTGGAATACTCTTCTTTTTAATTTATGCAGATTATATGTATTTATAAGCTCAACATTGCTGTATCATATCAATTATGATTCAGAAATTAATTATATTGCAGTATAATATTTCTGTATGTTTATGACTTTTGTATTGAAATCCAATTTTATTAATTAGAATTATGTATTATGGGACTGTCTTAAATAGATTTTAATTTCTTTAATGACTACTGGTCATGAACATTTAGTATCTTCCTGGTATGTAATGACTGATTGAAAAATGAACTGATTGTCTAGAAATACAAATTTATCGAAAATAAGTCTCCTCCAAGATAAACTAACTTTCTGTCATGAATAAGACTATAACTTGGTAATACATTAAACCTTTATGAAACCATGCAAGGAATCTAACAAGCCATGTAGAAATGATTATTTGAACGATCATTTGATTTGACAGTCACTTAATATTTATTCTTAAAGACATTCTCCCTCAAGAATAGCAGGAATGAAATTGTGTGAAGTTCAAACTCTCCTGGTGTTTTTTGAGATGTGAACGGTCTGACTCTTGATGTATGTGATCCCACAATGCACCATCTTGAATCCTGTGTAGAAGAGATATTCTCACCTTTTATTACAGGATGAGTTGGTGATCCTTTTGACTTGTCCTAGGTTACAAGGCACTGAAAAAAAAATACCAATGTAAATATTTCAATATATCTTTTGTAAATATGCCTCTAAAAATGATACTTTTCATTCATTTGTACTTCAGATAGTGTAAATATGAAGGTGATACCAGGGCATAAATCAAAATTCTTTAAGAATGAAAGTCAAAATTATGTTTTGCTTATGAACTCCAAAACAAATACAGTTTAAAATTTTCTTCTCAAAATGTATGCTTCTAAAGGAAAAATTATTTTTCCCAGGGTGTGCACACAATCTATTTTTACAGAGCAAATTATAAAATACAAAATACTAAAATGCTATAATGGAAAAATAAATGAATCTTTAATAAAAATAGCATATGTTTCCACAATGTGCCACTAGTTTGAAGGAGAAAACGTGCTAACTTTTGAGACTTTATGAATATGTTAGTGATCTGGGAGGAACAAGTTACAGATTGGAATCAAATTCTGAAATTATATAACCAGAGTAGAGTCATTGGATGTCAGATGACCTGGGATTAAAACATAAAGTGCAAATAATTTGTAGGTATTTTTCTTTTTTATTGTGTTTATTATCACCTGTATGGTGAATGATACATAACCCTTATTCTCTTTGTGCTTGAGTTAATTTGACAAAAAGGAGGGAATTGTTTACAAATTTCTATTTAAAGTAAAATTGAATATAATCCCAGATAGAATTATCTATCACATGTAAACTTAATCTTTGCATTTTCAAAAAATCTCTCGTTCACATTTCCTTTACAGTCAATATGTAAAAAATCAAAACATAATGACTCAGATAAATTGTCATTTCTTAAATTGCCACATTTTAAGATATTTATATTTCCCTAAAGATTTGATGTTTAATTAGAGAAAGCCACAATGATTATAGAAATTGGAGATCAAATGATTCTTAATGAGAAAATGTGTAATAAAGGTTTGTGGAAGATCAGATTATATTTGCGATGATTTCAGTATGCCCCCAGATGTGACAGAATGATTACATGACACTTGCTCCTTTGAATTTCCATTTCACATCATTTTGCTGATTATCTAATTTATAGCCCAATTAGTCAATTTTTCAAATGCCATAAGGTGAGGCAAGCCAAGAGAGTCCTTTTTATATACCCATCTGTCACATACTCCATAAATTTTCCTCTTTAATATTTATAATTTTGTTACGCATTTGTTTGGCAAGTTATGCATCTAATATATAATCTATGGTAAGACTGTGTCCTTTGCAATTCATGTGTGTGGAAACACTAATGGAATAATGTTGGAACTGAAGACTTAATTGGAGTTGTTTTGGTCATAAGGGCGTCAGTGTCATGAATAGATTAATTCCATTATGCAATGGGTTGTGGTTGAGGGTTCACCTTCTGGCCTTCTGTTGCTCTTTTGCCAAGTTACATTTAAGCAAGAAGGTCCTTGCCAGATGTTGAAATATGAGTCTTGGACTTCTCAGCCTACTCAACTGTGAGCTAATACATTTTTGTTCATCATAGATTACCCATACAGAGATACTTTGTTTTAGCAGTATTAAATAGAGTAAGGCAATAACAACAACAAAAATAAAACTACTGTGAGAGGATTAAAGGAATGGAATTTTATGTTGTCAGAAGATAACATGGATGAGCGATAATTATTCAGAAGAAAAATGGTATATGACACTAAAATAGTGTACACATAAAAGTAACTGTTACAGAAATGTATAAACATAATAGTTTTCTTGTTTAGTGGGAATAGTTCCAATCAATTTTTTAAAAATCCTTTGTTTTTTAATTACTATTACTATCATTTAAAGCATATTTTTTAATGTTGGAAACATTTGTTTTCATGAAGTTATTTTATACAAGAATAATTTGGATGAATTGAATTACTCTATTGTATTTATGTTTATTTGTATATTTGAAAATGGAGAGGTAAGGGAAAAACAAGATGAGTGGAAGAAATGGGGAGAAGAAAAGTGGGAGAAAAACATGGGAAGGGGTAACATGAAATAATGTATCCACTCCCTAATGAATGTAACTGTAACCCCTCTGTACATCACCTTAACAATAAAACAAAATTTTAAAAATATTTCTTTCATGGCCTAATTTGAAGTTTTAGAAAAGCATTGTCAGTAGATGCTGACATTAAAAGGAATAAGATTTGTAAACTTACTTATTCACATTAAAATGATTGAAACCATATATAATTTCAGCTCATGTTGATAAGTATACATTATTTTAATGGTACATACAAAATGAAGTGCTCAACCAATCAGGATTTTACTGTTTTAGTGTCAAAGATGAGAATTATGTAAACAGTACATAACACATTTTAGTTCAGCATCTGAAAAGTAATGAGAAAATTGGGTATTTGATAGAAACAAAATATATTTGATAGAGATGCTGAAATGAAGGCAGTACAAAAAAAAAGAGAATACCATCAGAAAATATATAGAGAAGACCATCGTATTCATAAAATATTCCTGGAAAGTCTTGTTCATTTAGAAGACCTATCAGTAATAAGCTTGTTTGAGACTCTGAATTCGTAGTGTATAAATACTAAACCTGTACAAATTAGTTTATCTCAAAACCTTTGAAATCATAATAACTGAGGTATAAGGTTTTATACTAAAATATTAGAATAATATTAATTTTATGACAGTGATTAAAAGTGGTATGAGTGTCAGAGGGATTAAGGAAAATGAGGGCAGTGATTAGTTAAGTGTCATCACATTTTTCTACTAATTGCAAAGTTGAGCTGGGGGAAGAGGTTGATAGAGGAACAATAGAATCAAGTTGAGTAGTTGATTGCTTTAGTACTTTAGTATCAGAGGGGCAAATTATCCATTGAGTGACAGCAACAAGGTTCAGGGAAGCAGTCATATCAAATGGCATTTTGGATCTTCATTCTTCAGTATCTACAGAAGATAAAATAAACCTAAAACAAAATACAAAGTAAATTAAGAAATCGGAGTCACTTTTGCATGTGATCTCCAGCTTCCACTCATGCTGCTTAGGCACGTGGAAATCTAAACTGCAAGCAACTGTTTTCATCACAAGATTTGTCTTGCTCGCATCAAACAAAGTATATGTTTGTATAATGTGAAGTGACAGTAAGTTTTGAAACCTGTGCTTGGAACTGTTGAAAAAACATATGTTGAGTATTTTATGTATCAGGTTTTTTTTTGTCAGTCCTGGGCTTGAGCCCAGGGCCTAAGCACTGTCCGTGAGCTTTCTCAAGGGTAGAGCTCTACCACTTGAGCCTCAATACCACTTCCGACTATTTTTTTTCTATGTTTTTGTTACCGAGGAATTGAACCGGGTTCTTCATGCACGCTAGACAAGCATTCTACTACTAGGCCAAACACCTGGCCCTTTATGTATCAGTTTTTAAAAGGATAAAGTCTGGATACAGATCTCTGAATAATTTTTTTCAATTGCTCTATTTACTCTTCTCATCTTCTGGCCTTAAGAAGAAAAAGAAATCTTAGGTGAACAGAAATTTCTAACTTTGCAAAATTTGCAGATTGCCCAATTCCTCTGTCATTTGGTTATGAGCCTCCCATATGAGATCCAAGGCTCTAATCCAAGAGATACTTTTTCATACATGGTCATTCTTGTGTCTTTTGTTTGTAAAGAATATAGTTCTAAGATGGATCTGATAGCCTCAAAAATATGTATCAATTAGCAAATATTTACCAGTCCCATCCTTAAGCCAAATTCTGCTTTTCACAGTTAAATACATCTAACCATATTCAAAAACTGAAGAAACTGAAAATCATTTGAGGTTCCTTACAAAAGAGCTCTGCTGTAATATTCAATGTAAAGGGTATGCTTGAGTCACCAAATCAATATTTAATGGGATTAAAAGTATAAGCTGAAGGAGAAAAATAAGAAATATGATCTTTTAATTTTCTTCTAATTGGAACTTCCTTCTATATAATGTCTATACATTGCCTGTATATTTATACTCAATGCTGCTCCTGAACTATAGGAAGTGATTTACATATATACATCCCCTCTGAAGTTTAAAGAATTAATGGCTCTTCTGCCTCCTTAATTCTAAATCACTCTTTGGTTCAAAAATTCTGTGGGAATGTTAGTCTATCCTTTCCTCTTATACTTCTTGCTGGGGAGTGGTCTTTTATGAAATAGATTATAAGCTTCTGTCAGAATATATGATTTTGAGAAAAAGGCAAACCAAAATAAAAGTAAATTATTTTAATTCAACCAGTGTCTTTCAGTAAAAGAAGGAAGGAAGGTAGAAAGGAAGGAAGGGAAGGGGGGAAGGAGGGCAGAAGGAGGGGAAGGAGAGAAAATGGGAGAGGGGAAGGGAGGGAGGGAGGAAAAAAGGAAGATGGAAAAGATGAAAGAGAAGAAAATACCATGTAGTGCCATTATGTCTGCCTCTTCATTCAGTAAGTGTATGCAAAATCATTTCTAATTTCATCACTTTTACTTTCATAATGACAGGATTTCTCCAAACAAGCTATAATTGTGATGTTAATTCAGTGTTTATAAAAAGCTCTTTCCTTGGGGGATGTAACCCAGGAATCATGGGGACAGTGAAGGGCATACAGAGAAACTATCTGTTCCAAAGAACATTTATTACATTGGTTGTAAACAGTTTTTATTTATAATGCATAAGGTGTTTATCATTTAAAATGGATTGTAGATGAATTACTAAATATGAAGCCACTAAAATTTTAATTGGCAGAAAAATCAACTGTGATTAGATAAAACAATACAGATTATGTTAGAATTGAACATGGGCTTTCTACAATACTCTTAAATACAATTTTTGCTGTGCATACTAAATTTCCAACATATCTTATAGGAGAGAAATTATTTTTCATTCAATATTTTTAATTATTTAAAAGTCAGTCATTTGGCAATTGTAAGATATTTTTCAGTTCTATATTGTGATTATGTGTATGCATGCATATGTTGATGAATCAAAATATCTAATAAAAAACATCCAAGACCAAAAGTTTATGAATCAAAATCAACCATACAAAGGAGATATCAGGCTACTCATCATTTTACTTTGAATAATGATTTGTTATTCAATCCTATGAAACATACCTCTTTGATGTTTTAGATTCTATTGGCAACATGAAGGAAGGAAGAATGATGATTATTGACTTTTGATAAATATAAAGTAAATGAGAGCCATGTAGTGAAGACTATCATAGATGTGAAGTCTACAATGTATTTCACAAGCAGAATAGAAACAGTAACTGAGCACAGCGGCTCATTACTGGTCTGTTGCTCACTGTAATATAATTATTGAGAGAGTGCTGCTTTTAGTGAGTCAAATACATCACAAGAGAGAATAAGAGCACTTAGCAGATGTCTCATAGCCAATAATGAAAAAATGATGTGGTTCAAAAGATGATAAGGGTAATGGGAAGCCAGACAGTTTGAATTTGCCTGGAAGTTATAGTGTGACAGAAAAGCTTTCTCTCATTGATAAGTTCTGTTTACATTTTGTCTTAGACATGATGTTAGGTTCATTTTTATGTGTGATTAATGTTAACATTCAAAACCACCTCTACTGTGTTCCTTAGAGAAAATCATAATTTAAAACAATCACTAGTAGTTTACTTCTGTAATTATAGTTACTCAGGAAACAGAGACCCAGAGGATCTGGGTGCAAAGTGAGTCTAGCCAGAATTTTCAGCCAGACCATCTCTCAAATTATTCAGATAAAAGGAGGCTGGAGTTGTAGCTCAAGTGACATAGTATCACACTATTGGAAAAAGTTGTGTGAACGCAAAGGACTTGTGTCCAAACGTAAGTAATTCAGAGGGAAGGAAGGAACGAATTCTGTATTCCTTTTTTTTGTTTTTAATATTTCCCTTGAGTGATCTCATTCTACAGACTAAAGTTTAACCTCTGTCACAGATTTTAAATCTACATACTGGTCACTTAGTATTTCTAATCAGTTAAAAACGTATTACTTTGTCAATGTCTGCACACAAACTCATTTTCTCTTTCATTTTTAATGGATGATATGTAATGTATCTCCTTGCTTATATAATTATGAATTATTAAAAAACTGCTTGTACGTTAGTTTTTCCTCCCACACCTTCTTCTTCTAATCCATTTCTCTAACCTCTTCATTTAGTAAAACGTTACCTTTTATTTCCTGTGGTATCATCTAAATTCATATAACAAGAATCTTTTAAAATGCAAGCAGCATTTCCTAACTCGAATACTATTCCAGGCTAGCTTTCTGATGTCCTACTTTGTATAGTTTTTAAAGAATCATCTCCAAAATTAAAAATACAATGCTTTTACTTTATGCTTTCAAAACCTCTGTATTATTTTTTTCATATGTTTTTATTGTAATTAATTGAAGGGTTACATTATATTCACCAGATAGAAGTTACATTACTTCACAAATATTGATACCCTTTCTCATGTCATGGTCCCCATTTGCTCCCCTCCCCCCACACAACTTGATTTCCCCCCTTCCCTCTCCTATTTCAAATAACCAATTAAGCATATATAAAAAATATCAGATAACAAGGTGTAAGTAGAAGATGGTTGAAAGGAACAGTATACTTTTCCCTGAAGAGTTAGCCTGCAATTTAAAGTTTTCATTTTCATTATTCATTCCACGCTATAACGAGCTTTTGAAATGAATTTATTTTGTCATAGACTTTCATTACAAAACACTGTAACGCAGAGATTCTAAACTGAATTATTGATAAATTTACAATAAAATCATATTAAGGAAAGGGAATGATTATTATTTTATTTAGTGTAAGAATGAAATTGTGAACCTAATAGCTATAGAGCAAATTATTATCACAGATTGCAGTAGTGTTGCCTTTCTAACATCATACATGTCTGAATGACAAGTATATAACTTTCCATTGGAGATAAATAATTTGACAAACACAGGTAGGTTTCTTCATAAGAAAACAAAATCCCAAGTGAAACTAGTATTTCAACCAAATAAAAAGAGACAAGTCCTCATGTAATTGGTATTAAGTAGGTTCCTATATAATTTTAGTACTACCATTTTCTTATATTTTTTCTCAAAATATATAAACTTTCTTGTAAATAAGGTTTAATGAAATAGTTACTTATGCAAAAAGTGTTGTATTATGGAATTATTTTATTTGTGTATTCTGGGAGAATGCTCTTATTATTACACTTGGACAACCAGAATAGTCTAGTTGGTGGAGTCTCACAATAAATTCAGCTAAACAAATCTTAAGAGCATGATTTTCACCTGAAGATGAGTTTTATTTATTCCCTATATCTATCTTTTATTTATTGATCCAGACCATATAAATGGAGTCTTCACCGAAGGGCTTTGGAGCTCATGTACAGAGTAGAAATTCAAACTTCAACATGAAGTCAATTGTCAATTATTTAGTGGGTGTTTCCTGACTCCAGTGCAAGAAAAATTCATGCCCCTGGCTGCCTCTCCTTCATCACAGTGGTGCACTTTGGCTGCTACAATTTCTGTGCTTTTTCTTAGAGGATTAACAGTGATGAAACACTCATGTGCATCACTCCGACAAATTCCCTTTCAAATCTTGTTTCCTGGCTTTTATACAAGTCAACCTATTGCTTTAAGTATTTTAACTCTGATGTCACATGCATTCTGTGTGTAAACTATGCCCCAATTTATATCCTTATGCAAACAAGCAGGATGCCTGGATTCAGAAAACAGATTGCTGGGTGTTTATGCTCCACTATGTGGGTTCAATAGACTTTTATTAATTGTTTACCTTTGGAATATACCACTTTCACTATACAGTTTGGCCATTTATTTATGATTAGTTCTATATATTAGTAGTTGGACTTGATATAAATATAATAAAAAGGCTGAGGTTGTGTTTCAAGTGGCAGAATGTCTGCCTGCCAAGCATAGGGAGGGCCCTGAGTTTAACTGCCACCTTTCCCCCCACCTCCCTCCCAAATTGTCAGTTAAGTTTCAACAATGGCTGTCAATAATTTGGTTGAAAATATAATGCAACAAGAACTAAGAAATAGTACCCATATCTGTATATTTTATTATATTATTTTTTGTTAGATGTTTCTGAAAATGATAGTCACATTAAGTATTAAGCATGATATTGTCATTATAAGGAAATGAATAATATTAAGAAGTTTTAGCTATAAAGTGCTTAAAACGTAACAGTATATCCAGTCCTGTAAGAATAAAGAAGCTATAGGAAATCTATCAGTATTACCTTACTCATTTGAAACATTTCAACCTGTTTTCTCAAATCTAGAAAAATCTATCCATTCCAGCTCATTTTGCCTTGTCATCAGCTTGTCTCCCACTATATTTTAACACAGAAGAAAAAGTTAGGGCAAGTTTGGCCTATAAAGCAGGCAATTTCATTTCATTTTCAAGAATTCTTTGACTAATGTCCTTGGTTCAGTGCCCTTTCTTGTCATTTTAATTCTGATCATAGAAATAATGTCAAATTAACCATCTTCAAAATCATACTTTGAATCCAGCCAGTGCAGAAGACTCTGGGCAAAAGTAATATTGGAGGTATTACTCGAGTAATAGAATGACAATCATGAACAAGAAAGCTAAGGAAGCCCCCATTTCTCTCTCTCTCTCTCTCTCTCTCTGTCTCTCTCTGTGTCTCTCTCTGTCTATCTGTCTCTCTCTTTCTTTCTCTCTCTCTCTCTCTCTTCTTTCTCACACACAAACACTAACGTAACTAAAAACATTTATTATACTGATTATAATTCATCAGTAATTACATTGAATAATGTTATGATCTAAATACTCTAAAAGAAAATATGACCTTTCACATGTTCAAAATAAATTCAAGATATATTCCATGGCACTGGTTGGACAGAAAATAACAATGAGCTCCTTATTAAACTGCATGGTTTATATACTAATAAGATACAGACAAACCAAACTAAAATAAAACATGGCTGGACATGGTAGCAAATGCCTGTAATATAAGCATTAAGAAGCTGAAGTAGAAAGACGGCGAGATTTATCCTGATTACATATAATCTATGATGAGACTAAATATTCAAATCACCTCAGTACTATAGAAAATCCAGTAGTAAAAGTAGGTTTGCTACTGAAGTTTTAATCTTATTGCCTCTGCCAATATGTTTTCCTATGTTTATTGAAGAAAGCAAGTATTTTATTTTAATTTTTTCAATTTCATTTCAGGTTGCTTAAATTATCTTTCAGTAGTTTTACAAATACATTTTCTGAATACATGGCTTCTTGATCATGTCATCCCTTTTAACTTTAAATATTCTCATCCACTTTTCCCCATCCACCTCTTCCCTCACCTTAATTTTGTAGGATATACTTGAATTCTCTACTACATTCCCTCTTCCTCTTCCTTTTCATTCCTTTACCTCTTTCCCCTTGACTGTATGCTATCCCTTTCAAGTATTTGCTTTGTTGTGTTTATTTTGTTGAACTTTGACTTATTTTCTTGAATTATCTTCTGCTTTATCTGAGTTCTGAATTGCTGAGTTACATTAGCTCCTTGAGAGTATTTATTTTTGTACACGTGTGTGTTGTGTGTTTTAGTGCATGCTGCCACACCACAGATCATAAAAGATAATGATTCTGGAGAGAAGACCAGGATTTATTTTGGAATCCAATCAGTGCCTATTATTTATTATAAATTCAACATATTAATTGGCAAGGTCTTATCCACCTTTGTATGTCATTGATTAATTTATTTCAAGAAGATCCAATTTATTAATGGATTAAATGAATTTACCAAGGTCCATGTTTTCCTTTATAATTAAAAAGTCTAAAGAAATGACCACTTCAAATCTTTTAGTCCATCCATGAGCATGTTTAATCTTTTTCTGTCAATTTTCAAGAAATTAGTGAATATTCATACAAAATTTAAACATTCCAAAGGACTTTGACATCTGCCTAAAAAAATTACAAATAATAAGAACATTACTTGGGTCTTAATGTTTGTGCCACCACTTCCCCAAATTCTCCCGTGAAAATCTGATCTCCTAAGTAGTGGGATGAGGTGAGTCAGGAGGCCTCTCATGAATGGGATCAACAGCCCTGGTTTCTGATATACTGCATATATGTGTATTTGGTTATTTGAAGTCTGATAGGGAAGGGAGGAAAACAAGATAAGGGGCGGGGGTGAGGGGAGGGAATTGGGGACCAAGACATGAGAAAGGGTATCAATGTCTGTGAAATAATGCACCTTCTATCTGGTGAATATAATGTAACCCTTCTGTTAATTACAATAAAAATACATGAAAAGAAAAGAAAAGAAAAGAAAAGGTAAAGGACCTTGTCCTCCCCTTCCACTAGGGGGCAGACAATGACTCATCTATGAGATAATGGGCCTTCCCTGGACATCAATTTATTTTTCTAGAGATGCAGTTTTGAACATCTTATCCTCTGCAACTGAGAGTAGTAAGTGTCATAAATTCCTCTGTTTGTGACCAAAACATGTAAGACAAACATTTTCATAGACTTCTACTATAAAGAGAAAATCCAAAATAAATCAAATATACAAAATAGAGAGTGATATACACCCTTGCTTTACCACCTCCATATTTGAAGACCAATAGAAAGCAAACCAAGAAAGTATGAGGAGTTCTTAATGATGCATCAAAAGCTGTCTTAGTTATATGACCCATTTAAATGTTGTACGCATAAGCTTTACAGACTCCCTGCTGTCTATTTTAAAATGCATGATTAGTTCTCAATTTAACATAGGTGCTTGGTAATATAATTTTAATAATATTGAATATTTTCATCTCGCATTTTTATGTAAAAATGAAATAAAATTAAATAATTTAATGAAGTCAGTGAATTAAGTTATGGTAAGCAATTTGTCAGTAATGAATTTGGATAATATGTCCAAATGAGCATTCAGTTTTACAGTTCATTTTTACAGCATAATTAATTCCATAATGAACCATTTGATTTACTTGAGCATGATTTTTTGACTCTACACATAAAATAAGCCATATACAATTGAGTTGTTTATTTATATTATATCAATATTAATTCAGATGTTATTGCATTAATTCCATATATCTAACTCACACATTAAGATGTATATAGCAAAAGCTGAATATATGTCAGCTTTAAGCTGTAATAAATGCCAAATAATTGCAAATGCAATACATTAGGGAAATTTTCCTGAAGAAATGAGTGTTCAGTGACTAAGAAGTGTGGAAAATGGCAAGATATGCTAATAGTCTTTCAACATTTTTTTCTAAGTTACTATAGCTGTCTTTATTTTTATTGGTTCTTCTGTTTCTGAAATTCCCCTTCTCTTTCCTCTGACTAGTTGTTCATAGATCAAATTAGAAAAATAAAATTAAATAAAAATTAAATAGTGTTTAATGTCAGTTGTTCCATTATATACTTTCCAAAGGAAAGAATGAAAGATTGAACAGAGATTCTGATAGTTTAAATGACTTGTACAGGTTTAAAGATTATGCTGAATGTCAGTATCATTCTTTTTTATGTGAATCTCAGCCCACAAAATCTTTGCAAAAAACATACTGTGAGTATGTATCAAAATTGTGTGTATGTTTGCATGTGCATGCAGTAAATAAGTGTGTGTGATATTTTCATAGTTTGAAAGCTAAATAGCCATTTGGAAATACATATAGAAAATGACATTTCCATTTTATACTTCTGTCATTGTTTTTGGTATGATGGATAACAGTCATAATATTTAATTCATATGCTAGGAAAATAGAGGAGAGTGTTTAGATTTGGAGGGAGAGGGGAAAATGATGAAAGCGGTAGCAGCAATTAAGATAGATTGCACTTATAATCTAATTTTGTTGAATGATAATTCATTTGTACAACTACTTAAAGATAATAAAAATATAATTAGAAAAAGAATATAGACAATATGTAAAACTCATCAGTATATTTTATAACAAGAAACAGCTGTAGACTCAAATTATTTTCTTGAATATTTATTTTTTATTATGCATACACAAATTAAAATGCTTTGTCAACATATTTCCAATGATAAATTTGCTAATTTGCTTTGATTGCCATATAAAATTACTATTGTATGGGTGGTTAAATAACCATAATTAATTTTCTCCAAGTTCAGTAGGTTAGAAGTTTAGTTCAAGATATTAGCAAGTTTGATTTCTCTAAGGATTCCCCTCTACATTTTCAGATGACCAAATTCTACCTGCGTGTTTCTAGGGAATTTATGGTGTGTGGGCACAAGCATACTCTTGTAGATTTGAAGTGTCAGTATTTCTTTTTATTATAAGAGTAACAATCAGATTGACTGACAACCTATCTTACTTCAGAATTTTAAGATAGCTGGTAGAAAGTCCCTTTGTCTAAACAAAACCACATTCTGAATGAGGGGTTAAAGTTTCAACAAATCAGTGTGTGTAGGGGGGCATAAGTCAGCTTACAATGACACCCAAAATGAATCCATGTGAAATAGAATTCATTATGATAGGATAATTTTGTCTTTCTATGCTTTTCTCCTAACTTTGTCTTTCATTTGGTTAACTATGTGTGGGAATCCAGGTACCCTCTGGGGTAATGCTGAAGCATTTGACTGTTGTTGAAAACTTCTGGTTGTGTGGTCCTTTATTCTATGTCTTAGCAATGACATAGGGTTATGAGGCTTTTACAATAAGTCTGTCAAAATTCAGAACAAAGGATAAACCTATGTAACAGCAATACACACAAAAGAATATGTTGGGAATGTACTCTATAACTTGGTAGTGGGGTAGGGGGAGTGAAAGTAGGAGAAAAACATGGGAAGGGGTAACAATGTTTAAGAAGTAATGTACTCTCCACTTTATGAATGCAACTATAACCCCTTTATACATCACAATGATAATAAAATTGAAAAAAGGTCCTTCCATGAATTTATCTTATGGTTTCCTGGTATCCAAACTACTTACCTTAATGCTTCTTGATATTTTGTTATCTACCTCCTCATTTGTAACCTGTAACTCCCTTTAAATAACCTAGGGACAATCTGAGTCAATAAAAGCAGAGAGTGGGAGAGACATGCTTGTTTTAATCATGTGTATTCATTAAACTCATTTTTCACCCCATAGTGCTTCTACAATAGGAATTATTTAATAATAAAATGTTATGAGATACGATTTCATGGGCATGACTCCAGAATCAGCTGATTGGGACTTGTATTGCAAAATGATTCTTTTTTATTTTATTTTGTCTGAAACCAGTACTGGAATTCATTATCTGATGCTCATTATCTTATGCTAATATATCAGCTACTCTACCACCTGAGTCATGCCTCCAATGCTGGAATGAAACATTTTTTTAAAAAAAAACTATACCTACACTGAATATATATATATCCTTTTATTTTTATAACAACATTCTCTAGATAACAGTGTTTCCATTTTCTTACCAATTGCATTATATTAAGTATCACATAATCTTGATATGAAATGGGTTTGCAATAAAGGGGCTATGTGTTAAGTAGCATAAAAATAATTTCTTTCCATTTTATGAAAGTGATTGAAGCATCCAAGGATTTTGGTATCCATAGAGAATCCTGGGAATAATACCCTCTGGATACTAAAGAATTCTCACACATAATCTAATAAATTTATTTTCTTGGTAGGGATTCATGTTGCCTTTATTGTCCTTGCTCTAATTGTTTGAACAAGGAAAGTCATTAGGTCAAATTAAAAATAACTCACTCCACTATAATAATGCAATAGGACACTCATACCAAAAATCAATAATTTATTCTATTTGGAATTAACATAAAAATGCATTTACAATACAGAGATGTTTACATTCTTACAGAGACTCATTTAAAATCTAAACTATATCAAACTTTGATTATTTCTGGAATTTCTTTTGCTGTTATTTTAAATATTATTATCATTATTTGTAAAGGTGATATAAGACGTATTAGAGTTACCTAAGTAAGGGAATGAGCACAATTCTTGTCAATGTTCCCAGGTCTCTTGTTTACTTCCACATTCCCTCCCTCCACCCTATCATCCAAATAGTAATGTTTATTCCCAGCATAGTGTCTTGTAAGCTTCATTGTTGCATTGATTCCCCCTATGTCCTTTGTCTCACCATTTCTCTGACTTCCCCTTTGCATCCTTAAATCAGATAAACTGATATACAAGACAAAGTGTACCAAAATATAAAAACAGTGACAACAGAGGTATGAACCTTATCTTTGCTTTACTATGCTATTATTTCTGCTCTATCTCTGTTTTAAGCAATATATTTTGAACAAATATTTCATGACTAGGTCACTTGAGAATAGTTAGAGTGAAACAGATCTCTTCCAGCCTACAAGAGTATGAAATTCAGTCATCAGAATCCTGACTCCAGTCATCATATATGCCATATAACTAATAGAAACAACCCCAAATGTTAACTCTGGGGATTATCTTAAATTCTCTATGAAGCACATGTCTATCACATATTTCACATAATATATATATAGAGAGAGAGAGACAGATATATAGATATTTATGAAGAAAAATGTGTAATTTATACACAGTAGAGAATTTCATAAAAAGTTGATACACTGCTTCTTTATCTCTTTGGAAGTGATATTGATGACTGCTAGTAATTCTTACACCACAAGTGGATTTATTATGTGTTTTACCTCATCTTGCATGTCTGCTTTCTATTAAAAAAACAGTAAAATTCCTTATCATAAATCAAGCATGACCTTTTAATGTTGCATCTCTCTTTCAGACTCAAACATGCTATGAACTTGTTGCATTCCTCATATCATGATTCTTTAAACTACTGTAGAATAAATAAGAAACTTTATTTAAAGTCTAAATCCCTTTTTAGCAAATTTTCCATCTTAAAAATTGTTTTCTGTTTTCAGAATCAAGTCACTTCCTATACACTATCTAAATATTTTAAAGGGGCAATGATCTAAGCCGTTGTCTGTGAACTGCATTTTTTTCTGTAGTTTTTATATAAATACAGCTCATTTGGAAATTTTTATTGAAAATGTATAAAATTTAAAAGACTCACCAGCACTATAAAATATCTTTCTCAAAACAATGATGGATCAAGAGGGAGCAAAGTAACATCTTTAACAATAGTTGAAATCTGAAATTCCTTATTAATTACATTTCAAAGTCAATTTTTCCTGCATACTGAAACTATATTCAATTTCAGAGTATTTCATGAACATGTGTGCTCCTGCTATCATAAAAGTAAGTTCTTTATTGTTCATTTCTATTACGTGCTATAGATTACCTCCTCCTTAATAGTTGGTGGTAGATTATGTGTCAAGGTTTTTCTTTTTCCTTGGTTAATATGACAATGCATTCCTATTTTTCACAGCTTGCTGGGTCAGGACTATGAATGAGTTTACTTAGTAGTTTGTCAGTCCGAAAAAACTTTGCTTGGGATCACTTGCCATACTGTATTCGGTTGGGAGTTGCCTGAGTAAAAAGGCCCAAATGGGCCCGGGTGCCATGGCTGAAATCCTAGTTATTCAGGAGGGTGAAATCTGAAGATCAAGGTTCAAAACCAGCCAGGGCACAAAAGGACCTGGGTCTCTTATCTCCAATTAACCTCTAGAAAAGGGGAATTGGGGTCTGGCTCCAGGGTAGGGTAGTAGCCTAGGGCTGAAGAGCTTTGGGATAGTGCCCTGGCCAAGTTCAAGCCCCATGACTCATAAAAAGAAAAAAAAAGAAAAGAAAGCCCAAATAGCTTCACTTAGATATCCAGTAACTTGTGCTACATTCTCTGAAATGTTATCATTCAATAAGCTCACACAATAAGTCATAATAATGTATGCCTTTAGTCTCAACTCAGCATTCCTATATACCAAGAATAATACTTTAAACCAATTCAAAAGAAGATTTATCAATTGCTATGGCAATCTCAGGGGAAGTTTAAAGGATGTCAACTACTGGGAGGGGAAGGGATGAGGGAAAATGGGAGAAAAACATAGGAAGGGGTATCAGTGTTCAAGAAGTAATATACCTACGACCTGAAGAATGGACATCACCCCGACAATAAAATACAATAAAAAAAATAAAATAAGAATGTCTAACTAGGAGGCTTTAGTGACCATTAGTCTTGATCATCAAGAAAATGACCACATAAGACAGGTGCCAATGGAAATACATGGATGTTATCTAGGTCTGGGAAGACAGACTAAAACTTGTCTCAGTGCACATGATGGCACTAGGACTATACACTGCCAACTGGACCTCACATTTGAAAAACAATATTTTTATAAACTCCAAAAGTAAGGAGTGAAAACTGTAAATAAGTGTTTCATGTCAGACAAATAAATCCCTAAGCTTTTCTGTCAAAGGTACTATACACTCAACCTGTGATGTCCTCAGATGTACTGATTTTCCCATTCCAGATTTCTTTTATTCAAAAAATAAGTACTGATTTCTAAGCACAACATTTCCTCTGAGTGACCTCACTGTTTTAAGGTTGAAAAGGAAATCACCTATGCTTATTCAAAAATAAATTGTAACTACTCTACCATACTGGCCGTGACAAATGCTTTATGTAATGGAAGAAGAGTTCCTATGGTGTTGTCAGCTACAATGTCTGTGATGGACAGTGAAAACTTATGGACAGTTTCTGTTTTCCTCAGCTTTATTTCTCCTTGGTTAGCTTTTCTTTCGAAGAAGTAAGTAACAAGAAGTGTTCCGAACACAGTGGATAAAGGGTTGGGGTAAGACTAACCACTGAGATTCTTGACATTTTGGTCTTTTTATGGATTTACACAGCTGGATTGATGAAAAGACATAACAGGAAGGCTAAATTCCTTAGGTTTCATCTAATTCCAAACTTCTAGGAATCAGATTACCAATATCACAGGAAAGAATTTATATATTATGTATTTATGTTTTGTTGAAAAGCAAGTTTTAGTATGTTTTTCCTGCTCGGAATAAAAATGTATCTATTCACATGCAAAATAAATAAACATAATTAAATTTGCTGGGGAGGAATGTCTTATATTGTTCTAGGTAGAATAGTTTGATGGGAAATAAGCAATTGACATGTTTGGAATATAATGGTAACTTTAAAAAATTGTAAATAAACATTTAACACTTTGAAAGACCGAAACACCAGTTTTGAGTGGTTTTATTTCAATACTTTGGCATGTCTTTGTAGTATGGGAAGAAATGTGCTAGAAATCCTTGCCAAATAACACATTGCCATCCATCCATAAGGAAAATGGCTTAGAATATCATTCACAAAGCAGACCTAGCAAGAGTCCTTAGGAACTGAGGAGAAAGCAAAACAAGCCTTTATGGTCTGCATTTTTAAAAACTTATGATTTCCAAATAGCCTCCAAATCTATGATTTTATGGGAGGCCACAGCATTTGCCTGTGATCCATGGGAATTTCTGTAGTTGCAAAGATTTTTATAATAGGGTAAGCATAAATATTTTGTTCTTTAATGTATAGTCCCAAAACCAGAATTATGATTACCTTAGAGATGAAGACACTCAAGGTTCAACACTATTGAAAATAAAAAAGAAGCTCCGTGCAGATCACTCATGCCAGTAATCCTGTCTACTCAGGAGGCTGAGATTTGAGGATCATAGTTTAAAGCCACCCTAGGCAGAAATAGCCTTGAAAATCTTATGTACAATTGACTATCAGAATACCAAAAGTGATGCTGTGGCTCAAGGTGATAGACTGCTAGCCTTGCATCCAAAAAGCTAAGATACAGTTCTCAGGCTCTGAGTTTAAGACGTACAATTGACAAAAATTAAAATTTAAAAATTTAAAAAGGAAAAGATATGAGGCCCTTGTCTGTTATATGGTTAGTGAAGACCTTCTCCCACTCTGTAGACATTCTATTTGACTTAGTGGATATGTCCTTTGTCATAGAGAAACTGTGAAGTTTAATGCAATCCCATTTGTTGAAACTTGCTTTAATTTGTTGTGTTTCTGGACCTTTATTTAAAAAGTTTCAACCTGTGCCAATGAATCCTAGTGTATCTCCTATTCTAGCTGTAAAATTTTGAGAAAATCTGCTTTTATCTCAACATCTTTGATCCATTTGGAATTAATTTTGGTGGAGGGTGACATATTAGTTTTCAGTTTTTAGTTTTGTACAGGCACTTAACCAATTCTGCCTGCACCACTTGTTAAAGAGCCTGTCTTTCTTCCATCCTATTTTTTTTGGCTCCCTTATCCAAGATTAGGTAGCAAAAGGTCTGTGGATTGATTTCTGGGTCTTCAGTTCTATTCCATTGTTCCTTGGGCCTATTCTTGTGCCAGTACCAAGCTGTTTTGATTACTATATCTCTGTAATGGAACCCACAGCTAAAAAAATTGTATCTCTCAAAAACAAAACTTCAAAGAACCAATCATCCCATTAAAAAGTGGTCTAAAGACTTAAAGAAAGACTTCTCTGGAGAGGAAATAAGAATGACCTATAGGCCCATGAAGACATGCTCAACATCTCTGGCCATACAAGAAATGCAAATCAAAATAACTTGAGATTCCACCTCACTCCAATTCGAATGGCAATGGTATAGAAACCTAATAACAACAGATGCTAACAGGGATGTGGCCAGGAAGAATCACTACTACACTGTTGGTGAGAGTGTAAACTCATTCAACCACTTTGGAAAGCAGTATGGTGATTCCTCAAAATACTAAACATAGAGCGTCCCTATGATCCAGCAATCTCACTCCTTGGCATTTACCCATATGTCCAGAAGTAAGGCCAGACTAAACCTACTAGCACAGGGATGTTCATTTCAGCATTATTTACCATAGCAAAGATATGGAACCAACCCAGATGCCCCTCAGTAGATGAATGGACAAAAAGATGTGGTACTTATACACAATGGAATTCTATGCTGCCATCAGAAAAAATGACATTGCCCCATTCATAAGGAAATCGAAAGACTTGGAAAAAATCATATTAAGTGAAGTAAACCAGACTCAAAGGAACATAGGCTCAATGGTTTCTCTCATTTGTAATATTTAGTACACACCTAGGATTCTCCTCACAGAGGATCACAATATATTAAAAGCTATGTACGTATGGTAACACAGGATGAAACTAAACGAAATGAACTCTAAGATATGGAAACAGGAGGCTTATCTTTATGATTGTTGCTTTTAATGTCCTATGAAAGTTATTTTTTTCCACTTATGGTTAATCCCATGTGTTTACTGTATCTGACTTTGTTACCTGGTATACTGGATATACACTTATTTGTTTAATTGAAATAGGAAAAGGAAGGGGAAAAACAAGATGATGGGGAGGTGGCGTGAGAGAGAAAGTGGGACAAAAACATGAGACGGGGTATCAAAGTTCGAGATTTAACATGCTCATTATCTGACAAATATAACTGTAACCTCTATACATTATCCCGACAACTAGTACAATAAAAAAAAGAAAAGAAAAGAATCAAATGAATGAGAATATGTAGGCATTATTTTCTGTTCTTGATTCATTTCTCTGAACAGACTATCACTCAATGCTGTCCAGAGTACTGAAGTGACAGGATTTTTAATTCATCTTTTTATTTATGAATAATATATAATTGTATATGTATTTTGCATTGCTGTTTGTGTGTATGTGTATTTGTGTGTGTGTGTGTGTGTGTGTGTGTGTGTGTGTGTGTGACTTTAAAGTCTATTCCTTTCTCATTAATATGAAATTTGAGAGATGCACAGTGGTTGGTAAGAGGCTGAGGAATCTGCAAGGGATGAAAAAATAACAAAAGCCCGATCAACAGATAGAAATTATGCTTAGAAGAAAGATGATTTGCATTATCTTAGGCAGACATAGTGATGAATGAATGTCAAAAGTATATACAAAGGACTTAAAAGTTTTCAGTATAAAGATTTGAGAATTTTGGAAGAAAATGGGGACAAAAACATAAGAAGATGTATTATTGTGTGAGAAGTAATGCACCTACTATCTGGTAAATCTAATTGTAACACCTCTATACACTACAATAAAAAAGTTTAGAATTTTACCATGTACTTATCAATCAATAAAGAACATGGTAGCCATATAAACATATATGTATAGCTATTGTTATATGTAGTTATATATAAAAATAAATAAGTAAATAAATAATGAATAAAAACTACTGTGTCCATTTCACTAATGAGGCAATAAATAGTCACATAATGAGAATGAATGCCTTTATCCTAAACCTTCTGGTTTACTCATAGTTCTAGCATGCCATTGTGTAAGCAGATTATTTGCTCTTCAGCTGCCCATTTGTCCATGTAGCAGTTGATGTGATGACAAAGTCTCTGCCTGACGCTCCAGCTGCACATGGATATTATGAGATGAAAGTCTGCTCTTCTAGGAGCATTCACAGTTGAATGATGTGTTTTCCTTCTCAGAGGTTTTGTCAATGAACATGAGCTGTTGATTCTAAATAAATTATGAGCAAAGTAAATTAGTAAATTAGTGATTCAGCTCCAGATTAGAGTACATACTTGTCAGGATTACAAAAAAAAAAAAAAAAAGAAAAATTTGAACAACTTGGCCCTGCAGCAACATTCATACAATCTGAGCACTCTAGAAGTAGAGTCAGGGCCATCTTGAGTTTCAGATCAGACAGTGCATAATATGCTAAGGAAAAGAAATTTTAAAAAAAGTAATTTTCAAGACATTTTACCAAAAATGTCAAGCTGTAGTCTTTTGAGGGGATTGTGTTTTTAACTCAAGAAATTAGTTTGTTTTTATTCCTTGATCTACTGAGACTACTGCTGGGGTTATATACCCAATTTGAATTTGCTGTCTATTTTAGTGATAGAATCTGATAGACTTTTCTGCCTGGAGTGGTTAACATTATGATCCTCCAAATCTATGCCTTCAGAGTCACAAGAATTACAAGGTTGGGTCAGTGGTGTCCAGCTTCTACTTAGTCTTAGTAGTTGTTACCTAATGATTGAGAACAAATATTTTATGCCAAAGAACTATTAAAATTTGTACATTTCCTACCTTTTTCAAAAACAAATGCAATCTAAAATTTCACACTGAAGTGTAAGGAACAAATTTTAGTGCTTAGTATGGAATTTTGATTAGCATAATCATGAGGATTTTATCAAACTATTTGGAGAATCATATTTTTTCCATTGTAATAATTTAAACTCTTTGTTACTGTGAGATAAATATGGTGATTAAACTATTTTTGATTGTAAAAATTAAGATCATCAAATAATGTTTTTGTTCTTTTTTTTTACCATTTTCTTACATTCAATCTATGTTTCATTAGTATGATTCATTAAATAAAACATTCAAAAGTAAAACAGAAAATTTACATTTGTATTTGAAATAAAGGCTTCATAAAATTCAAATATATTATAAATAGACAAATTTATTAAGTTCTACATTCTAGTGAACTCAGTATTATATGAGCTCTAAGTATTGACAGCAATAATATAAAAGTTTCTGCAGTAAGTTGGGTGGTGGTGGCTCATGCCTATATTCTTAGCAACTCAGGAGGCTGATCTCTGAGGATCATAGTTCAAAGCTAACCTGGGCAGGAAAGGCTGTGAAACTCTTTTTTCCAACTAATCACAGAAAAATCCCAGTGGTAGAATTTGCAGAGTGCTAGTATTGAGAAAAAGGAGTGTAAGTACAACACTCAGGCTCAGAGTTCAAGTCTCGGGAGCAGCAAAGAAAAAAACAAAATCCTTGAAATAACTATCATGTTAACATGTTAATATTTTGGAGGTTTGGAAATTAGTTAAAGGTAGCAAATCCAATCTGTCAAATGTATAATTTAATGTCAATACCAGCTACATCATCGGTGTTGTTAAATGCATAATTTGATATAAGCATTTTGTTTAAAATGCTCAAAACATACTCAAAAAGATTTTTGACAAGAAGGCTTCTAATTTATGCCTAGAAAAACCCTACTATCTATTTGATAGCTCTTAAATTTCTATTCAAAAATCATGTTTAATTCTTTCAAAAAGTCCCTGTATTTACAATGATGAAAGTATCCATAAATATATTTGTGTTGTTATCTCTCCCACTGCATTTTCAAGACATACTTTTTTTTAATTTTGTGGAAAAAACATGATAATATGATACATAAGGCCATATAGTATGACACTAAATAAAAGGACCTCCAGGATACAGAAACGCCAAATAATGAGTGATTGTTGCCATTAATGTACTATGTTATCTCTCATCTCTTTTGCCGTCCTTTGGTTATCTCATATTGTTACAGTATTTCACCTTGTTTTCGGATATATTTTATATATGCTTAGTTCGGATATTTGAAATAGGATAGGGAAAGGGGCAAAACAAGATGAGGGGTGGCGGTGGGGGGAGGGAAATGGGGACCAAGACATGAGAAAGGGTATCAATGTTTGTGAAGTAATGAACCTTCTATCTGGTGAACATAATGTAACCTTTACAATAAAAAATATGGAAAAAATAATAAAATTTCATTGTTTTCAAAAAAGCATGATAATATTCTTTAGTTACTGAGTCATTTTGTCTTTCCTTATTTTGGCAGTATGAAGTATTGAACTCTGAGCTTTTTTCTTTTACATATTAGAGGTAATTTTAGCAATGAAATATTATTTATTTATTTAGGATAGAATTTTTAATCTTTTTCATTATAATTTTCACTGGGATACATATTTTTAAACCTATAAAGTTAAACTTGTTTCCTAAGAATTTGCTCTGGGTTTTTATTTGATAAATCTAGTTTTGATATAAGGCTAATATTGACCACATCATGAACATTTATAAGGATTCTCTCATCACACATTCTCTGAAGGTATTTGTGAAAAGTTGATGCCTTTTCTTTCTTAAGTAACTCTTAGAATTTATTACTGAAGATACCTAGCTAGGGAAATATTTTATGAAACACATAAAATTTATAAATTCAATATTTTTACACTGATAGAAAGCCAGTAAGATCAGAACTCACACCACTACACCTCAAACTCTTCAACATAATTTAAATAGAAATTCTCTACCAAACTCATTCTATGAAGGCGGCATAACCCTCATCCAAAACCAGATATGGACTCATCAAAGACAGAGAACTATAGGCCCATTTCTTTGATGAACATCAATGCAAAACTTCTCAACAAAATACTGTCCAAAATACTGTCAAAATACTGTTGAATTCAACAGCTCATCAAAAAATATATATAATATGATCAAATGAGATTTATTTCAGGAATGCAAAGCTAGTTCAATATATCCAACTCAAGTAATATTATTCATTACAATATCAGGAGCAAGGACAAGAACCAAATAAACATCTCAATTGATGCACAAACAAATTCAATTAGATCCAACACACCTTTATGCCAAAAACTCTGGAGAAACTAGGAATCCATGGAACAATCCTCAGTATAATAAAGGCTGTGTATGACAAACACAGTTAGCAATATACTTAATGGCAAAAAGTTAAAACAATTTCCTCTGAAAGTAGGAATGAGACTATGATGTCTGCTGTCTCAACTCCACTTCAATGTAGTATTAGAGTTCCTAACTAAACAATAAGGAAAGAAGCAAGCATAAAAGGGGATACAAACAGGGAAAGATAAAATAAAACTTTCCCTCTTTTCAGGTGACATTATTCTGCATTGAGAGAATCCTATAGAATACTCTCCCAAGTGGGAGCTGATGGAGCTGATGACTACGGCTGATTCGAAACTTGGGCAAATTAGTGGGGTATAAAATTAACCCTAAAAAATCAGTGGCTTTTCTGTATACCAACAATGAGAATGCAGAAGTCAGGAAAGCAACTCCTGTTGAAATAGCCTCAAAAAAAATACTCAGGAATTAACTTAACCAAGGAAGCAAAGGAACTCTAGGAGTGAAAACTTTAGGAACCTTAAAAAGGAAATTAGAATCTAAGGAAATGGAATAACCTCACATGCTCCTGGATTGGAAGAATTAACATTGTGAAAATGTCAATATTGCCAAAGGTTATCTACAAATTCAATGGAACACTCTGATGAGTGTCATATTCCAATGTCATTCTTCCATGAAATAGAGGAAGTAATCAAAAATGTCATATGGAAAAATAAAAGACTCCAAAAGCCATGCTTAGTAGAAAAACAAACAGTGCTGGAGAAATATCAATACCAACCTTCAGACTCTATAGCAGAGCAACAGTAATAAAAGCAGATTGGTACTGGCAGTAAAAAGGGCCTGAGGACCAATTGAATAGAAGTGAAGGCCCAGAAATTAGCCCACAGATAAATAAATAAAAAGTATGGAAGAAAGACAGCCTCTTAAACAAATAGTGCTGAACTGGCTAAACATTTGTAGAAAACTTAAGTCATATCCTTATATGTCACCCTGCACCAGAATTAATTCCAAATGGATCAAACACCTTAAGGTAGAAGCAGATGCCCTGAAAACTTTACAGGAATGAATAGGAGATACACTAGGACTCCTTGGAACAGATGGAAATTTTCTTAATAAATGTACAGAAACACAACATATCACAAAATGTCGGGACAAGTGGGACTGCATCAAATTTAAAGCATCTATATGGCAAAGGACATAGATAGCAAGTTTTATAGAAAGACCACAAATAGGAGATCTTTACTAACCATACAACAGAAAAGGATCTCATATCTAAAATACACACACAGCTCAGAGAAATAAATATCTCAAAACAAATCCTCAAAGAAACAACCATATTCGTAAAATGTGTCCTAAAGACTGAAAGTGAGACTTCTCTGGGACCAGGAGTTTGGTCTAGTGGTAGAGTCTTTGCTTACCATGCACGAAGACCCAGGTTTCATTCCTACATACTATATACATAGAAAAAAGCTGGGAATGGTTCTATGGCTCATGAGGTAAAGCTCTAGTCTTGAGAAAGCCAAGTACAGTGCTCAGGCCCTGAGTTCAAGCCCCAGGACTGGCAAAGAGAGAGAGACAGAGAGAGACAAAGAGAAAGAGACAGAGAGAAGTACAGAGAGGGAGGGGAGGGAGAGAGACTTCTCTGAAGAGGAAATAAAAATAGTCAATAGACACATGAAGAAATGATTGACAATTCTGGCCCTAAAAGAAATGCAAATCAAAACAACTTCGAGATTCCACCTCACGAGTTAGAAAGCCCATTATGAAGAATTCTAATAAAAACATTCTGCTGGGGATGTGGCCAGAAGGGATTGCTATTACACTGATGGTGAGAGCGTAACTAGTTCAATGACAGCAGTATGGCCATTCCTTAAACAGCTAAATATAGAATTCCTCTATGACCCAGCAATCCCACTCCTTGGCATTTACCCAAATGTCCAGAAGCAAGGTCATACTAAAGATACTAACACAAGCATATTCATTTCAGAATCACTTACCACAGCTAACATATGAAACCAACCCAGATGTCTCTCAGTAGAATGGATCAAGCAGGTGAGGTACTTATACACAATGGAATTTTATGCTGCCATCAGAAAGAATAATATGGCCCCGTTGGTAAGCAAATGGAGAGATTTGGAAAAAGTCATCCTAACTGATGTAAGCCAGATCCAAAGATACATAGATTCCATGGTTTCCCTCATTTATAATCATTAGTATGTGTCCAAGATTCACCTAGCAGAAGATCACACTAATTCAAAAGCTAGATGTATATGGCAATATATGATGAGGATATGGGCACAAATTCTTTTTCTTTGTGAATCTTCTTCTTAATGTACTATGTGAAGCAATTTCTTTTTCTCTCCTAATAGTTTATCTCATGCTGTTATTGTATCTGACTTTGTATTTGCTATCTTATATATGTTTACTTGTTTATTTGAAATAAGGAAGGGAAGGTAAAAAACAAGATGATTGGAAGAGATAGAGGGAGAAATACTGGGAGAAAAACATGGGAAGGGGTATCAATGTTTAAGAAGTAATGTACCCACTACCTGACAAATGTAAGTTTAACCCCTCTATACATCACTTCAACAATAAAATACAATAAAAATGAGCTATTTTAAGTAGATTTAGTAAATTTACCTGGGCTTCTATTAATATAGCCTCACTTGAGTTTTTAAAGAGCACACATAATATCTACCTTGCAATAACATCTGAATATATATACACACCTTGACTTTATCTACCAAATGTTTGTGACAGTTGTCCTTAAACATTTTATATGTATATGTTTATCTGTCAGAACTTTCTAGAACTAATAGGATGGATAAATAGATTTAAGTTATGGTACTTAGAAGATGGAGAGAGAAAGAGAGAGAGAGAGAGAGAGAGAGAGAGAGAGAGAGAGAGAGAGATATTACTGGATTAAAGAGATGTCCTCATAGAGGACAAGATTCATTTCCTATGTCATCTGCACTCTGGAAATAGAGAAGAATCAATGGTACAATTTCTGTGATATCAAAGGCCTGAGAACTAATTAAGACCTGCGTATGAACTGCTTCAACAACAATGTTCTGAAAATCATGCCATGATAGATAGACTCTATGTGTCTATAGTTATTCTACATTCAATGCGCTCTTCCTACATTTATTAGAATCACTCACTTTATGGGAAACAATTGATAACTACATGTTGGGCAATTATTAAGGTCTCAAAAATGAAAGTTTGTGTTTGATCTATCAGTTGTAGAATGATTTTTGCCAAATTAATGCAATCTGAAGTGTATAAAAACTATAATTTATTGCTAATCTATAAATCATCTCTTACATTAATAAGTGTGTAAGAGAATTTTAAATTGTGAGATTTGGTTTTGATTTGACTAACTTTGTGAAAACTAGCAAGTGCTGTACTCTTGCTGAGTTACACATTTTGGTATGTAATGTTTTCTGGAAGAACACCTTTGAGGTATTTGGTAAATACAATAAAAATTTCAGGAATAGCAATCAATGGTTAGTGGGTAGGAATGAAAAATGATTATGGAATAAATCTTTCAGAAGTATATATGCATATAAATGGGTATGAAAATAGAATAATAAAACCAAGTAAAAATTCACAAAATGTAGAAAGTATCAGAGGGGATAATATAGTATTTCAAATGGAGTTAAATTGATCCAGGTATGTAATATAAATACATGTAAATACAACAAAATTCTTTCTTATGATTAATTTATTCTAATGAAAACAAAGACATAAAAATTAATAAGCAATTCACTTAGAACTTTTATTTAGGAAAAATATTTTCAAAAATGGTTTTATGGGCCTGGGAGCAGGGCCTAGCATGCATAAAACCCTGAGTTTGATTCCTCAGTACCACAAACACAGAAAAAAGCCATAACTGGTTCTGTGGCTCAAGTGGTAGAGTGCTAGTCTTGAGGAAGCTCACAGACAGTGCACAGGCCCTGAGTTCAAGCCCCAGGGCTGACAAAACTTTTTAAATTTATTTTATGTTTATTGTAAAGGTGATAGATAATGAAGATGTTTCTCTTCAAACCGTGTTTCCCTTCCTTCATTTTCTTCAGCTTTTCCTCCTCCCTGGCTTCCCTCCCACAAGTTGTAAAATTCACTTCAAACATAATGTTTTATGACTATCACTACTGTATTTGTTCATCCTTTTTTCCATTCTCTCACCTTTTCTGTGATTCTTCTTCCCATACTCCAATCAAATACACTTTTATACAATAGGGGAAAATAGAATTCTCATCAGCCACTATGACTTTGTAAAGGAAGATGCCTTTATTTATATTCAGAGGTTATACAGTGTTGCCTGGACTGTTTCAAATTTTGTGTGGCACAGTTAGCTTTCTATTTTAAAAACAATGGCAGAGATTATCAAGTGAAACACTTTTGAATAGCTAAGCCTATGACAGTTTATCCCTTGTGTATTTTATGATTTTGATAGCTGGGCAGCAAATGATGACAGAGGAGCCAGGATTCCATTAGCCCAAAGATACTCCCATGATTATGGATATAATTCTTTTAAGTCCACACTTCTTAATCATCCAACCACCCCTCAGCAATGTGTGTTGTGGACTCAAACTCTTTTGCAAGAACATATGGGAAACATTTAGCATCCAACATATACTTCAAAATGAATACAAAATAACCAACCAAAAGCCACCCAAGTTGTGGGTACACTGACACAAGTCTTCGAGCGACCTGAATTTCTCATTCCACATTTATGAGAAAAACACAAATGGAATATTTTAACTTTCATTCCAATATCACATTAGAGATGAAAGTCTAAAAGTACAAAGACAAAAAGGAAAACAAATACTTATTAAAAGTATATTTGTTGCTTTTGTAGGTGACCCTGTTCAAATAACTGATCCTAGACAATTTTTATATTCCCAAAGCAATCCTGATGTACTTATTTTATAAGACTCTTTCCTATTACCCATTTTGTTAGAGTCTAACTGAAAGAAGACAGATGGCCAAATAACTTTTAAAACTAAATAGCTTCTTAATATAGCTTCAGTCAGAAACATTGACCTGAATAATCTCTTACTTTTTAAGTAAAAAGAAATTAAAATGATTCCAGAGACTCCTTTCTCCATTATTATATATACATATATACAAATATAATATAATGTATATATAATTACATAATTCTTATTCCATCATTAGAAAATAGTGTTTTAGGCACTGAGAGAATAAATAAATTTGATTCTATCAAGAAAAGCCAAAAAATAGCTCAGCTAGTGGCTCACGCCTTTAATCCTAGCTACTTAGGAGGCTGAGATCTGACAATCAAGGTTCAAAGCCATCCCAGGCACAGGGCACAAAAGGACCTGTGACTCTTATCTCTAATTAATCTTTAGAAAATGGGAAGTGGGCTTTAGCTCAAGGGTAGGGTTGTAGCCTTGAAGTGAAGAGCACAGGGAAAATAACCAGGGTGGGAGGTAGGGCTATAGCCTTGAGCTGTTGAGCTCAGGGACAGCACAAAAACAAAAACAAAAACAAAAACAAAAAAAAGAAAAGAAAAGCCAAAAGATGAGTCATCCTTTAACAGTAAGTCTAACTCTATTTACAATAGAAAATTTGCTTCAAAACATATAAGGTCCTTGCTTTTCCACAAATCATTCTCAAATAAGTGGTAACTGGTCAATTTTGTAGTCTACCTTAGTCTAAGTGATCATTTCGCACTGATAATCTCCCTCATACCACTAACCTTAATCTCTGCCTTCTGCTTACTCTGCCAACATGGTCATACACAAAATATTTACCTCTTGATTCCCAAAGATTTGTCTGTATAATATGTTGTTTAACATGCTGTTTAATATACTGATCTCAAGCTAAGCATTTCCTTTTCTCAACTGTCATCAATTCAGTATGAGAATTCATCTGTTTTCATATGTGTTTACTACCTGGAAGTAATTCCCTAAGTGAATATTTTATCATAGTAAGAGTTCTTAAAATTTTGTGGTCAATAAATTCTCCCCAAGCATGTTATGCTTTCTATTCATATTGATTATATTACTGATGATGGTATGACATAAAACTTACTGGGTCAACACTGAATCAAGTGTTCCACAATTGCTCAGATCATGATTACTATTATTTTTATAACATATTGGCAAAAATTTATGTAAATGTGGTTATTTCCATCATTTAAACTGAGAAAAGCAGTTGAAACATTAACCAATCCATATCTAGAAGAGATAAATTAAATTCAAAATATTTTCTGCTATCACTAGTTCTTTATCTGCATTTTTAGGGATACCATGTTAATCTTGGTTCTTTGTATATTAACTTACAGAAATTCATTGGTGGTATGTATTTTTGTCAATAAAGAGTGATCATTGTAGTAAGCAGGCAAAAATGTTCATAAAATTGGGGGGAAGGAAATACATCTAAATCTTTCCGTTGAGTTAGACAGTTTCTAATCATATTTTGCTAAAACTGGACTTTGAAATTGAAACACAAGAAAAGCTTTGATTAAAAGCAATGATTATCTTAAATTAGTATACATATATATATATATATTTAAAATCGCTGATATTTTCCAGTTTTCCTATTTCTATAAGTGTCTCCCATGTTTCAAACTTTCAAAAATTAAAATATATTCAGAACACAATTAAAAGAGTTTTTTTAAATTAAAACTTCAAACTTGCTGAATTTGTTTCGGTAAAAAAATGGTATATTGGGGCCGGGAGTTTGGCTAGGAGTTTAGCATGCACGATGACCCAGGTTCAATTCCTCAGTACCACATATATAGAAAAAAACTACTATGTTATCTCTCATCTCTTTTGTTTTTCCTTGGGAATATCATATTGTTACAATATTTCACCTTGTTATCTGATATATTTTATAGTTGCTTAATTGGTTATTTGAATTGGATAGGGAAGAGGGAAATCAAGAAGAGTGGGGGGAGGGGGGATGGAAATTGAGACCATGTCATGAGAAAGGGTATCAATGTTTGTGAAGTAATGTACCTTCTATCTGGTGAATATAATGTAACCCTTTTATTATTTGCAATAAAAAAATAATAAAGTTTTAAAAATGGTATACTAATAATATAATTTAATTGATTTTTATAAACATTTTTATTTAAAAATAGTTTAGCTTTTTAAAATTTATGCTAGCAAGAGTAGCTGACCTGTTGTTATGCCCATTAATTTTTTCATATTTTTTAGTATAAATTTTTTTATATATTTTTATTGCAATTAATAGAAGGGTTACATTGTATTCACCAGATAGAAGATGCATTATTTCACATACATTGATACCCTTTCTCATGTCTTGGTCCCCATTTCACTCCCCCTCACCCCCACCCCTCATCTTGATTTCCCCCCTTCCCTATTCAATTTCAAATAACCAAATACAAATATATCCAATATATCAGTTAACAAAGTGAAATACTGTAACAATATGAGATAACCAAGGGACAACAAAAGAGATGAGAGATAACATAGTACATTAAGGACAACAATCACTCATTATATGGCTTTTGTTTCTGTATCCTAGAGGTCCTTTCATTTAGCGTCATACTGTATGGCCTTATGTATCTAGGTTTTGTTCTATTGCAAATCTCTGCTAGCAGAGCCCAAGGTTTCTACTGATTATGACAAATGAGGGAAACCATTGAGCCTATGTTCCTTTGAGTGTGGCTTACTTCACTTAACATGATTTTTTCTAAGTCTTTCCATTTCCTTACAAATGGATGCCCATTGTTTTTAAGTAGTATTAAAATAATTGTCGTATGCACTGACAAAAAAAATCCAGTACTCATTAAACCACTCACTGGAAATTACCTCAAGTTCAGGACCACTGCCACACTGATTAAAGCAAATATGATTCTCACTCTTTAAGTAAGCTAAATGATTCAACTACTAGTATCATCTAATAGCTATTTAGTTTGTCACAGCATCAGTATTTAACTTAAGAGGAAGCCATTTTTAGTAGAAAAATTGTGTTTTTTCATTTTATTATTTTTTTATTGTCACAATAATTGATAGAGAGGTTACAGTTACATTCATTAGGTAGTAGGTGCATTACTTCTCACACACTGATATCCCTTCTTATTTTTATCCCCATTTCCCTCCCCCTACCCCCTCCTAGTCATCTTCTTTCTCCCCCCATTCCCTTTCCTATTTCAAATAAAAAAATAAATGTATATACAATATGACAGCTACCAAAGTCGGATACAATAACAATATGAGATTAACTATAAGGACAAAAAAAGAGATAAGAAATAACATAGTACATTAGGATTTGGTTTATATAAGTCTTTTTCGAGTCTAAAACTAAACACTATACTTTAATTATTGCTGCCATAATAACTACTATCTCTTTACTTATAAATAAAATTGACTGTGAAGGTGAGTGGACATACCAAAATATTACATTTAATTTTTTTAAATGACATAACAATAATTCCAAAGGCCTTGATAGATTTTAAATCTTGCTTATTTCTTAAGTTTGTGTACTCCATCTCATATTAGTGATAAATTCCCTTCAAGCAGTATCTATTAATGCAGGTTTAAGACCCTACCAAGTTGAATGCTATTACTAGAAATGTTTTAAACCAAATTAAAATTTTAAGCTAAGATGCAGTTTTAATCTTTATTGTTGAATTGAACTCAGGTTTTAATCATCTTCAGTGTTAGTATTAACTTATTTTTATGTGGCACAGTGAAAATGGTATGTTGATTCACAAAATTAATAGCTGAAATATTGTATCCTTTTGTGGACAGCTGCTATTACTCACATGAAAATGTGTGCATGTAGCCATAAATAACATTTTAAAGATGCTGTAACTGGCTTAAATATTTATTATCATCATGGATTGTTGGCATAGCAAGAAACAATAAGTGGTCCATGCAGTATTTATTCAGTTATACAAAAACATCTGTCAGGGCAAGATTGAAATAAATAATTGTATCATAAGAAGTGATTAATAAGCACACCATTGAATAACTGAAGATAAAATGAATAAGACGTGAAGGTGATAAAAATGACAGAAATTTGTATGACACATCATTTTTATCAACTGGGGTTGGTTTATGATACTGGTATAGAGAAGTCTGATGACTATTTATATATGAATCATCATGTGTCATTTCCATCATGACTCAGTGGGAACAGAAAATATCATGGGCATGTGTGACACCCTAATGAGAGTTTCTTTTTTGCTGTTGTTTTGTTTTGTGAGGCCTAGGCTCTGTCCCTGAGCTCTTCAGCTCAAGGCTTGTGCTCTATAGCTTTGAGCCACAGAGTCTACTTCAGATTTTCTGATGATTCATCAGGGATAAGAGTCTCATTGAGTTTTGTGCCCAGGCTAGCTTTGAACTGTGATCCTCAAATATCAGCCTCCTGAATAGCTAGGATTATAAGAGTGATTCACTGGTACCCAGCTGGAGTATTTCTCACAAAGTAGTTGAAAATCAGAAATTGTCACCCAAAAGAGATGACATAAAAAGAAAATAAAATTTTGGTTGAAGAAACAGGAAAATATGTACATGTTCACCAACTAGTAATAATTTCAAAATCCTTTCTTAAATTCATATTATAGTAAAAATTAATAGATTGTATTTTAAAGTTAATATATAATACATTATAGGTGATGAATTTAAAGATACTTATTCGAGGTCAACCTACTTTAAATTTCAAGATTTCTTAATGATTATTATTTACATGAAGTTTGTTGTTAAATGTGCACATTCTCTTAAGTCAATAAGATATCAATGTATTTAACTATATTTACAATTCTTAAAACTTTGGATTGATAAGCAAAAACAACTACAAAATGCAGTGTTTTCTGGCAACTCTGTGTGCAAAATATTGAAAGACTAATTGCATCAAAAAAGAGATATTTATATTTCTGTGTATTAGTGCAGCTGCGGGAACTTTATTGTACATTGGAGGTGGCAATGTTCAATGAGTTCATTTTGTCAGAGAAAAGAGCTTTTCTCTTTGCTAGCAGAACACTCAGAGTGCAGTCACATGAAAATGAAAAATGGAAAACCATAAATGTAAATAAAGCATTACTGTATTCCTTTCCTGTTGTTTTTCTACCATTTCTGCACTCAGTGCTAGTGACAAATGTTAGCTTCACTGTAACAATTGAGAATTGCTTTTTTTCTTCTTAATCCTCTAGAGAGTAACTTTTAAAAGTCAAGATATGCACACGTAGAACACTGAAAATAGATCTGTATTTTATGCCTTAATGTTAGATCTGAATATTTGAAACCGCTGTAGGAGAGAAAGGGAAAACATTGCAATATATTGACATATGCTATGACTTTCTGAAAAGAACCTCAGTTGGTCAGCAAATAAGAGTGGAAACTGACAAATGAGAGTGCATAAAACTTTTACAGACTGGACTAAAGAGATTTCCCACAGAGTGGGAGAAAATTGTTGCCAGCTATCTATCTCACAAAGAATACCCAGAATACATGAGAGCTCCCAAATCAATAGCCCCTTAATACATGAACAAATAAATGAGCTGAACAGGTATCTCTTGCAAAAAGTATGAAGGAACAATAAATACACAAATAAATAGTTAACATCACTAGCCATGTAGGAAATACATTTCCAAATAACACTGAGATTTCATCTCACTATAGTCAGAATGACATCCTCAAGATGTCATTTACATGTCTGACAATGGAAACTAGTGCAACCTCTATGGAAATCAGAATAGTTTCCTCAGAAAACTAAAAATTCACACTGCCATCATATATAGCAGTAAGGCTCTTTGGACATACCAAAGTAGGGATGTGGAAACTATCCAGTGCCATCTTAGCCACGTGGTGAATCATAGAGTTTGGGGTTTAACTGGCACCATCTTATCATTAGGGTTGAGGCAGGGAAGGCCCATGGCTCTTTAGATAGGCTTGCCTGAATGCTCAGCGGCAAGGACAGGGACTTGAATAATAGGTTACTTGATGTGCCAGTCTTGGATCCTTAAGCTTCATGTGACCTTGTTTTCCGATCAGACCCTTTCTGACCAGCTCAGGCACCATTATGCCATGTCACATTTCTCCAGTGTTTATCCCTATTTTTTGTCTCCTATCTCTTCTCTGGTCACCATGGCATCCCACTTCGGGGCTTATCTGATCTCTTGGTATTGTTTTTCTGCTTTTTCCCTCCTCAATTGCTTCCATGGCTCCATTTTCTGACAGTGTTAAGTGTCTTCAAAGGGTTGCTGATCTTTGAGACAAGAATTAACCATACAGACTCTGGACTTTTAATAAAGACTCCCCATTCAACCACTTAAAATATGGCTTCTCTTTTTTTCTCACCCTGCAGCAATCCAAAGAAATGTAAGGTTACACTGGAAACACAGACACACTCATGTTCATTTTAACAATGTTTGCAAGAGTCAAGCTGTGGAAACAGTCCAGATAACTTATACTTGATTAATAGATCAATAAAATGAGGGAAATATATTCAAAGCAATAGTACTTAGCTATGAAAAAGGAAGAAAGAGTGTAGCCTGCAGAAGTGAATTGGTTATTATCATGGTCTGTAATCTAGGCTATGTGAAGAAATACAAAGGTCAAATTGTTTTCTCTCATATATGGATGCCAGACTGAAAAAAATAAACATATGTGTAAACACATGTAACATTACACACATACACATAAAGAACATTCTTGTTATTGTGTGACTGATGAGATAGGGGAGGTGGCAGGAAAGAGAATTTTAGAGGGTGAAAAAGTATCTTGCATCTGTGCATGAAGATAGTAAAAAAAAACCTCAATGAAAGCTGCTGATTAGCAGGAGGTCATAAAGACAGAGTACATGTAAGTGCAGGTCAATCTGATTAAAATACTGAATATGTGTTAGTAACATGCAAAAATTAAACTTCTTTGAACAATGATCATATAATAAATCATGAATTATAGCAATATAAATTGGCTTGGAAATGAGAGGAGAGACGAGAGTGACTGAGGGCATAATGAATTTGAAAGCATTCTGTACTCACCTAGGCAACATGAAAGACCCTATACAACTAATTGATGTTAACAAAAATTATGGTTTAAAATATCGAGTCAAATGAAAGCTTTCAAATAGTAAGTATATACTTATTCTTTCATACAGTGATGCTAGCCAGACTATTTTCTGATTTTTCAGTACAGATTGCAAAATGTTATAGTTCAATATAGTAATTTCCTTTTAAAGTCAGAGAAAAAGTTGTCTATGACATTGAAATGAATAAAATTCTTTCCATTGTTTTGGAGGCTCCCTGGAGATGATTCAAGTCAATAGTGTTGTCCTTGATTAGCAACTGAACAATGCTAGAAATAGAAGTTAAGCTGTAGAAAATATTAATGCTTAGAACAATGCAAATGGTTCTTGTTCACTGATGCAAATGAATTTTGTCCTGTAGAGAATATAAATCTTTGTAATTAAACTCTTATTTGATCTGGTTTTAAGGTCTATTGACTCATTCATTAATCAATGAATCGACTAAAATCTTTGACAAGTTTTTGTTTCATATTTATATGTGAATCATAAATTTATCACATGAAAAATTTTACCTTAGCAGTAATACTAAGTGAATTTTTGAGTAGAAGAAACAGACAATAAGTCATTAACAGGGTAAATGTGTTTGAAACATGTGTTAAGGTAAATTATTGTGTTACTTTGGGTTCCATGTGACTACTTTCTCTCTGTTTCAAACAGTAAGGTTTTATTTTCATTTAATAGAAGTAAGTTAATTTAAAAAATTTTAGAATGCAGGCATCTTCCCTATTAGAGTAACTTGAATTCAAGGTGTAAAGATTTAGAACTATTTATGTAGATGAATATGGCCTTGTAAGAATTAGGTGGGGGGGGGTGGCAAAAACTTGGGATCAAACGGTAGAAAGAATGACTTCTTTGGGAGAGAATCTCAGTAGTACTCTCTCCAGATTCTCCATTTTTTTAAAAAAAATCATTCTGCTTTGTCTGTGGCAGCCTGCATAATTAAAGGAGTAGGGAAGTAGATTGTATTACTATCTCCCTTTTAAGCTTTGCACTCAGGTTGATTAATGCATTCTTTATGCTTGCACTGGGCTGCTCTACATTTCCTTTGTAATGAAGGGTGCTTGCAGAGATGGTGGATTAGCTGAGATATCCTCTCCTGGAAATCTTGATGTGCCAGATGCAACTTCAACAAACAGGAGGAGACTATTCAAAAAACTCATTTTAGAAACCTCTCTGGAAACCTACTATGTGCACAATGGGTAAAATAAGCATCCAGTGATATAAAAATCTGCATATGAAAATCTTCCTTCACAGTCGCAAAAGTTTGAGAGACAAATGTGGCTGGAAATTGTACTGAGAGGAGAGGACAGAAGAGTCCTACAAGGACTCACAGTGCATGGTGCAAGTCTCCTAATCTCCCTTCTCTTTTCCTGCTCCTGGTGTGGGATATTTTGAGTGTTTTAAGAAATAAACAAACAAAAAAAGTGTCTAATCTTAAACTTTTCAAACTCTGCTATTAAACTCTGCTAGAGAGCCAGTGATAGTAGTTGAAAGATTTGTAATAAAAGAGATTCTAAGTTACATACAGACACGTGTGTACACGCACACATACACACAAACACACATGTAACTAACACCCAGCAAGTCCCTTAGTACCTTGTCAGAAAACTATTTCTCAACCATACACCATCCCACTCCAGAGCAATTGCTTTCTGCATGTCCTCACCGTAAATTGGTTTTCTATTTTCACTACTGTATAAAAGTAAAATTATAAGAATGACATCGCCCTATTTGTTAGGAAATGGAAAAACTTAGAAAAAATCATATTAAGTGAAGTAAGCCACACTCAAAGGAACATAGGCTCAATGGTTTCCCTCATTTGTCATAATCAGTAGAAACCTTGGGCTCTGCTAGCAGAGATTTGCAATAGAACAAAACCTAGATACATAAGGCCAAATAGTATGATGTAAATGAAAGAACCTCTAGGATATAGAAACAAAAGCCATATAATGAGTGATTGTTGCCCTTAATGTGCTATGTTATCTCTCATCTCTTTTGCTGTCCCTTGGTTATCTCATATTTTTATAGTATCTCACTTTATCTAATATATTGGATATATTTGTATTTGGTTATTTGAAATTGGATAGGGAAGGGGGGGAAACAAAAAGAGGGTGGGGGTGGGGGGAGGGAAATGAGACCAAGACAATGAGAAAGTGTATCAATGTATGTGAAGTAATATACCTTCTATCTGGTGAATATAATGTAACCCTTCTATTAATTACAATAAAAATATATGAAAAAAGTAAAATTATATAGCTTGCAATTTTATTTTAATTCATTTGCTTAGCATAGTGACTTGATTTCACTACTGCTTTGACAAGTCATACTTCTATGTAAAAATCTAAATAATTCATTGCACATCAATTAAGAATACCCTATATTTTTCTGTAATTAACTTAAGAAAATCTCATAAGACCCAAAAATGGATTAGATGAAAATATTTAATTTATCATTCATGCAATGGCTTGGGATTACTCCTGTCTAAATTTAGCTGGACTGGGATTGGATTTGGTCCATGCAAGCAGAGTTGTCTTTCATCTTTTGTAGACCAAAGCAGAAGTAGTCATAATCTCTCTCTGAGGTGTAGGATGAAAGCATGAAGAATAGCAGAGAATTGGAACTGATCTTTTTCTCTGGCTCCTCAAATCTGTAGTGGAGGCCAAGCTACTTGGCCTCACTAAACTAAGAGTAAACTGACATCTAAGGGAAGACACAATACTTTTGATTACATGACTGAAAAGGGACGAGCTATATTGGAATAATTCAATGTTATTGAATTACTGAATAGGGCAAGACATATTAATCACTTTTCTAATGAAAGTGAAGAGTAACAACTTAGAAAATAAAACTACCGGAGATTGGCGGAAGATGGCGGCGGTTCATTGTAAGACATACTGAGCTCCTGCCAAGATTCATATACTGGCAATGCAGGAGACAGTCCTCTATCAGAAATTGATCCTAAATAAGCTTTAGGACCACAGAGAACTCAGGCAGAGAGGGAAAAAAAGTCAGAATACCAGCGCAAGAAGAGAGTGTGGCGCCCCGCCAGCCTAGGAGCGGCCAGGGAGACAAAGGCTCTTCTGAATCAGAGCAGAGACATCACTGTCTCGACAGCTCAGACCCGCCGGCTGCAGACAGAGCCCCACAGAGCCTGCGTGAGCCCAGAGCCAACACCCAGCCGTGCACGGACCTGCCAGCTTCAGGGAACCGGAGACTCCAGCACTTTATAAGAATCTCGAAGGAGAAGTTTCCACTTCTGCTTGCTGAACAGCATTGGGAGGGAGCCCCTCCCCCTCCAGCTGAGAGCAGCGCCATCTTGACTGCTGGCAATGACCCAGGCCAAAGCAATTGGAGCCTGAGAGGTGTTGCTGACAATACCATCTTTCTAACTGGCAAAGGATTTCCCAGAGATCCCTTAGCCAGAAATCCGGTCCCAGCACTGCTGAAGTCCATTCCCCTGATTTGGCCACAGACCTGGTAAACAAAGCCGCCTGCAGATCTTTCAGCTTTGTTTTACCAAGCAAGCAATCTGATCCGAAAAACTGCAAAGCCAAATCACAAGAGAAAAAGACTTTGTGAAGTGTTTAGATCCAGAATGTGGAGACACAAGTTTCCTATCCTGCCCCCCCCCCAAAAAAAACCTGAAGAATAGCCTTTTTTTCCTTCTACCCTATTTTATTTGCATTTTTAGATGTTCTTATTTTTTCTCTTTGCCACTTAACCTACACTTTTTTTTCTAATGTTATGATTCATTCCTTTTTTTTTCTTTTTTTTTTTTTCTCCACTCTTTTCCCGCAATCCTGCTGTCGAGGTGGTTGTTCGTACAAAAACAGTGACAGCTCTGGGTACAGTCTGAATAAAAACAATATCCATATTGATACAGTCACCTGCTTTTTAAACTCCTGGTTCTCAACCCTAGTATCTCTTGGGTAAGAACTCAGAACAGTGAGGAATCTCCCCCCACCTTTTCTTTTTTGTTGTTGTTGCTGTTTTTGTTTTTGTTTGTGTGTGTGTGTGTGTATTCTGTTTTCTTTTATTTTGTTATTGTTTTGTTTCTTTTTTTCTCTTTTTTTTCTTTAAAATTTGTATCATTGAAATCTCCTATATCTACCTCCCTCTTTTCTCTATATATTCTTCTTATTACTCTTCTTATGTTCATAAGTTTTATCTAAGTTCATCTGAACCTTCTACTCAAATGCTCTACCTGTCTATCACCTTAGGTCACTTACACGATACCTTTTCTTCATTACTATAATAAGTTTACACTCTGTATTATTCTTTTCCTACCTACCTTGTCGTCTTTCATATTATTTTTCTTTTTTTTTTTTTTTGCCAGTCCTGTGCTTGAGCTCAGGGCCTGAGCACTGTCCTTGGACTTTCTCAAGGCTAGAGCTTTACCACTTGAGCCTCAGCACCACTTCCGGCTTTTTTCTATGTATGTGGTACCGAGGAATCGAACCCAGGTCTTCATGCATGCTAGGCAAGCACTTTAACCACTAGGCCAAACTCCCGGCCCTCATATTATTTTTCTATCTCTGGTCCTTTGTTCATCCTTCAACTCTTATAATGCATGGATCTACATTTGATGGTTGTTGAGCAATGCTGTGTATCTAGGTGTTCAATTATACTTTAGGACCAGAGGGACTTAAATACAATAGAGATTGGATTGAGGGGCTTATTGTTTTAGTCATAAAATGGTCATCTGTGATTGTATTAGATTTCTATGTAAGTGCACAAAAAGAAAGAGAGAGTGAAATTACCAATCTAAAAGAGCAAACATCTATTTTCAGCCAACTAAAAGATCCAGGTTGGTTATATCTGAAAAATTATAATCTTGTTTAGTATTAATCTTGTTCCCATCCTCAAATGGGCAGAACAAGAAATGCAAGAAAAATGTCAAATCAAGTAATAACATCTCCCACCCAACATAAACAGGCAATGGAGCAGTCAGTGGCAAATCTCATATTGTTATAGTATCTCACTTTGTTACCTGATATATTGAATTTATTTGTATTTGGATATTTGAAATTTGATAGGGAAGGGGGGAAAACCAAGAAGGGTGGGGGGTGTGGGGAGGGGGAGGGAAATGGGTACCAAGACATGTGAAAGGGTATCAATGTATGTGAATTAATGCACCTTCTATCTGGCAAATATCATGTAACCCTTTTACTAATTACAATAAAAAAAAACTGAAAAAAAAAAACAAAAAAACAAAACAAAACAAAAAAAAGAAATGCAAATCAAAACAACTCTACGATTCCACCTCACTCCAGTTAGAATGGCCAGGATCAAGAAAACTAGTAACAACAGATGCTGGAGGGGATGTGGCCAGGAGGGATCACTAATGCACTGTTGGTGGTAATGCAAACTCGTTCAACCACTATGGAAAGCAGTATGGCAGTTCCTCAGAAGGCTAAACATAGAGCTCCCCTATGACCCAGAAATTCCACTACTTGGCATTTACCCAATCATCCAGAAACAAGGACATACTAAATCCACCAGCACAACAATGTTCATTGCAGCACTATTTACCATAGCAAAGATATGGAACCAACCTAGATGTCTCTCAGTTGATGAATGGTTCAACAAGATGTGGTATTTGTACACAATGGAATTTTATGCTGCTGTCAGAAAGAATGACATTGGCTCATTTGTTAGGAAATGTAAAGACTTAGAAAAAAATCATATAAAGTGAAGTAAGCCAGACTTAAAGGAATGTAGGCTCTATGGTTTCCATGATTTGTCATAATCAGTAGAAACCTTGGGCTCTCTTAGCAGAGATTCGCAATAGAGCAAAACCTTGGTGATGATAAATAAAAGGATCTCTAGGATATAGAAACATAAGGCATATACTGAATGGCTGTTGTCCTTAAGGTACTATGTTATCTCTCATCTCTTTTGCTGTCCCTTGGTTATCTCATATTGTTACAGTATCTCACTTTGTTACCTGATATATCGGATATATTTGTATTTGGTTATTTGAAATTGGATAGGGAAGGGAGGAAAACAAGATGAGGTGTGGGGGTTGGAGGGACGGAAATGGGGACCAAGACATGTGAAAGGGTATCAATATATGTGAATTAATGCAGCTTCTATCTGGCAAATATCATGTAACCCTTCTATTAATTATAATAAAGTATATGAAAAAATAACTATGTACATATGACAAGATAAAATGATGTTTATCAAAGTGAACCCCAGGAAATGGAAATAATCGGTTTCTAATTTTACTTTCTTTTTTTTCCCTTCGATTTTGTTGCTATCTTGGGAATTTCTTTATCCTTGCTCTGCTTTCTTCCTCATACCAGTCTCCCAAGTAGAGAGGAAAACAGACATGTGCTTCCATGCCTAGTATTGGTTGAGATAGGGTTCAGATATTTTCCTGGTCTGGTCTTGAACTATTATCCTTCAAATTTCAGTTGTTTGAATAGGTAAGATAATAGGTATGAGCCACTGGTGCCTGGCTAGATATGTATGTTGCTTTTTCATCCTTTTCCAAGGTACAGTGACCCATTTGTGCCAAATATGAAGAATTCTTTTGCAAACAAGCTATTTTATTAATAAGCCCAATTCCTGTATCCGTAAACATTAAAAAGAAACTATCATTTCCTTTTTTATGAAAGAATACCTTTCTAGGTCAAACCTCAGCTTAGTGAATGAGGTCTAAGGAGTGCTCCATGTCTTGCACAGCTGATGAACAGTATGTTTAGTACATAGAGTGCTTGGCTGCACTTGCATCTGCATGGCTAAAGGGGAAATAGGGTAGACTATGTATCTTTCTCTTATTTATAGGATTAGGGTAATTCTATTGCTTGAAATTTTATCAGGCAAAGACCCTAGGAATCGTGAAAAATTATAGGGCTTCTGCTTTTTGATTTTGTGAGTGGCTTCACATGTATCATAATTTAGCTAGTGGTCATGCATCTTAGATGAGATTAAATTTAAAAAAAAAACCCTACCGTATTCCATATGAAATGTGGTACTTCAAACAAGGCGTTTATCTTTGTGATTATTGTTCTTAATATTCCATGTTATTTCTTTTCTCTTTTTTTGACCTTATGGTTAATCTCATGTTGTTTCTGTATTTGGCTTTGTTACCTGGTATATTGTATCTATGTTTGTTTATTTGAAATAGGGGGAAACAAGATGATTGGGAAGGGTTCAGTGGAGGGAAGCTGGAACAAAAACATGAGAAGGGATATCAATGTATGAGAAGTAATGTACTCATTACTTGATAAATGTAACTGCAACCCCTCTATACATTACCTTGATAATAAAATAAAATTGAAAAAAGAAAATATGACTACCTAATTTAATTTTTAAATTAAAGTAAATGGTTTCATGTTGATACTTGCAAGCAATGTAATTTGTTCTAATTTTATTCTACAGTTGAGACTCAAACTACTACTTTGTCACATTTTATCTAAAAGTACAACATGTTATTTAGTTTGTTAATAAATTGCTTCTTATTTAGTGACATGAAGAAAAGTTGTTGGGGGATCAAAACTAAGAAGAAAGAAAGAAGATACAGAAGAAATAACTAAAAACATAATATTTTCATTTTCATAAACTTTTCAATTTATTACTAGCTATACTTGACATGATACATGATAAAACATATCTTTTTTTATAACAAAACTTATTTTTTTATTGTTTTATTGTAACTTGTTACAGTTACATTTGCCAGACAGAGGGTACATCACTTCTCACACATTGACACTCCTCTCATATTTTTGTCCCCATTTCCCTCCTGCACCCCCTCCCAATCATCTTATTTTCCCCTTTCCTTATCCTCTTTCAAATAAACATATATACAATATACCAGGTTACAAAGTCAGTTACTGTAATAATATGAGATTAACCAAAAGTCAACAAAAGAGATGAGAAATAACATAGTGCATTAAGAACAATAATCACATAATATTAAGCTCTTGCTTCAACGTGCTGGAGATCCTTTCATTTAGCTTCATCCTATGATCTTATGTGTCTAGATTTTGAGCTATTATAGTCCTCTGCTAGGAGAGTCCTAAGTTTGTATTAATTCTTACAAATGAGGGAAACCATTGAGTCTATGTTCCTTTAGGTCTGGCTTACTTCATTTAATATGATTTTTTTCCAAGTCTTTCTATTTTCTTACAAAATGGGTGATGCCATTCTTTCTGATGGAAGCACAAAATGTCATTGTGTATAAATACCACATCTTCCTGATCCAATCATCAACTGAGGGGAATCTGGGTTGGTTCCATATATTTGCTATGGTAAATAGTGCTGCAGTGAACATCATTGTGCTTGTGGATTTAATATGTTCTTGTTTCTGGACAAGTGGGTAAGTGCCCAGGAGTAGAATTGCTGGGTCATAGAGGAGCTCTATGTTTAGTCTTTTGAGGAACTGCCATACTGCTTTCCATAGTGGTTGAATGAGTTTGCACTCCCACCAATAATGTAGTAGTGATCTCTTCTGGCCACATCCCAGCCAGCATCTGTTGTTATTAGATGTCTTGATAATGGCCATTCTAACTGGAGTGAAGTGGAATCTTAAGAGTTGTTTTGATTTGCATTTCTTTTATGGCCAGAGATGTCGAGCATTTCTTCATGTGTCTATAAGCCATTTTTGTTTCTTTTTCAGAGAAGACTCTCTTTAAGTCTTTGGCCCATCTTTTAGTGGGATGATAGTTTCTTTGAAAATTTGTATTGGAGAGAGTCAATATTTCCTATTTTTCAGGGCCATTGGCTGAAATCCTCACTGAAGAAAGAATTTTAAGAATTCTAGAAATCTGGGTACTGATTTCTTAACCACATCATTGCAACCCTTCAACAGAGGAAGCAAAGACAGCAGCTTGCCATCATTTTCCTGTTGTAACTTTTTCCGATCACGATACTTGAAATGTATACAGTAATGTTAGGAGCATAAAACTATTTCAAGTTACAAATTGGCTATATGTAACTGAAGCAACCTGGTCTGTTGGAGCTGTTTAGAAAGTAGTGATGGTCACTGAATTACCACTGTAGCAGATGAGAATTATTTGATTGAAAAATCTATGTTACAATAAACAGAAGTAAGTAAATTCATAGAAATCTAATTATGAGACCAGTTAGTTATACCTTTAAAGAGGAACATTTATCTTACTTATCAGAAGGAAATGTTAAAAAAATTATCAAGCTAGATTTCAGAAGGCCTTTAAAATGACATCTATTAGTACTTGAACAATAGTTTTTTAGGCAGCATGATTTTACTCTTTTTTAGAATACTTGCATGATGCTTAAAGAAGTATTTAAGTAATCTGAGGAAAATGAGCAGGAATATTTAAGAAGTAGAATCTGAAATCAATAGCATTAATCAGTGAAAAGTACTGAAAAATCTAGGTGTAACTCCCGAAGCTAGAAGAAATGGATAGCTTTGGTAAATACATATGTTCACAATCATTATCTATAGCAGGTGAATAAAAATTAATCAATGCTATGAAAGTGAGCTTTATAAAAAAGAAATGACTGAAAATTGTCAGCCTTAATTGATGAAAAGATTTGCTCCTATATAAGTTTGTGAGAGAATATGTATAGACAGACAGATAGATATAGATGTAGTAATTTACTGTCTTTAATATTGTTTAAAGAAAGAGCCGGTTAAATCTATTTAAAAGGGTTTATATGCGCAGCTGCCAGTATGTAGCACTGGAGAAAAAAGTGTAAGCTTTACAATAAGTAATAAAGTAAATGGAGTGCTTATTTAGAGGCTGAGAGGCCTCAAAAGAAATGAATAGATTTTTTTGGTCTATGAAGACTCTCTAAAATACTAAAGAACAACTTATAGAGTATTTTTGTCTTAGAAACCATTTGTGTCAATTTAGTGTCTAAATTAGTATGCCCAGCACAATGTCTGGTCATCAAAGCACACACATTTCTTTTTTCCTTTTATGGAACCATTTTCCTTCCTGTGTGGCTAATGTCATGAATCCCAAGGAATTCTATAATGAAAGGCAGGAGCTTTACCTTGCCTTGCCTTATATATGTAACAATATATTTGACATTTATACTAGCCTTCTGTGTGCAGAAATATTTGCTCCAGTTTGGGAAGAAATGATCACTGTTTTTCAAGAACACTAACTATTTACTAAAGTATTCTGATTAGACATCGGAGAGGCCAGTGTAGAACATATACCTCACACAGAGTTTATCATGGTAGCAAAATAGATGAACCTTTGCAACAGAGTTTGTGTAAGTACAATGACAGATCTATGCCCAGGTGCAATGGAGTTGTACAAAGAGGTTTCAACCTGAGATTATAGCACTGGTGTTTGAAGAACGAATGAAAATTAGATAAAACTGAAGTTGAAGGAATTGAAGAACAGAAAACATTTTTCTTGCTATAAGAAACAAACTGCATAAAGGAAGAAGATGTGATCTGAGATTTTCAACTAGTTCAGTTTGCCACAAATGAAAAGTGATGATTCATTGGTAGCATATAAAAGATCTCTTGACACTCTCCTCTCACTTTCATTCATTTTGGCATGGTTCTTCCACTATAATTTCTCCATCTCAGAAGCCCACAAGTCTCCTAGGGTTCTCATCTGTACCCTGAAAAAAATTATCCATAAGTACAAATATTAAAACTAGAAAACAATCTTCAGTCCGCAAGATCCCGACTGATGTCTTTAAATATGACATTGAAACTTCCATCTATAAATTGAAAACAGAGTTCAAGTCATACTAGAAGCTAAGGTTGCCAACTTATTTTTCTTACTAAAGAGCTGATTAATCATCTCCTGTTGTAAACAGGAATTGTTTAGGGTTTGCCCCATTACATATTTTGGCCACTTCAAGCTTAAATACAGCCAGTCCCTATATCAAATCATTTTTATTTTTTTTTGTCCAGTCCTGAGGCTTGAACGCAGAATCTGAGCACTGTCCTTGTGCTTCTCAAGGCTGTGCTCTTTCACTTGAGCCACAACACCACTTGTAACTTTTTCTGTGTATGTAGTACCAAAGAATTGAACCCAGGTCTTTGTGGGTTCTAGTTTAAGTACTACCACTAGGCCAAACTCCTGGCCCCAGATCCAATCTCTTTAAAACTAAAACAATAAACATCCAAGTCTTCTGTGTGCACAGTTCTATTTACTCAATTTTAGAGCCTTTGGAGGTTCATATTAGTTCTGTAGGCAGCATTTATGTGCATTTCTGAGGATAAATAAATATCGATTATATTATAGGCATTTAAATGATCACCTCAGTAAAGTGACCATATTCCCTGGTTCTCCAAGGCAAAGCTCAGTTTACTGCTGTCCTGAAGGTGAATATTAACTCCTAATACACAAAGCTCAGAAACAAGTATGCTTGTGAGATCTATGCCACAATAATCTCAGAAAAGCTTTCTTCATAGTTGTGCCTACAACAACTCTATTGAAAATTTGTAAAATGATATGATCTATGAGTTTCCCCTAGGGACTTTTAAGTCACTGACTGGGTCTTCTGTATTAACCTACTAATATATATATATATATATTGTTTATATGTGAGCAAAATCTCTTTATGCCTTTTTCTATGTAGTGTTAGAGGGTTCTTAGCAGAATGAAGAGCCCTAGACAGCACTCTACTGCCAGACTCATATTCCCGCATAGCTCTTTTCTTCCATCCATAGAGATGCTCAGTGTTTAATGTTTCTCCTTACTGAAGAACCAAATTTGACCTCCTTAGAGCAATGAGAAAACTTTTATGAGTCCCATTTCTAAATGACCTTATTCAAGGATAAGCACTTTATTGAACTATACTGAAGCACGATTTGTCTTTTCTAGAAAAATGATGAGCTCTGCTGTAACAAAACAAAACAAAACAAAATACCCCATCAACAGCAATCAACTGGTTATGCATTCATATTTGGGAACAGGGAAATATAATTATTAAAGAGACATTTGTCTCTTTAATATAGAAAACATTTTCTACATAATGTTTGGAACAACTTTTTGTCAGTTTAAGATAAAGTTTTCAACATTTAAGCAGCAGAACCTCACTAACATATGCTCAACAGTGAATGAATCCACCGCTAATACATCTGTAAGTGAAGTTCTGGTTAAGACAGTGGTTGGTTTAAATTATTTGTACTTATTTTGGAAATGATGGAATGTAAATTTGAGAAGATTAGTATACATTAATACATTGACTTAACTGATAATACATATTTTCCTAAACAATTTGCTATGGTTTAAGTGGTTTATCTTTACTAAAGTCTACTGAATTCTTTGTCCTCCTTTTCCTGCCCTTCACTACCCATCTCTCATTTTTTCTGTTCTCCTTACCTCTTCTCTTACTCCTACATTCCTTTTCTCTACACTTCCCTTACTTTCTCCTTCCCTCCCTCCCTCCCCTCCTTCCTCTTTTCCATCCTTCTTTACTTCCTTCCTTTCTTCCTTCCTTCCTTATCTCTTCCTTTACTTCTTTAATAGTACTGATGTTGATATCAGGGACTGCCCACAGTGTGCCCGTATTCTACTTGAATCACTTGCAGCATTTTTGATATTGGCTTGAGATCTTCCTACTTTGACTTTCTAAGTAGCTAGGATTAGAGGTGTGCACTACAGTGCAAAACATTTATTGAATTTCTTTAAAATTGCCATCTAGAAAGCACTGAATTGGCCTTCTCAATGTAACAGACTCTTCAGAAATGTATGAAAAAATAATCCAACATGCTAATAAGAATTTTTCTAAAGAGACTAATGCTAATCCACATAACTCTACTTGTTCTTTAAAAGAAACAAGAACACCAAGTGTTGCTACCAATGTCAAATTGCCTGAACTAGCTAAACCGTTGGTGGCAGTCTATCCTTTAAAATTTCTTTCTGGCAGTTTTTCCTGACAGCCAAACACACATTGCACCAATTATAGCTTAGTCAAGCAGTGTTCTAAACCAGGTTTTTCTGTTGGATGCAAGTGCTCCCAGTGGCCTTCTGAGACAACAAAGGACAACCACATCCAAGTGTGTCTGCAACCAGGATTGCTGAGTTAACCCCATTATGATGACATGTCTAAAAACCTACAAACAAACAAAAAAATAAACCAACATCTTTTATTTCAGACTGGGACTTCCAATAAAGAAGATCAGTAGGTGACCGGCTTACTCTCTTTTTGTCATCTCATGGAAAAGATATGAATGTACAAGGTTGGACCTCGTAGCACCATGATTGAAAAAGTTAACCTGCAGACCCTGACTTTGATTCTCTTACATTCTATAGGCTGTTTTCTTTTTCATTGATAAGAGGAAGACAAAATTTTGTAGCAAATATAATTGGAAGAGTGTTTCATGGTATTTCATAAACTCCCAAATGAAAACTAGTTTTTAATCTTTGTTGCTAAGATCTCTTAAATTGTAAGATAGCACTTCTATCCCCATCTTGAAGGGATGCTTTCCTTCCTTCCCTCTAAAGTGAAAGTGGAGTTCCCACTGGCCAAATATAGTTTAAATGTTCTATCTACTTCCCAGGTGTAAAAAGGATGTCTGCACTACTATGTCATTAGAGAACATGTGACAAATTACAGCCTCATCCTCATCAAGAAATGAGTTTTCCATTCAGTTATCGTTAAATGCTTTATGAGAAACAGACTTGCATACTCCACTTGACAATATCAAGCACTTCAGAGGAAACCCTCATAAATGAAAGACTTGAGTGCCTTACAATGTCATTTCAAATGTAATGATTTTTAACAAAAATCATTCACCGTAACAAGAATCAGAAGAATCATGAAACTGAGAAATAAAATGCTAACCAATATCTGCTGACACAGAGAAGGCAGAGATTTAAATGTAATTGAAACAAATGACAAGGAGCATAATAAAAAATATAGTGCTCCAAATTGGGACACAACTGCTTATGCCTGTACTTGTCCACTCAGACGACTAAGATATGGAATATTAAAGTTCAAAGCATGCTTAGGCAGAAATATCTGAAATATGCCATCTCAAAAATATGCAATGCACAGCTTGGCTAAGGTACAGCATAAGTAATATGTCAACAACACAAGGAAGTTGAACAAGAACAAAGTTTTTACAAACTCCTGTACTGGTTGTGGTGGGAAAATAGCAAGGCACAAAGAAGAAATAAATAATAAGAATTCAGCAAATTGGGTAAAATAAATTAAAAGTGTTAATTAAGTAATAGAATATGCAAGAAAAACTTAGACTGATGTGTAATTAAAAGATTAAAATAAATAACTTAAGAATAAAATCTAGGGGCTGGGAGTTTGGCCTAGTGGTAGAGTGCTTGCCTACCATGCACAAAGACCCGGTTCAATTCCTCGGTACCCCACATACATAGCAAAAAGCTGGAAGTGGTGCTGAGGCTCAAGTGGTAGAGTGCTAGCCTTGAGAAAGTCCAAGGACAGGGTTCATGCCCTGAGCTCAAGCCCAGGACTGGCAAAAAAAAAAAGAATAAAATCTAAAGTTCAATGAACAAAGAAGAGAACATTCATATGGATTTTTCCATATGAATGAAAACATTAAACAAAAAACTATAAAGATATGAGATAATAACAGGCACAACAATAAATACCACAATCAGGGCTTCAGGGCATATAGAGATAAAACAACTTGAAGCAGAAATAGAGCTAAAATTTATTAATGTGGATTTTCTAAAAAAGGCAAAGGGAAAGAGGCTGGAAGTATAAAGTTTTTTGGAATAATAATTTCAATTTTGATCACTCACAGATGACTTGAGGGAATGCAAATTGTACAAGCACTCTGAAACAATGTTCAATAGTCTTTAAAATTCTGAGCATCTCTGTGCCACATGGTCCAGAAAGTTGTGCTCTGGGCATTTGTTCTGGGATGAGGGAACAGATGACTTATTCCCTGATGTATATAAAGGTAACACGGTGGTATATCACTTCTAAAATAACAATAAAGATGAAAAAATAGATAAACTATTCTTGGCAAAGTTTAGGAACAAAAAAAAAAACAAGCAATTACATGCAGAAAGAGTTTAGAAGCTTTTTTGGTAGTAGCTGAAATCTTTACAAATTCCCCTATGTTCTCCAGACTGTAATTTATTAAGAAGGAATAATAAAGGCATAGTATGTGATGCAACTTGGTTATAAAAAAAAACAGTAGATTGCCTATATGCATTCAAATGTTTTGATGTAACTACAGACCATTGTGTTGAGTAGGTAAAACTATAGTCCTAAAACTACAGACCATTGTGTTGAGTAGGTAAAACTATAGTCCTAAAAGATTGCATAATGTGACTGCTTTCTCAGAATGACAAGCTTGCCTGAATAAAAATAGATTGGACCACAGAATCCATCTCTTTGTCAAGAGGCCATGCCCCTTCCAGAGTTTTATAGCCAGCTGATATCAGAAACAAAGTGACCACAAACTGTATATTAGTGGATTTTTTGAATAAAGTTCCAATAATTCATATGTGTATTCAGTCTCCCTCTAATAAATGATGAATATACTTTTCAGAATAAGCAAAAGGAAGGCAGAAAGTATAAGACCTTCCCTGTGCATTTATTCCCATTCTTCTCACTGGCCTTGCATTTCTGACAGTGGAAAGATTATCCAATCCTTGCACATGCCACGTATGTCCTTCATACTAGAGCCCCTTGGTGGCTTGTTAACATTCATAACTACAGCTGCAAAGTCCTTTATGCAAAGCAGAATCAATCAGCCAAATTCTGCACATTCCCTCATGTGAGGACTGTTTCCTTCAATAACTACAAGTTTCTCTGTGGTGAACATGAGTCACACCTGAAAATGAGTAGAGACTACTGTAGAAGGAGTCAGAAGCAGGTGATCTGTATTGTTCACTCTGTACACATAAGGCTCTTTTCAATTCTCACATATAAAATTTAAACAATGTTTCTTTTGTTTCTTATTTTTGCCCTCAATTTAATTCTTTTCATAATAATACACTAGTTAGCAGATGGAGATCCAGATAACCTCTGTCTTTTACTTATTATCAATAATCTGCTGGCTCTATAAGGATATACCCAATCTTGTATTTGAACGATAATTAAATTATATAATACAAAGCTATTTTTAAAATAAGACACCTCTTTCTTTTGTACTCTTATAGAGCATATTCAATGAATGATTTATAGGCACTTATATAATCAACTTAGTGACTGTTTATAGAATTGGCTGGTAAGGCATAATTCTTCTGGTCATATATTGTACATCATAGAGTTTAATTAAAAGTACATCTGCTTCACTATGTAGTAAATGATGCATGCAATTTCTTCCATGGTACATACATATTTCATGTTATAATTACGCATTTCATAATCTAAAGTACACATTTAATTAAACAGAAAAGTTACATAATTTCCAAACTTGGTAAACACAGATGGAAATAGTAAACACATTTTTAGAGAGGAATTAGGGAATATGAACACATGGGTTCTTCAAAACCATCAGTATCAGTATCAGTTACTCATACATAAAATCATATTTGTCAGTCTGAGAGAATTTGAATGTAATAGTTGTTGTTGTTGTTTTTTACTATGACCACAGCTTATTTCTTTTGATCCAAAATTTAGATTTTTGTGTTTTGTTTCTCTTTTTAGAAGCCAGAACCTTAACATGTAGTCAGGATTGGTTTAAAGGTAGGATTCTCTTGCCAATTGGAAGATAAAATTCAAATTTATGAACATTAATTTAAAATACTTAAGTTTTCAATATTTTTGAAATTTGATATTAGTACTTTCAGGTTTTTCTCTAACCAGCCTTCTATTTTGATTCTTACTAAATGTTTAGTTAATATTTTTAACCTTTACTCATATCTGAGCTTGGAATTAACCTTGGATTTGCTGTCTAAGGACTATAATTACATTCACTGTATAAGAGTATGTCTTTCAGAGTACGACCTTGGTAACGTGTTCTTAATAGAATATCCATATTTCTTTGTTTACAGTTATTTTCATAGGTCAAATTCTGATGAAATATTTTCTATAATCATTTTTTGAATTTTTTACTATTTTTAAGATTTCCTATTTGTTGACTTGCAGTTTACCAATGATTTATATATATATATATATACATTATACTTACACAGATATACTATGAATATATATTACAAGTAATATATACATATATATATATACATAACTTATTATGTATATTTTTCCAGGTTGATTTTAAAGAGCATTTGAAATTTTTGTTTTCCTCCATGCTCTATTTTTTTTTCCTTTTTTGTTTTTTATTGTAATTAGTAAAAGGGTTACATGATATTTGCCAGATAGAAGGTGCATTAATTCACATACATTGATACCCTTTCACATGTCTTGGTACCCATTTCCCTCGCCCCCCACACCCCCCTCCCGTCTTAGTTTTCCCCCCTTCCCTATCAAATTTCAAATATCCAAATACAAATAAATTCAATATATCAGATAACAAAGTGAGATACTATACCAATATGAGATAACCAAGGGACAGCAAAGGAGATGAGAGACAACATAGTACATTAAGGACAACAATCATTCATTATATGGCTTTTGTTTCACTATCCTGGAGGTCCTTTCAATTAGCTTCATACTATATGGCCTTATGTATCAAGATTTTGCTCTATTGCAGATCTCTGCTAGTAGAGCCCAAGGTTTCTACTGATTATGACGAATGAGGGAAACCATTGAGCCTAAGTTCCTTTGAGTCTGGCTTACTTCACTTAATGTGACTTTTTCTAAGTCTTTCCATTTCCTAACAAATGGGGCGATTCATTCTTTCTGACAGCAGCATAGAATTCCATTGTGTACAAATACCACAACTTGTTTATTCACTCATCAACTGAGGGACATCTGGGTTGGTTCCATATCTTTGCTATGGTGAATAGTGCTGCAATGAACATTGTTGTGCTAGTGGGTTTAGTATGTCCTTGTTTCTGGATGGTTGGGTAAATGCCAAGTAGTGGAATTGCTGGGTCAAAGGGGAGTTCTATGTTTAGCCTTCTGAGGCACTGCCACACTGCTTTCCATAGTGGTTGAACGAGTTTGCACTCCCACCAACAGTGTAGTAGTGATCCCTCCTGGCCACATCCCCTCCAGCATCTGTTGTCATTCGTTTTCCTGATCCTGGCCATTCTAACTGGAGTGAGGTGGAATCTTAGAGTTGTTTTGATTTGCATTTCTTTTATGACCAGAGATGTTGAGCATTTCTTCATGTGTCTATAGGCCATTTTTGTTTCTTCTTCAGAGAAGACTCTCTTTAAGTCTTTGGCCCATTTTTTAATGGGATGGTTGTTACTTTGGAGGTTAGTTTTGGAGTGATTCAATTTTTTGAGTTGTTGATATATTTTAGATATGAGGCCTTTGTCGGTTGTTTGGTTGGTGAAGATCTTCTCCCACTCTGTAGGCTTCCTGATTAGTTTACTAGCTATGTCCTTTGTCATACAAAAGCTCTGCAGTTTAATGCAGTCCCACTTATCCAGCCTTTCTCTGATTTGTTGTGATTCTTGATCCTTATTAAGAAAATTTCGACCTGTGCCAAGGAGGCCTAGTGTATCTCCTATTCCTTCCTGTAGAGTTTTCAGTGTGTCAGCTTTTACCTCCAGGTCTTTGATCCATTTGGAGTTAATTCTAATGCAAGGTGACAAAGAAGGATCCAGCTTTAGTTTTCTGCAGGTGCTTAACCAGTTCTGCCAGCACCACTTGTTGAAGAGGCTGTCTTTCTTCCATTCTATTTTTTGGCTCCCTTGTCAAAGATTAGGTGGCCATAGGTCTGTGGTTTAATATCTGGGTCCTCAGTTCTATTCCATTGGTCTTTAGGCCTGTTCCTGTGCCAGTACCAAGCTGTTTTGAGAATTATAGCTCTGTAATAGAGTCTAAAGTTTGGAATTGAAATTCCTCCAGCACTGTTCTTTCTGCTAAGAAGTGTTTTTGCTATACGGGGTCTTTTATTATTCCATATGAAATTTTGGATTGCCTCTTCTATTTCTTTAAAGAATGCCATTGGGATGTTGATGGGTATTGCATTGAATTTGTAGATAGCTCTTGGCAAGATTGTCATTTTCACAATGTTGATTCTTCCAATCCAGGAGCATGGGAGGTTTTTCCATTTCCTTCGTTCTGCTTTAATTTCCTTTTTAAGGGTTTTAAAGTTTTCGTCAAAAAGTTCCTTTACATTCTTAGTTAAGCTAATTCCTAGGTACTTTATTTTCTTTGAGGCTATTGTGAAAGGAGTTTCTTTCCTGATTATTGCCTCGTTCCTCTCACTGTTGGCGTAAAGGAAGGCAGTTGATTTTTGAGGGTTGATTTTATAGCCTGCTACTCTTCCAAAGCTTTGGATCAGCTCAAGGAGCTTGGGAGTAGAGTCTATAGGATTCTTTAAATACAGAATCATGTCATCTGCAAAGAGGGATAGTTTTATTTCCTCTTTCCCTACTTGGATCCCCTTTATGCTTGCTTCTTGCCTTATTGCACTGGCTAGGAATTCTAGTACTATGTTAAAGAGGAGTGGAGAGAGTGGGCATCCTTGTCTCGTTCCTGATTTTAGAGGGAATGGCTTTAGATTTTCACCATTAAGTGTAATACTAGCAGTAGGTTTCTCATACATAGCCTTTATTACATTGAGGAATGTTCCATGGATTCCTAGTTTCTCCAGAGCTTTTAACATAAAGGGGTGTTGGATCTTGTCAAATGCCTTTTCCGCGTCTATTGAGACAATCATGTGATTTTTGTCTTTGCTCCTGTTGATGTGTTGAATTATATTAATTGATTTGCGTATGTTGAACCAGCTTTGCCTCTCTGTGATGAATCCAGTTTGATCATAGTGTATAATTTTTTTGATGAGTTGTTGTAGACGGTTGGCCAGTATTTTGTTGAGAAGTTTTGCATTGATGTTCATCAAAGATATAGGTCTATAGTTCTCTTTCTTTGATGAATCTCTGTCTGGTTTGGGGATGAGGGTTATACTGGCTTCATAGAATGAGTTTGGTAAGGAACCTTCATTTTCAATTTCGTTGAAGAGCTTGAGGAGTATTGGTGTGAGCTGTGCTTTGAAGACCTTATAGAATTCAGCTGTGAATCCATCTGGCCCTGGGCTTTTCTTAGGTGGAAGTTCTCTAATTGCCATTTCTATTTCAGAGCTTGAAATAGGCCTGTTGAGTTGGCTTAGTTCTTCTTGGTTCAGTGTGGGTATGTTAATATTGGCTAGGAATTCATCAATTTCATCTAGATTCTCAAATTTGTTGGCATAAAGGTTTGAGAAGTATTCCCTTATGATATTCTGGATCTTGGTAATTTCTGTCGTGATATTACCATTTTCATCTGCGATTTTGTTTATTTCGATATGCTCTCTTCTTTTTTTGGTAAGATTTGCTAAGGGCCTGTCAATTTTGTTAATTCTTTCAAAGAACCAACTCCTTGTTTTGTTGATTCTTTCTATAGTTTTTTTGGATTCCAAATCATTTAATTCTGCTTTGATTTTAATTATTTGCTTTCTTCTACTGGGATTAGGGTTGGTTTGTTGCTCTTTTTCCAGGAGCTTAAGGTGGGACATTAACTTGTTGGTTTGCAATTTTTCCAACTTGTTGTTGTAGGCACTCACCCATTGGTGATTCAACAATGTGTTGTTCAGTCTCCATGAGTCACAGAGTTTTTGTTGGTGGAGATGTGTGTTCAGTTCCAGTTTGATGCCTTTGTGGTCTGAGAGTGTGCATGGAATAATTTCAGTGTTTCTGAATCTGTCCAGGTTTGTTTTATGGCCTCAGATGTGATCTATTTTGGAAAATGTTCCATGTGCTGCTGAGAAAAACTTATATTGTGTTGTTGCTGGGTGGAATATTCTGCAGATGTCTGTTAGATCTAGTTGGTCTACATAGTTGTTCAGTTCTAAGGTTTCTCTGTTGAGTTTTTGCCTTGTTGATCTGTCCAGAGGTGAGAGTGGTGTGTTAAAGTCCCCGACAATCACTGTATTTCGATCTATGTATGGTTTCAGTGTAAGTAAAGTTTGCTTGATGAAGTTTGGAGCTCTGGGATTGGGTGTGTAAATATTTAGGATCGTTATGTCTTCCTGGAGGAAAGATCCCTTTAGTAGTATGTAGTAACCTTCTTTGTCTTTTCTTACTAATTTTGGTTTGAAGTCTATTTTATCTGATATGAGGATGGCAACTCCAGCCTGTTTATGGGGGCCGTTAGCTTGATAGAGTTTATTCCAACCTCTCACTTTCAAAAGATGATTGTTTTTTGGGGTAAGATGTGTCTCTTGAAGACAGCAGAACGATGGCTCTTGCTTTTTGATCCAACTAGACAGCCTATGCCGTTTAATTGGAGAGTTAAGTCCATTGATATTGAGAGTTAGGATTGAGAGATATTTATTAGGTCCTACCATTTTTAAAAGCTTTTATTTGGGCCTGTGTCTTGACAGTTCTTGTAGTCCTTAGATGGTATGGTGTTTAGGTGCCATTTCTTTCCCTATATTGCATTTATTTTGGTTTTCTATGTATAGAACCTCTTTGAGAACTCTCTGTAGTGTTGGTTTTGTTGCGACATATTGTTGCAGCTTTTCCCTGGAATGGAATGTTTTTATTGTTCCCTCAGTTATGAATGAGAGCTTAGCTGGGTACAGTATTCTTAGTTGGTAGTTATTTGACTTAAGGGCATGACATATATGCTTCCAGTCACTTCTTGCTTGCATGGTCTCTGGTGAGAAGTCTGGGGTTATTCTGATTGGTTTTCCTTTATAGGTTACTGAACCCTTTTCCCTGGCTGCCTTTAGGATCCTTTTTTTGGTTTCTATTGATCCAGTTCAGATTACGATGTGGCGGTGGGATGTTCTTTTCTGGTCAGGTCTGTTTGGGGTTCTAAAAGCTTCTTGTATCTGGATGGGTCTGCCCTTCTGGATATTTGGGAAATTCTCTGAGATGATTCCCTGAAGTATATTTCCAATACCATTGACCTCTTTCTCAACTCCCTCCTCAATACCAGTTAGCCTTAAATTAAGTTTCCTAACTGTAGTTTGGACCTCCTGAAGCGCTCTCTCATTTTTCCTAGATTTGGATTGACTCATTTTCTGTTCTTTCTCTATAATAACTAAATTATCTTCAGCCCCGGAAATTCTCTCCTGTGCATTGTCTAACCTGCTATCAAAGCTATCTACTTTATTTTTCATCTCCCTTGCTTCTAATTGCTCATTTTTGATGCCTTGCATCTCTTCTTTTAGATCATGTATGGATTTCTTTAGCTCCTTGATTTCCATTTGAGTGGTTAGCTCAGTAGCTTTATTTCCTTTGAACATTTGCTGGAGTTCGGTCACCTTTTTATTTGTGGATTCTATGAATTCATCCATCTTTCTTTGAAAAACCTTTATTATGGCCTCCTTTATGGCTTCTTCTTTTTCACTTATCACCTTGTTTATGGCTTCCTCCCTTATCTCTTTCTTTATATTTTCACATTTTTCATTAATGATGTTTATCAATTGCATTTGTACAGCACTTGGAAGACTCTCCTCTAGGTTTGCCAGTGACTGTTCCATTGTCTGTTTACATTGGGTGGGGGATGTTGTTTCTTGATTTGACATTTTTCTTGAGTTTCTTGTTCTGCCCATTTGAAAATGGGAGCAAGATTAATACTAAACACGATTATAGTTTTTCAGATATAACCAACCTAGACCTCTGCAGCTGGCAGACTCTAGATGTTCACCAGTTTTGATTGGTGTTATCACTCTTTCTTTTTGTGCAGTTACCGACCAGTCTAATAATCCACTGATAAGCTATTTATACCCAAAACAATAAGCCTCTCAATCCAATCTCTATTGTCTTTAAGTCCCTCTGAGCCTAGAGAATAATTAAACACCTAGATATACAGTGTTGCTCAACAGCAATCAAGTGTAGATCCAAGCAGTATAAGGGTTGAAAGACAAGCAGAGGTCCAGAGATAGAAAAATAGAATGAGAGAGGTCAGGGGGTAAGTAGGTAGAGTATTTGAGTACAAAGTTTGGAAAGTATTAGAATAAAACTTATGTGTTCCTGCACGACTAGCTCTTAGCCCAACCAGTGGCCTCACAGTAGACCATGGGATGGATCTGCGAGCTTCCATCTGAGCGCAGTTGGTGGACCTTTTCCTGTGCTGCATCCAGGGGCGGCCCAAAGCCAAAGGTCTGGGGATTGAGAGTTTCAGGGGCTCTCAGCAGGACCAGCAGGAGACCCCTCTGTTCCCAGGGGCGGGGCCCAGCTGGGGACGTGGGCTCCAAGGGTGGAGCTGTGCCTTTTTGGTTCTCAGAAGGGGAGCTTGGCTGCTGGTTGGCCCTTCAGATCCCTGCTGTGTTTCCACTGCTTTGTCAGAGTTTGTGACTGTGGGGGGCCCCTCAGTGGTGTCTTGCTCATGATTCCCAGCTGGAGGATGCCCCGCTGAAGAATTGAGGGGGGGCAGATGCTGGCTAGTATTTACCCGCACCCCCTACCCACTGTTGTAAGGCAGGGTCCCAACGCCCTCCACTCTCCAGATCCAGTGGCCTGGGAGAGGAGCCTGGTGGGCGGGTGGGAGCTGGGACAGCTCCGCCTCCCCTGGTGGGGTGCTGAGTCTTAGGGGCCGCCTGCTCTTCAGTCTCCAGTCGGAGGGCTGGGGGTTGAGCCCGTTGGGCGGGTGGGAGTTGGGACAGCCCCGCCTCCCTTGGTGGGATGCTGGGTCTTATGGGTAGCCCGCCTGTCAATCTCCAGTCAATGGCCTGAGGGAGGGGGCTGTTGAGGGAAGGGACAGGATTCTAAATTCCTTGCCTCCCTGCTCCCGTCAGTCTTTCTCAGGAGGGATGTTGGGGTCTGAGTTAAGTTCTATTGCTTGGCACCCGCTCTGCTTTCCCGATGTGTTTGGGGACGCGCTGTATTACTCACGCCTGTGTGTCCATCTGCGAGTGCTCCACGGTGGTGGGGAGTCTTTCACTCCCCTCAGGTCTCTGCCGCCACCTGTGTTCTGCGTTTGGGTTCCACTGCTTGCTTTTCTGGTTCCGTGTCTGGGTTCCGCTGCTTCCGCCGTTCGCTGGCCCTGTTCTGTGCTGGTTTCTGCAGCCGTTGGACTCCCAGCCTGGCGCCCTCCACTGCCACCGCTTTTCGTGGATTAGAGCAGGAGCCCGCAGCCTCTTTCCCAGCATGGAGCCGGCACCCGCTCAAGCCGCTTTTCACGGCTTGGTCCGGCGCCAGCTGCCGCTTTTCACTGCTTTCCGCGGCTTTCACTGCTTGGATCTGGCGAGGAGAGGTGTGGGAAGGGGACCTCGCGTTCCGAATTCTTTGAGAAAGTTGGATGTGAGCTTTATCTGGATTTCTTTTCCGGTTTGAGTCCTCCGTTTCTTTTTGAGTTTGTTGTTGTGGATTTCTTAAGGTAGTTTGCTCGTGGGACTCCCTGGTTCTCTCTTTTTGTCAGAGAGAGCTAGGCTGCGTCCCTATTGTCTCAGTGCCATCTTCCTTCCTCCTCCATGCTCTGTATTAGGAGAGTAGCATGTCTTAGCTTTAGCTTCCTGGGAAAAATAACTTCAATCACTGGTACAAAAATATTACATTAAGGGACCGGGAGTTTGGCCTAGTGGTTAAAGTGCTTGCCTAGCATGCATGAAGACCCGGGTTCGATTCCTCAGTACCACATACATAGAAAAAAGTCGGAAGTGGTGCTGAGGCTCAAGTGGTAGAGCTCTAGCCTTAAGAAAGTCCAAGGACAGTGCTCAGGCCCTGAGCTCAAGCCCAGGACTGGCAAAAAACAAAAAATTAAAAAAAAATATTACATTAAAAAGGCACATCTATTTTAATTAAAATGTCCACCAATAATGAAAATATTGTGAAGATGCAAAAAAGATAAAAAGGAAGGCAAGAGAAAGAAGAATATTAAGAAGAGTATGAATTCTGATTGTGATCAATATGATTATAAGTTAAAATTCACAGAAAAATAGCATTTTTAAACATTATAATTAAAGTATATATTTCAATATGTATGTATAAAATAACATTCATTTTGAATATAAATAATGAATAAAGATAGGAAGAAAGAAGTATGCAGTGATGAAATGCAGTGCAGATCCTAAAATATTCATATAATTGAGGGAAAGTGTGGGATTGGGAAGTTTAAGGGACAATGATAGGAATTGATATTGACTGAGATGAATTGTATTAATACACCTCTTTTGTTGAATGGCAATTCCTTTGTATAACTACCTAAGACTACACGTATATGCATACATGAGATTTTACATAGATACATACGTTAATAAATAATGCCAATATAAAATCACTATAAAGTCTTCTTTTTATTGTGTTTTATTTTTGGTGTGATATATAAATGGGTTACAGTTACACGTCGCAAGTAGTGGGTATATTACTTCTTGAACATTTGTACCCCTTCCCATGTTTATCTCTCACTTTTCCTTCTTTCATCTTGTTTTTGCCTTCCTTTTACTATTTCAAGTAAACAAATATACTTATATACAAATACCAGTAACCAAAACCAGATAAAATAACAATATGGGATAAACCAAGAGGGAAAAAAAGAGAAAAGAAATAACTTCAGATAGTACATTAAGAACAACAATCATAAGGGTAAAATTCTTATTTTCATATCCTGGAGTTCATTTCAGGATAGCCTCATCCTATATGGCCATATGTACATAGCTTTTGAGCCATTGTGATCCTCTACTTGGAGAATCCTCGACATATACTAATTATTACAAATGAAGGAAACCATGAAGTCTATCTTTCTTTGGGTCTGGCCTACTTCACTCAAAACAATTTGCCTTTTCCTTACAAACATAGATGAGATGAATGGATCAAGAAAATGTGTTATTCATATACAACTGAATTCTACACTCCAATCAGGAAGAATAACTGGTCAAGTATTCCATGGAAAAATAGCACAAGAAGGACATACTGAATACCATATTCATCCCAAATATAATTATAGAAAAAAGAATATTACTAAGCACAGAGATAATAAATTTTAATTATAAAGAAAGTCATAAAGATCACAGGAATGTTAAACATTTATTTAAAAAAAACAAATGTAACATACCATAAACAGCTCAGATATTGGAGTGCCTGCCAAAAAATTCTGAGGCCTAGAGTTCCATCTATAGCACTGCCAAAGCAAAATTAAAGAAAAAGACAAAGAAATCCAATTAAAATTTGAAGTAATTTTAATTGAATGTGAGTAAAATGCACATAAAATTTTGAACATATGTTACAACTTTATTGAAGGGAAAATGCATGGAATTAACTGCCTTGCTAAGAGCTATGGAAGACCTCTAATCAATCACCCTAATTTCTTATATTAAGAGTAGAGAACACAGAAATAAGTATGAGCGAATGAAATAGAAAAGACCTAAAGAACTACATTAAATCTATGAGAGCAAAACATTATTCACTGTGAAGAACAATAAAATTTGCAATGGTCTGACGATACCACAGCAAACAATTTAAGGAAGAAGTCCAGGGGTCCAAAATAAGAAAAGATTAAAGCTATATAGGATGTATAAATAAAGTGTTATGAAGAATAACATGAACAATGTGTTTGGCAATTAATAACTGATAAATAAAAAAATTAAAATAGAAAAAATATTAAAGTATTCTAAAATTTTATAGAGAAATGTGAATCAACATATTTTTAAGAAATGAATGTTTTAACATAAAATTCTGAGACCCTATGGTTTATCTAGATAATTTTATTAATGTTATTGAGAAGGAAGAACTGCATGGTTATTCTACGAAGACAGAATTAGTAGAAACCCATTTTTGCTACAGTCATATAGCTCACCACAAGAAAAAATGTTTCTGAATATGTGATTCAAAAGAATAATCCTCCTACAATGTGAATGGAAAGTATGACTAGAATAATCATTGAAAAAGCAGGGAGGGGCCAGTTCTTGCCTAGTATGCCCCAAGTCTGGATTTCAATTCCTTGGTACCACTTACACAGAAAAAGCCAGAAGCAGTGCTGTAACACAAATGGTAGAGCGCTAGCCTGGAGAAAGGTCAAGGTTAGTGCACAGACCATGTGTTCAAGCCCCAGTGGAGGAAAAAATAGAAACAAAATCAAATAAAAATAAAAGGCGGTAGGTAATTTCATCAAAATTAAATAGACCTATCTCATGACCTCACCATTTCATTCTGGCCATTTTTAAGAAGGACAGTAAATCAAGGAAGACACTGGAAGATAACAGATGCTAGCAAAGATGTGGACAAAAAGTAGCCCTAACTGCTGCTTTTTTGTGGTGGACTCTTCATTATCTACATGTTTGTACGTGGCAAGAAGGGAGGCAAGGCTCACGACAAGGCCAAGGCCCGCTCTTCCAGAGCCAGTCTGTAGTTTCCTATGGGCCGTGTCCACCACCTGCTCCTCAGGAATAACTACCCTGAGTGCACTGGAGCAGGCACCCCAGTGTACCTGGTGGCGGTGCTTGAGTATCTGACAGCTGAGATCCAGGAACTGGCTGGCATTGTAGCCTGCAACAACAAGAAGACTACAATCATCCCCTGCCATCTGCAGCTGGCCATCCACATCAAGGAGGAGCTTAACAAGCTGCTTGGCAAGGTCACCATCGCCCAGGGTGGTGTCCTGCCCAACATCCAGGAAGTGCTTCTGCCCAAGAAGACCAAGAGCCATCACAACACAAAATAAGTGCAGTGTAGGGAATAATAAAAAACAAAGGCTCTTTTCAGAGCCACTTTAAATGGTGAAAGACTGGAACCATTTACCTTAAAATCAGGAACCAGACAGGGATGCCACTCTCTCTATTTCTGTTCTATATAGTGTTGGAACTCTTAATCCAGAGCAATAAGGCAAAAGAAGGACATCAAAGGGATCCACATAGGGAAAGAAGAAATTAAAATATCCCTATTTGCAGATGACATGATCCTCTACTTGAGTGACTCAATAAGCTCCATGCCCAAACTCCTACAATTAGAAAACCACTTTAGCAAAGAGGCAGGATACAAAATTAACCTTCAAAAGTCAGGAGCCTTCTTGTACACCAAAAATACACAAACAGAAGGCCAAACCAAGAAAATGATCCCATTCCCAATAGCCACAAAAGAATAAAATACTTAGGAATTAACTTAACAAAAGATCTATAGGAATTATTTAATGAAAACTATAAAAGCCTAACAAAAAAAATTAAAGAGGATGCCAGGAAATGGAAAGACATCCCATGCTCATGGGTAGGGAGACCCAATAGAAAACTGATATACAAACTGATATATAAACTGCCAAAACTGATATACAAATTCAATGCAATCCCCATCAAAATCCCAAAGACATTCTTTACTGAAATAGAAGAAACAATCCAAAGGCTCATATGGAAAAAGAAATGACCTAGAATAGCCAAAACAATTCTAGGCAAAAAGAGCAATGCAGGTGGTATTACAATACCAGACTCCAAACTCTACTATAGAGCCATAATAACAAAAACAGCATCATATTGGCACAAAATAGACCAGAAGATCAATGGAACAGAATAGAAGATCCAGAAATAGAACCACATACCTATAGTCAACTTGAATTTGACAAAGGAGCCAAAGATATACAGTGGAACAAACACAGGCTATTCAATTACTGGTGCTGGCAAAACTGGGCAGCCACATGTAGAAAATTAAAAATTGACCCTAGCCTTTCACCATGCACAAGCATTAACTCAAAGTGGATCAAAGACCTCAATGTCAGACTGGAAACCTTAATACTGCCTCATAATAGAGTGGGAGAGACACTGGAACTCATAGGCACAGGCAAAAGATTCCTGAACAGAATCCCATGGTCACAACAGATTGGAGAGAGACTCGATAAATGGGACTACCTAAAAATAAAAAGTTTCTGCACAGATAAAAACATAGCCACAAAAGTAGAGAGACAGCCAACCAACTGGGAAAAGATATTTACCAACAATACATCAGACAAATGCTTAATATCCAGTATCAACTGGGAACTCATGAAACTAAGCCCTCCCCCGCCCAGCAAACCCAACCAACCATTCACGAAATGGGCAAGGGAACTAAAGAGAGACTTATCAGGAGAAGAGGTTAAAATGGCAGAAAAGCATATGAGAAAATGTTCTTCATCCACGGTTATAAAGGAAATGCAAATAAAAACAACCCTATGATACCACCTTACCCCAACAAGAATGGCCAAGATTTTGAACTCAGACAATGACAGATGCTGGTGGTGAGGAGAAAAAGGAACCGTCCCCCACTGCTGGTGGGATTGTAAATTAGTTCAGCCACTCTGGAAAGCAGTGTGGAGGTTTCTTAAAGAACTGATAATTAAGCTTCCCTATGATCCCGCCATACCACTCCTGTGCATCTATCCTGGACACCATAACCCAAGATATGATAAGGACACCTGCTGAGCTATGTTTATCTCTGCACTATTCACTATAGCCAGGCGATGGAAACAATCCAGATGCCCTACTGCAGATGAATGGATACTAAAAATGTGGTATGTATATACAATGGAATTCTACATAGCCAACAGACAAGATAAAATATAATGGCAATTGCAGGGAAGTGGATGAATCTAGAGCGGATCATGTTGAGTGAGACAAGTCAAGACCAAAGGAACAAAAGGAGCATTGTACCCTTAACGTGTGGCTATTAGATCCAAACAGTACAAGAGCGAGGACTCAATGTTTATGTAATCAATGCTATAGACATATTATGGGAAATATAAACAAACTACATAGACAGACAAACTTATGACTCTATAGACATAATGTTTTATTACATAGATTAATATGTATCTATGACATAGAAACCCTTAGCCTAATTTTGATTATGTTCTTAAAACTAAGTGCTAGTGATTGTATATAGAGATTCTCTTCTTGATTACTTGTTTGTTAAACACATCATTTGAAATATGATGTAAAAATCAATGCTAGTAAATTCTTTTTAAAAAATGTAAAAAATACTGCAATAAAAACAAGCCCTAATAAACTCTTGGTAGTGAGGTAAATTGATTCAACAACTCTGGAAAGTAACACAGAATAATTAAACATAAAAGCATTATGTGATCTACCAACTGCACTCCCAGGAATGTATTATAAAGACGATAAACCAGGATACACTGAAGATACCAGAACAATCATGTTTACGCAGCATTATCTACCATAGCCAAAGAATAGAATCATCTCAATATTCATTAGTGGAAAAATGCATCAAGCAAATGTGGTAAAGATACACAGTAGGATCTTACTAAACCAATAGAAAGAATAATTTTGTACTATTCATTAAGAAGTGGGTAGACCTGAAAACAAATATCTTAAGTGAGGTCAAACCTAGAGAGACAAAGGATTCATATTTCCCCATATATGTGGAAGCTAGATTTACCTTATTAACCTGTAAGTAAATATGCTTAATGGTAGGCAAGTACATATAAATGTATGGAATGAAATATGTTAGATTCAAGGAAGAACTTTGGAAGAATGTAATTCCTTTGAAAGGCAAAGTCAAATTTCAGCAAAATAAAACACCTGGAAGTGGGTCCTTGAAAGCAGTTGGGTCAAGCAGAAAAAGGTGGATGAATGAAGAGGAGAAAAGGGGGAGGATGCAGGCCAAAAAAAAAAATGCCTATCCTATGACTTTGAGAAGAGTGAAGGAAAGATTTGAGTAGGGGAGGAATGCAGGAGAATATTGCGAGCTGTTACATTGTTCAGCATATATTGTATTTATAAACCGCTTTGTTAATTAGCAGCACAATTACTTAAAGAAATAATAAAAAATTCAAAAGGAAGAAAGATACCTGCATATCCCTGTTTATTATCCATCTTGATCAATATTAAAAAGTTGGCCATACTTCCATATGGAAATAGTAACCATTATTAAAATTTAAAAAGAAAATATAACCTGCAGAATTGAGAGAAGTAAAAATATCCATAAAAGTCTCATGAAATAATATTTTCATAGCCAAAAGCTGTCACAATTTAAATTTCTGTCTGATGAATAAATTTTAATCTATCACTGCAAAGAAATATTATATAAAAATAAAATGAAATTACTGTTGCCAACAGAGAAAACTACAGAAAAACCTCAAACCTCAAAGCAAATATATAGAGTTAAGAAAGTCAAGTAGAGCTAGTCAGGCTTAGTGATAGATCAGTTGCTTAGAATGTGCAATGACTATGTTTAATGTCTAACCCGGTTAAACAGATATGTAAGGAAGGCAAAATTTGTGTCAAATAATTGAAATTACACAAAATGGGAAGAGTAATCTATAATGACACAAAACATCAAAAACCCCCTAAACTTAAAATTAAGGAAGGTGTAGGGGTTGAAGGAAAGAATGACCAAATAAGGTAAGTATTTATATTATTGCATTTAGAGCATCTCATTAATGGATGATGTACAGAGTCATCTTCATGACTGTAGTCCTAGTTAAATGAATTTGCATGCACACAATGCAAATAATCTATTGATTATGGTTTATGGTATGTGAATTGAAGAATGCTCTACATGTTGAAAATCAAAACACTAAAATGCACAAATGTCAGTATTTTATGGAAAACGTATTTGTGTGATAATAAGAAAATAAGTCATTAGATAATTAGTCACTGGTGCTTAGCTGCAAAGTTAAATGTCAGGGGAAAATGATGTTTCTGTAAAGGAAAAAATCAAACATAACAGGATTATCTAAGCAGTCTACAAATTTCAGGATGGCAAATGAAAGCAATCTCTTCTGCAATGTAATTAAAGATTGTGAAACTAGCAACATCAGAATGAAAGTAAAATGTATAGCACAATTTTCATAGAACATAGGAAGGAAAATTAGTGCAAAATAATTAGATCTTGATAGATTTTTTGTATAGCCCAAAATAGGAAGAGAAAACTGGAGGAAATACAAAAGAGACACACAATGAATGTGAACAGGTTTTAAAGTTACCAGCAAAGGCCATATTGCTTTAAATATTATTTGTGCTGCAACTGTATTTTGCTAACATAAAGAGCATAATTTTTCTTTTCTTTATATACTCTTTATAATAATATTATATAGAGTAGATGGACAGAAATGAATAGGCTGATTCACATAAAGAAGCCCATTAAGCTTTATTTTTCACCTTTATTTTATTAAGTATGACATACATGTAATAATTTCTGTGGCAATTCTGTTGTCAGAACAGGAACCTGGAATAAGATGGACAAGCCTTGTGGAACTCTCATGTGAAAAGTTAAGAGGGCTCTGTTGAAAATCTGCCTACTGTAACTGGAGATGATATTCACAGCACATGGCACAGGCGCTGTAAAATCATAACAATATTCATTTTTCCTAAGGCTACAGGAAGGAGAAGCTTATAATTTGCAAACTAGATTTTATTTTAAGAAATTAATAAGAGGTTATAAGAGAATAGAAATGGGAAATATGCAAGCTAATTATCTTGCAATATCCAATCTTTTTTTGTTTGTTTGTTCTTGTCAGTTGTGGGGCTGTCCCTGAGCCTCTCTGTGCTCTAGGCTAGCTCTGTACTACTTGAACCATAGTACCACTCTCAGGGATTTTTTTGTTTGGTTTTTGTTTGGTTGGTTTTTTAGTGATTAATTGAAGGTAAGACTTTCATGGGGCACTTTCTGCCAGGTCTGGCTTCAAACCTATAACCTCAAATCTCAGCCTCCTGAGTAGCTAAAATTGTGTCATTCCTGAACTCCTGGCTTCCTATTTCTTTTTTCAAATGGTTCAGTTTGTTTGTTTGTTTTTAAACTGTATAGTATGCTTGCAACTTTTCTGTGAGTTTGAGATTCTTAAAATACTAACAAAATTTCTGATGATCTATTTTGTTTTTTAAATATATTTTTATTGTAATTATTAGAAGGGTTACATTACATTTGCCACATAGAAGGTGCATTACTTTACAAACATTGCTACCCCTTCTCATGTTTTTGTCCCCATTTCCCTCCCCCCACCCACTCCCTTCATCTTGTTTCCCCCCTTCCCTAACCTATTTTAAATAAACAAGCGTAAATACAATATATCAGATAATATGGTGAGATACTCTAACAATATGAGATGCCCAAGGGACAACAAAAGAGATGAGAAATAACATAATACATTAAGAACAACAATCACACATTATACGGCTCCTTTTTATATCCTGGAGGTCCTTTCTTTTCTTATTAATACATGTGATCACCCCACTAACTACAATGTAAATCGGTTTTGACTAGTGGAATTACATATGATGTAATAGGGTTTGAATCCAGACATTATTCATAAAGCCATTAACTTTCCAGCTTTAACTCTTTCTTCCTTTCCACTGGTTGAAAGATAATAGAAACTTGAGTTGCATCTTTGAGGTATAGAATGGCAAAAAATAGCATGAGAACCCAAACATCCCTTAAATATTTCCCTTTCTGGGCACATACTTCCACTCTGTCTAGTTACATTGTGATTTAAAGTTTGCTTGTTAGAGTGATTTACCAAAACCTTCATGGATTATTATTTTTGTTGTTATTGTTGCTTTTGCTGGTCATGTGGCTTGATCTCAGGACCTGGTCTTTGTTCCTGAGCTACTTTTGCTTAAAGCTAGTAGTCTACCAATTTGAGCCACAACTCCTCTTTCAGTTTATTTATGTATTTATTTATTTATTTATTTATTTTGGTGGCTAATTGGAGGTAAAGGTCTCACTGGCTTCCTGCTCAGGATGGCTTTGAACCATTTTCTTTAGATGCCATTTCCTGAATAGTTAGAATTACAAGTGTAATTATCCAGCAACTGGCTGGATAATTCTTACTATGTGATTGTCACAATGGCACAATTTACTAAGGTCTTACAATATGTCAAATGTTTTCTTAAGCTATTTATACCCTTAAAACAATCCTATCCTTTATAGCTAGAAGCAAACTAGGAAAAAATAATCAGCATGCATAAGCTCAAATGCCTACTTTGTTGTACCTACATAATAGAATTTTAACTCAACTGTAAGATGCTGAAGTTTATACTCCTTTGCATTATATCACAGAAACTTTTCAAATAAACAGCATTGATCAATTTCCTACACCTGTGGATTTGTTCTTGAGAAAGCCACAGAAGCAGACTCAATCAAGTGTAGCATTTTTAATCCCATTTTTTTTCTCTTAGCATAATGCGTTTTGAGACAATTTTGAGATTTGCTTGTGGTGTGTGTGTGTGTGTGTGTGTGTGTGTGTGTGTGTGTGTGTGATCAGTAGCTCACTTCCTTCTATTGTTGTGTAGAACTTTGTGTGATGGCTACTTTTATTCCTAAAAAGTTGATTCACTTCAGATTTTGTTTTGCTTTTCTGGTAAGGATATATGAGATCAAAGAAGTCCTCGACTGAACCAAATAATGACTTAGATAAAATTTGAGAATAAGCCATTGAAACCAGTCTTAATGACTTTTCTAAAATATTGCTAAGAGTGAAAAAAGCTGCTATAATGACCCACTATTGCATTTACTTCAAAGTAATATAATTTACTTCTCAGCTAGTTGTCTTTCCCGTAAGTTACATTTTCCATTTTCCATAAAAAATAATTTTCCCCCATGTGAAGCTGGTGCTACCATTTGCTGGAAAATGTAGCCTTGAAAACACTGAATGTAAAAATAATCACAATTTAAAAAAGAACAAAACTTGTAAAATGTCTGTGACTCAAGACTATATTCCTATCTACCCAAGAGATTAAAGATTAAAGTAATGAAACACGTGTTATCTCAACAAGCTTTATTACGATAATTAATCAACTACTTATCTTGAAGTATTCCATGCCATTCCATTTCACATTATTACATGAGATTTCCTGTATACTTTTTCTCCAACTCATATATCTACTCATCTACGCATTCATTAAATCATTAGGAAAAAAAAACACTACAGGCAGTTAAACCAAAAGTTACAATTACTTGAGTTTGCAATTACCTATTTATTGTTCTCTCTATATAATATATTATACTAGTGGCTGATCTGTATGAAGCACTCAGGAAAAACATATATGTAACTTTTGGCCATATTAGTTCTTTGAAGTAATTTAATTTAATGTGCCCTAGTCTCCTTAGTCAGAAAAGACGCCCCTTTTTTCCATAGTGAGAAATAAACAAAGTTAGAAATAATATGAAAACTTAGGCCAAAAGTTATGGAGAGTTTAAGTAATGAACTTTGACAGATCATGGGAAAGAACATCTTGAGCAAATCAGAAAAGTATTAATAACATGTTATGTTCAAGCAGATGGAAGAATTTTGCACTGGATTATATATGTCAAGTATGTTTAAAAAGTCAAACTTTCTATAACTGGAGATGGCTTGGAACAGACTATTCAGTGAGGAGAAGAAAGTAACCAGGGAGGCAGAAAATACTTCAATTTGAATATCTTTTCTTTTATTACTGACAGGTTTTTATCTAAACGGCAATGAAAAGTTGCTGTATTTTAAGTAAGAGATCATGTTCCATTTGATTTTTATTCTCAAAATTGTATCTGCTTTTACCTCCAGGTTTTTGATCCATTTGGAGTTAGTCTTGGTGCAGGGTGACAAAGAAGGATCCAACTTTAGTTTTCTGCAGATACTTAACCAGTTCAGCCTGCACCACTTGTTGAAGAGGCTGTTTTTCTTCCATTTTATTTTTTTTGGCTCCCTTATCAAAGATTAGGTGACCATAGGTCTGTGGTTTAATATCTGGTCCTCAGTTCTATTCCTTTGGTCTTCAGGCCTGTTCTTGTGTCATTACCAAGCTGTTTTATTTAGTCTAGAAACTCCTCCTTCGCTGTTCTTTCTGTTGAGAATTGGTTTTGCTATACGGTGTCCTTTATTATTCTATTTGAAATTTTGGATTGCCACTTATGTTTCTTTAAAGAATGACATTGGGATATTGATGGGTATTGCATTGAATTTGTAGATAGCCCTTGTCAAGATAGCCATTTTCATGATGTTAATTCTTCCAATCCAGGATCATGGGAGGTTTTTCAATTTCCTTAGTTCTGCTTATTTTCTTTTTTCAGGGTTTTAAAGTTTTCATCAAAAATGCCCATCGCATGCTTAGTTAAGTTAATTCCTAGGTACTTTATTTTCTTTGAGGCTATTGCAAATGAGTTGCTTTCCTGATTGTTGCCTCGTTCCTCATGTTGTTGGCATACAGGAAGGTAGTTTGTTTTTGAAGGTTAATTATATACCCTGCTACCTTGCCAATGTTTTGAATCAGCTCAAGCAGCTTGGGAGTGGAGTCTATAGGGTTCTTTAAATATAGAATCATGTCATCTACAAAGATGGAATGTTTCACTTCCTCTTTCCCTAACTGGATCCCCTTTATGCTTGCTTCTTGCCTTATTGCTCTGGCTAGGAATCCTAATACTTTGTTAAAGAAGAGTGGATAGAGTGGGCATCTTTGTCTCTTTCCTGATTTTAGAAAGGAAGATTTCTAGAAGATATAAAAAGAAGTAAAAATTTCTCCATACATAGTTGTATCACTTCAGAAGAAAGAATCATTGAAGTATTTTTATGCCTGAGTTCTATGATTGGTATGGATTATTTAAGTTTAAAAGTTAAAACCTCTATCCAGTGCTTTAGTATCAGGCATAAGTTTGTGGACATAATACACTTCAAGTCATGCCTGATGCATATCATTATGCCTGTCAAGCTGTTTGTATGAGTTGTAAGTCTTTAGATATCCATCTTTTGAAAAGCGTAGCTCTTAAGTGGATCTAAGACAGGGAGTTATAGCCATATCTGCTCAAATACTCTGGGTGTAACATGAACAGAAATGTAATCTGTGTGGTGCAGAGGTAGGAAGGATTAGAGGCTAGATACTACTTGAGTACATTTGTTCTTGATATAAGAGAAAAAAAAGTTCAGTCTTCTGATGTGAGCTCAGGTAGGAAATGAAATAAGTGTAAAATTGATACCAATACACCATAAACTATAAAATAAGTAAATGATAGAGCTAGGACTATGGGACATTTAGCAATGAAACTAATTTGAGGACTGCATATAGTATAAGTATATAAGCATAGACAGACAAATCCTATAAACTACTGGTGTGAATTAGCAGAACTTACTCATATTACATCACAGAAAAATATTTAGTATGTTTTTCTAATACTTACAATTTTGTAGGGGAAAGAATTCTTGTGGATATGTGAAGTTTATGGTAACAATGTAATAGAACTAGGATTCAAATTTTGTAGGTTGAACTAACAATAAAACTTTTAACTCATTTATTGAAGAGTGTTTTTCTGATGTTTTAATTAGTGAGGTTACTCAAATAACAAAGTTTTTTCTACTCAAAATAACTATAAATGATGAAAAATATAGATTTATAATGTACAGTATGTACCAGGAAACATATTGGGAATCTAGAAAGCAAAAAAAGAAAATCAAATGTACTATTTTATAATCAGAAGGACTTAAGGTTCAACTAGAAGTAATCAAGTGTATTTTTGTTATCAAAAAGAAAACTACAATGGATTGAAATATATCAAATATGTTTATACTTTTGACATAAAATCAGGACAAAATGTCAAATTTTCTATAAATGGAGAAATCTCAAAATGACATATCCTATTGACAGGAATATCCATTAATGAGAAAGGACTTGTCTGTAGTGAAGTGTGGATTTATGAGAAAAACATCTAGAATCAAATCAATTTTTAACATATCACCTGTATTTAAAGTTATCCCTTTCTGGGGTCTGTTACATGAAGCTATTTGTAATAATTGTAACATTTCTAAAAATATTACAATCATCCATTGATTTTAAATAAGAAAAAATTTTAATTAAAATTAAAGAGTAGCTATTGATAGGTTTTAATCAAATTTGTTTTGACTATTGTTAACAATATTTAATGAGAGATTGTATTATTAACATTTTACAAAATCTGGAGCACTCATTTACTTGTAGATGTTTCTGAAAGTAAACATTTACATGGCTACAAAATAACGACCAGAGTTTCTAAGACAAAACTTTTATGTAGCAAAAAAATAATGGTTTTATTGAGCTGCTTGACATTTTAATGGCATAATTAAATTAATATTCTGACCTTTCAAAAATGCTGAATGTTCATTTTTAAAAACAAATTATTAAATGGAAAACTTATGAAAACATTGATGCCATCTAGAATGTAGGAAACATGGCTTCTGTTAGGAGATGGTTCCCATCTGTAATTCTAGTAATTTAGAAAGCCAAGATCTAAGGACTGTATTTCTAAGTCAGTTTATGATGAAAAAACAAATGAGATCCTATCTGGAATAAAGTAGCCAATAAGGTGGTTTGGGAAGTTATAGTTCAATTGGTACAACACCAATTATAAGTAAAATAGTCAAATAAAAGCAAGATAGAATGGTCGGAAGATGGCGCCAAGATAATAGGGACCAAACCAAGTTCTCTCCCTCGAAAATAGAGAATCAGGAATTCCCATGAGCCAACTATCTTAAGAAACCCACAACTACAAATTCAAGAAGCAATGGAGAAGTAAAAAAACCAGAAAAAATCCAGATAAAGCTTATATCCAACCTTCTCAAAGAAGCCGAAATGCAAGGGCCCCTCCCCCAGCCCTCGCTGCTGGGTCCAAGTCGCGAAGGCCACAGCAGAGGGTGACTGGCCCGGGAAGCCCTGATCTCCAGCAATGCCAGCAATCAGTGGAATCCAGACACAGGAACTCACACAGACTGGGCGCTGCAGCACAGACGGTGGCAGAAACCATAGGGGAGGCAAACGATCCCCCCAACACCATGGAGCAGCTCACATCAAACCCCTAGGAGTAAATGGTCCAACGGGTTCCCCAAACCCATCGGGAAAGCAGAGCTGGTGATGAGCTACAGAACTTAACCCAGAGCCCTCCACCCTGCCCAAGAAAGACTGGCAAGTGAAGGGGGGCAAGGAATTCAGAATCCTGTCCCTAACCCCAACAGCTTCCCCTCCCCAGACCATTGACTAGAGACTGACAGGTGGGCAGGCACTAATAACTAGCACCCCACCAAAGGGGGAAGAGGTGTCCTTGCTTCCACCTGCCCAACAACCTCCTCTCCCAGGCCACCAAAACTGGAGATTGAGGGGCGTTGAGACCCTGCCTTCCAACAGCAGATGGGGGTGTGCGTGAGCCTGGGAGCCAGCATCTGACTGACACAAACCTAAGTGGGGTGCCCTCCTAATGGGAGCCTCCAGCAAGACAACACCAAGGGGCCCCCCACAGAGTCACAGAAAGACTCTCAGCCAAAGCATCTGAAACACAGGAGGGAACTGAAGGGCAGACAAGCAGGGGACAAGCTCTGAGAGCCAGACCTCTGAGAGCCAGAAAGGCCCAGCTCCACCCTCAGAGCCCACTTACTGGGCTGGGCCCTGCCCCTGGGAACAGGGCAGAATCCAGTCAGGCTGGATTAGTTGAGAGCTCCAGGGAAACTCCCAAACCCCAGGCCCCATCAAGACTCAATCACCTATAAATCACTAAACACAAAAGGGGAAAAAAGAGAGAGAAAGAAACTCAGAAGGAAAAATAAATGATGACAAAGGACACTGACCACTTCTCCATAATTTCCCTAACTGTGAACGGGCTTAAAATTCCAAACAAAACTCACAGAACAGTAGACTGGATTAAGAAACAAGACCCATACATACGTTTCCTCTAAGAGACCCACCTCACTGTCAAAGACAGAAACAAATTCCAGGTGAAAGGATGGAAAAGAATTTTCCACTCCAATGCACCGGGCAAAAAAGCAAGAGTAGCAATTGTAATCTCTGACAAAATTAACTTCTCAGTAAAATCATTACATAAAGATAAAGACGACCACTAAATATTAGTAAAGGGTAAAATCCATACCCACAATATTACAATTATAAACATTTCCTCCCCCAACACGGGAGCACCCAGCTTCGTCAAGCAAACTCTCTTAGAATTACAGAACAAGATAGACTCAAAAACAATCATAGTGGGAGACTTCAATATGCCACTCTCACCAAATGACAAATCATCTCAACAAAAGATAAGCAAAGACACCATCAATTTAAACAACACCATGGCCCAGCTAGGATAACAGATATACACAGAGTCTTCCATCCAATGGTGAAATTTCATAAATTTTTCTCAGCAGCACATGGAACATACTCCAAAATAGATCACATAATAGTTCATACAGAAAACTTAAGCAGATACAAGAGGACTGATATAATTCCATGCACTCTATCTGATCACAGTGCAGTCAGACTAGTTCTGAATAATGCAGTAAAACTCAAAAAACAATCAAACACTTGGAAGCTGAACAACACACTTCTGAATAACTCCTGGGTTACAGATCAGATTAATGAAGAAATTCAAAACTTTCTTGAATGTAATGACAATCAAGAGACATCACAAAGGAACTTATGAGACACAGCAAAGGCAGTTCTAAGGGGCAAATTAATCAAACTAGGAGCACATATTAAAAAGACAGAAGACGAGCATGTAAATAACGTAAGAAAGAAATTAAAGTAGAGGAGCAAGAAAAAGTTAACTATAAAATGACTAGAAGAAAAGAAATAAGAAAAATAAAATCAGAAATATCAGAGATTGAAATAAGATCTACTATACACAAAATTAATAAATCAAAAAGTTGGTTCTTTGAAAGAGTCAACAAAATTGACAGACCCCTTGCAAGATTAATCAATAAAAGGAGAGGTGAGACTCATATAAATAAGATTAGAGATCACAATCAATATCCAAGAAATTCGGTCCATTATGAATAAGTACTACCAGGGCCTACATTCAAAGAAACAAGAAAATCTAGCAGAAATGGATGACTTCTTAAATAAATTTAGGCCACCCGCCTTGAAAAAAGATGAGGAAAACAAATTGAACAAACCAATTACAGACAATGAAATTGCGGAAGCAATCAGGAAAATGCCAAACAAAAAGAGGTCAGGCCCAGATAGTTTCACTGCAGAATTCTACAAGACGTTTAAAGATGAAGTAACACCTATACTCTTGAAACTCTTCTGAGAAATAGAAGCAGAAGTAGCAATACCAAACTCATTTTATGAAGCTAATATTGAAATTATCCCCAAACCAGAGAAAGACCCAGCAAAAAAAGGAAACTACAGACCTATCTTTCTAATGAAAACAGTCACAAAACTCCTCAATAAAATACTAACCAACAGAATCCAGAAACAAATTAAAAAAATTATACACTATGATCAAGTAGGCTTCATCCCATAGATGCAAGGCTGGTTTAACATTCCCAAATCAATCAATGTAATACATAACATCAATAGAGCTAAGGATAGGAATCATATGATAATTTCTCTGGACGCAGAGAAATTCATGTTGAAAACACTAGAAAAAATTAGAATAAGAGGTACATTCGTTAAAATTATTAAAGCCATATATGACAAATCTACAGCCAACATTATACTAAATGGTGAAAGACTGGAACCATTTACCTTAAAATCAGGAACTAGAAAGGGATCCCCACTCTCTCCACTTCTTAGCCAGAGGAATAAGGCAAGAGAAGGACATCAAAGGGATCCACATAGGGAAGAATAAATTAAAATATCCCTATTTGCAGATGACACGATCTTCTACTTGAGTGACTCAATAAGCTCCACGCCCAAACTCCTACAATTAGAAAACCACTTTAGCAAAGTGACAGGATACAAAATTAACCTTCAAAAGTCAGGAGCCTTCTTGTACACCAAAAATACACAAACAGAAGGCCAAACCAAGAAAATGATCCCATTCCCAATAGCCACAAAAGAATAAAATACTTAGGAATTAACTCAACAAAAAATCTATAGGAATTATTTAATGAAAACTATAAAAGCCTAACAAAAAAAATTAAAGAGGATGCCAGGAAATGGAAAGACATCCCATGCTCATGGGTAGGGAGACCCAATAGAAAATGGCCATACTGCCAAAACTGATATACAAATTCAATGCAATCCCCATCAAAATCCCAAAGACATTCTTTACTGAAATAGAAGAAACAATCCAAAGGCTCATATGGAAAAAGAAATGACCTAGAATAGCCAAAACAATTCTAGGCAAAAAGAGCAATGCAGGTGGTATTACAATACCAGACTCCAAACTCTACTATAGAGCCATAATAACAAAAACACCATCGATTGGCACAAAATAGACCAGAAGATCAATGGAACAGAATAGAAGATCCAGAAATAGAACCACATACCTATAGTCAACTTGAATTTGACAAAGGAGCCAAAGATATACAGTGGAACAAACACAGGCTATTCAATTATTGGTGCTGGCAAAACTGGGCAGCCACATGTAGAAAATTAAAAATTGACCCTAGCCCTTCACCATGCACAAGCATTAACTCAAAGTGGATCAAAGACCTCAATGTCAGACCAGAAACCTTGATACTGCCTCACAATAGAGTAGGAGAGACACTGGAGCTCATAAGCACAGGCAAAAGATACCTGAACAGAATCCCAGGGTCACAACAAATTGGAGCGAGACTCGATAAATGGGACTACCTAAAAATAAAAAGTTTCTGCACAGATAAAAACATAGCCACAAAAGTAGAGAGACAGCCAGCCAACTGGGAAAAGATATTTACCAACAATACATCAGACAAATGCTTAATATCCAGTATCAACTGGGAACTCATGAAACTAAGCCCTCCCCCGCCCGGCAAACCCAACCAACCATTCACGAAATGGGCAAGGGAACTAAAGAGAGACTTATCAGAAGAAGAGGTTAAAATGGCAGAAAAGCATATGAGAAAATGTTCTTCATCCACGGTTATAAAGGAAATGCAAATAAAAACAACCCTATGATACCACCTTACCCCAACAAGAATGGCCAAGATTTTGAACTCAGACAATGACAGATGCTGGTGGTGAGGAGAAAAAGGAACCGTCCCCCACTGCTGGTGGGATTGTAAATTAGTTCAGCCACTCTGGAAAGCAGTGTGGAGGTTTCTTAAAGAACTGATAATTAAGCTTCCCTATGATCCCGCCATACCACTCCTGTGCATCTATCCTGGACACCATAACCCAAGATATGATAAGGACACCTGCTGAGCTATGTTTATCTCTGCACTATTCACTATAGCCAGGCGATGGAAACAATCCAGATGCCCTACTGCAGATGAATGGATACTAAAAATGTGGTATGTATATACAATGGAATTCTACATAGCCAACAGACAAGATAAAATATAATGGCATTTGCAGGGAAGTGGATGAATCTACAGCGGATCATGTTGAGTGAGACAAGTCAAGACCAAAGGAACAAAAGGTGCATCATACCCTTAACGTGTGGCTATTAGATCCAAACAGTACAAGAGCGAGGACTCAATATTTATGTAACCAATGCTATAGACATATTATGGGAAATATAAACACAACTACATAGACATAAAAACTTATGATTCTATAGGCATAATGTTTTATTACATAGATTAATATGTATCTATGACATACAAACTCTCATCCTAATATTGATTATGTTCTAAAATCTAAGTGCCAGTGATTGTATATAGAGATTCGCATTCTAGAATACTTGTTTGTTAAACGTGTCATTGAAATATGATGTGAAAATCAATGTTAATAAATTCTTTAATAAGAAAAACAAGATGACCTGAGTTCAGTTCTGATACCGGAAAAATCTGTTCTCTTATATCACATGAATTTTCTCCTAATAATATGTCTGAGATTTTTAAAAATTTACTGAATCATGGAATTTTCCTGGTTTACTGTCTGAATGTATGTGTCTACAATCGGATTCCCCCTTATCTGAGAAATCTCATAAGCAAATTTTATTTCAAAGTTTGCTATATATGTATATATGTATCGGCACACTTATATACATGTATATATGCATACATATATGGCTATATAGGTGTAAATATAAACAATGACAATAATAACCCTGAAAAAATGTTCAGATTTAGTACACTGCTAATGTTACCTGTATTTTCCAACAAATAATAAGGAAATAAGTGATGCCAATTTGCTTATTGATGCTGTATCATGAGGATTAGGTTATGTGAAACTATATTCCCTGGTAGAATTCATGAATTTTCAAATTATACCATTAAAGTGGAATTATAGGTATTCATCTTAACCACAGGAGAACTTTGAACTCAATTAAAGAACATATATATCTCTCTTATTTATAGGAGCTGTGACATCATATTGCTGGGAAGCATAGTATTTAGATGTTTTCTGTAAAGAGATCATTTACAGTAAATCTATTGCCCTGATTAAAATATTGTCGTTAAAATAGACGAGATCATGCGATCACCTTGTATTGACAATTTATTATATGATAACATTCCTTTAGGATGCATAAGCAATGGAGAAGTGGGTCTGTACAATGTCTATGAAAGAAGTCAGGATGAATAATTACCTAACTTTCATCTATTCAACTGACTCTAATGCATATTTTTTCTCATATAGTTGCAAGAATATGTTGATATTTCTTATATCAAGTATGGGTCTGCAATGTTCTTGCTGTGTGTAAATTTTTATAATTTGAAAAATGTTTGTTTCTTCATGCATGTAATAAACTATATGCCACACGCTGTAATTTTGAATGATGTAGTGTCTATTCAAAAGAGAACAGCAGTTCTGAATTGCAAAAATCATTGAAAGAGTAATCTACTTGTGTAGAAAATCAGATTTTAAAGAAACTTTCATTAATATTTATACTGAATGTCATTTAAGTCTAAAGAGACATGTTAACATCATTGTCTGAATATCTAAGAATTGTTTGAAATTCCATTTCCAAAGAAATAGTTCTGATTCCATGTATAAAAGCCCTCTAATTTCTGCTGAACTAATTATTATTTCTCAAGTTAAAAAATTTTCATCTTGTTATAGATGTTTAGAACAAGCAGAACATTGTGGATAAATAAGGGAATAAATCTGTACGCATCAACTGTTTCATTGACTAACAAGCTGATCTGCACAATATTCCAATGACTGAGAGGCACAAATAACTCAACATTATAAAATACTTACCATGGAACACCGCAACTTTCTCCTTAGCTAACAGATGCAGGCCGTTTCATTTTATACTCTTCAAATGGTTTGAAATTCACTCACCACTATCTTAAAAAAATAAGTTTCAGAAGAATACTATAAGTCTTTAAAATAGTTTGGAAATTTATGGAAGTCATTAAATGTGCAGACTCTTAAAAAAAAAACAACTGAGAGTGTAGGTGGATACCACTTGTTCATCCCTATAATCCCAGAAGATTGAGACCTGGAAGAATGGGCTCAAAACCAGACCAGGAGGACAGATCTGTGAGACTTCATCTCTAAAAGAAAATGATTTAAAAATCGGACTGAAGGCTGGGTGGTTGAAGCCTGCTGAGCAAGGAGGGCCGGAAAGTAAAATACCCTGAGGTCAAACCCTGGCACAAGCAAACCAAATAAATTATAAATAATTAATAAATGAATGAGGGAATGAATGAATGAATCAAACAATCAATATTGCTATACGATAAAAATTTTTATGAAGCTGTGGCCAATATAGTAGAATAAAAATTTAATGTTAGTGTAAACAGTATGTGTCTTTTATCTCATATATGCCATTTGATAAAATTTACCACTTGATTTTATTTTATTGCCTCTTCTACAATAATAGTGAATTGGTACCGTCTTCATAGTAAATTGCTGTTTATTTTAGTGCTTCCTTTTTAAAAATAACCTTTGTAATACTTGCATTCAAAGAACTTTTAACCAGAATTGTGAAACTTTCTTTGGGCTGTTAGAGTCACGTTATGGAAAAGTGCCCAGAATTCTGAAGGGTGGCTGCATTGTCAAACATGAGACTTGACAACAAAATGATGCGTGATGCGTCTTACTTATTAATTAACACGAGAATAAATCATATTTTTCCCAAGTATTCAAGTGCAAAATTTCTGCCTTTACCTGAATAGTAATGTTATGGCTCAGATATTTTCAGAGCTCCTTTTACTATCTGTCTTCAAAACAGGCACTCTACTCAGAAAATGCATTATTACATCCATATTAATCATTCTCTCAATTAATCATTCCTAGGCAGGTGCTATAAAAGGAGCAATGAAAATGTTGTTCTTTTAATGGTTACATTCTAAGAAGGAAGTACGAGCTACGAGGCAAGTGCATGTAATGATTCTTAAATAACGTACAAGAAAGCCAATATCTTAAATTCATCCTCAATGCCATGAAAATGAAGATGTGTGGGGTTCAACTCTATTGCAAACTGTAGATTCAATGCTTCTGTGAGACTTGCCACTGTTAGCTTTGCACAATATGTATTCATCCATGTTCCAATTGCCATTCTAACTTAAGAGAATAAGAAGAGACATACTTAAGTAGTATTAATGAAGATGTTTCACAAATTCTTAGTCACTGAAATAGAATCAGTAGGTTAAGTATTCTTTTGGCTCTCACATGTACACATCACTTTTATTTTTTTTTTCCATTCAGGAAGTTGTAGCACTCTCATGATGTACAGACTTTGAGGTCATAATAAGTAAAGCATAATGTGCTAATGACATATTTGTTGGGCAATTATATAAATATGGCAACTCTGAGGATAAGTAGGTCAGAGAAATATTTAAAAATTTACGTACTGCTATGTAGTGTGTCACCATAACGATCATGATAACTCATTTTTTTCCTTGTGTTCTGCTCACTCTGGAAGGCCAGTTTATAAGTTAGCTAAGTAAACATGTGCTGAGCATGTGGGAAGACTATAAACAATGATGGGAGGTGGGGCAATTAGTCTTTGAATTAACTTTTACTAACCACACTAAATTTTTTTTTATTGTAATTAGTAAAAGGGTTACATGATATTTGCCAGATAGAAGGTGCATTAATTCACATACATTGATACCCTTTCACAGGTCTTGGTACCCGTTTCCCTCCCCGCCCACACCCCCCACCCGTCTTGGTTTTTCCCCCCTTCCCTATCAAATTTCAAATATCCAAATACAAATAAGTTCAATATATCAGATAACAAAGTGAGATACTATACCAATATGAGATACTATTCAACATATCATAAAATATGATAAGAACAAAGCTTTACATAATCAATTAAATGTTTATGAAACTGAAAATTGATACTTACAGATGTTAAATAATAGTCATTCACTGAAGTATTAAAATCTAAATTATTTACATGAATATGTTATATTTATTTAAATTATCATTATATTAAATACATATTTGCTAGCACATGCTTACATAGTGAACAAAAATAGTACTTATGAAATTAGTCAATATACTCTAATATTTCCTTAGTATAAAAGCAACAAATATAAACATTAATTACTCAATATCATGAGCTATTAATGAACAATTAAATGTATTATCATACATTTAAAATACCAATAATCCCCAAGAAGGGCTAAATGTTAATTTCCTGTGTGTGTGTGTGTGTTACGTGTACTACATATATACTATAGAAATGAAGTAGTTTTTTTTTAAAAAATCAGTAAATTTGAATAAATGAAGGAAGGAAGGAAGAAATGGAGGGAGGAAAGAAGAAAGGCAAGCTAATATGAACCCTTAAGTAAAAGGAGACTCCAATCTTCTATTAATAGACCACAAAGGATAAAAAAATTCTATGAGATTTAATTTTTTCAGTATGTGAAATGTTCCCTCCAAGGAGAGTCACTTTAACTGATAATAAATAACACTAACTTGCAGACTGATATTGTTCTCATGAAGTGACCAAAAGGTTGTAGTCACAGTTAGTGCTTTTATAGTATATTTTAATTATCTTTAAATTCCTATGAATCACTTTAGGTTTCTTTATTTACATTCAAATATTTTTCTATGAAAATTCTACCATTTTAATAATTCTTAAATGGTATTAGCTTTTTTATTTCCAAAAATGAAAATAAATTATGTCTTTTCATAAGGCCAAATATATGACACTAAGTGTAAGGACCTCCAGAATAAGGAAACAAAAGCCATATAATGAGTGACTATTGTCCTTAATGTACTATGTTATCTGTAATCTCTTTTACCATCCCTTGGTTATCTCATATTGTTACAATATTGCACCTTGTTATTTTATATATGCTTAATTGGTTATTTGAAATTGGATAGGGAAGGGGGAAATCAAGATGAGCAGGGGGAGGGTGGGAAAGAAATGGGGACTATGTCATGAGAAAGGGTATCCATGTTTGTGAAGTTATGCACCTTCTATCTGGTGAATATAATGTAACCCTTCTATTAATCACAATAAAAATAATAAATAAAAAACAAACAAAACAAAACAAAAAAGATTATGTCTTTTACTATTATTAACTTTAATAAAATGTGTTTTTACATATGAATAAAAATTTTTATGGTGATTTTCTGGACACAAAATTACAAACATATACAGACAGCAACGAAAAGCCTGCCTATGCAAATATTTTTTTCAATGTTTGTGTACAGAGATTGAAATCACCCATAGTACCCAAGCCCTACACACAGACACAGGTTAAGATTCAAACTAGTCTCTGGATATGCAAAATACGTGACACATTATGCTAGTTGGCATAGCAGAAACTTGCCTTAGCTTTGTTGAATCACACTGTAAATTACAAATGGAGTAAAAGTGCAAAACTAACAATCATAGTTGATGTTATAAATTTGATACAGGGTACTAGCATGGAAAAATTGATCATTTAAATATAGTCATGATGTATTTTACGGGGAGGGGGTGAATTAAATAATAATATTCAAATTATGAATCATTTACAAAAGCTTAAATTTTAATGATTGGCGATACCTCATTCATCATTCAGTTTAAAATAGTTTACTACTCAATTATTAAACATGACATATAGTATTGCACTTAAAAGGAGTTATTCTGTGTAACCCATCATGCAACACTATAACTACAACCAGGATATGATTAGTAATGCTAGATGATATATTTTTCTACTCTATAGAAAGATAATAAAAATTCTGCACATTATAAAAACTCCTGCTGATTCTCATGCAAAGTGTCCTGTCAACACAGAGCTTTATAAAGACATGGTTTAGTTATAATTATAAGCTTTATTTTAAAGAATATACAGAGTTTTTCCCATTTCAGATTAATATAATCTATACTAGACATGGTTATATTATCAGGCAGGATTGTGGAGCATATGTGTGTCAGAGCTTTGATTTAGAGATGGAGTTTTGATTTTACATATTAAAAAGTGAGACTATACTTTCTGTTCACTAGCACAGAACAAAAAACAAAGTATTCACAGGTGCATGAATTGTGTTTTATTTGTGCTCTAATTACAGTAGCTTTTGACTATGCCACCTTCTGTGGCAAAGGGGTCTTTCTCCAGGCAGTTTGGTTAAAATGTCGGTTGGGGATAATTAACCAGGATTATTCTGTGGGTTCAGTGTGATCACCAGGGTCTGTGCAAGAGAGAATTCACAGCATTAGAGTAGAAGTCATTCAAGCAAGACTTGAATTAATGCCATTGTTGGGAGAAGGCCACGAGCCACAGATAGAAGTAGTCGTTCTGAGATGCTGGAGAAAGCAAAAAATGTATTATCCTCAGCATCTCTTCAATGAACAAAAACCTGTTGACACTTGATTTTTGCACTTGGGATCTATTTTCTCTCATTAAAAAATAATCATATAAATTTGTGTTGTTGAAGCCACTAAATGGGAATTGGTGAAGATGCAATGAATAATGAGTATATCTATAACATGTAAATTGCTCTTCACTTTTTTATTTTCAGGGTGAGCATTAATATGAAAATATTTATACTTTTACATAATTCATAAAAAGTGAAAATACAATTGTGTTGACAGTAGAATAAACAAACACGTGATACTGAGTATTAGACTTATATTCTGTGTAAATAGGAAAGTGTACTTGCTGGCTCGACTTCATTCTTCATTTATTCCTTGGCTATATTTTCTTAAATTCTTCATTTTATAATTTTCTTTTTCAGCTAATTTAAACATAATAACTCAAAAATATTAGCTCAGAAAAATTCGCTAGTAAGAATACATTTCCTCCTTCAGTTAATGTCATTATCATTAACATTTCCCACAGTGGAGGAAAAAGATCCTAAGGTTGCAAATGACAAAATATTGGTTCAATTTCTCTCTACATCCTTCTCAATTCTATATTAAAAAATCTTTATTTCTGCCAGGTGCCAGTGGCTCATGCCTGCATTCCTAGCTACTCAGGAGGCTGTGATCTGATGATCATGGTTCAAAGCCAGTCTGAGCAAGAAAGTACATGAGACTGTTATCCCTAATTAACCACCAGAAAACTGCAAGTGATGTTGTGGCTAAATGTGGTAGACAGGTAACCTTGAGGTGAAGAGCTCATGAATGGCACACAGGCCCAGAATTCAGCTCCAGGATGGACAAAGACCTTTATTTCTTATTCCCCTCACATTCCTATAATTTTAGATTTGCATGCAATTTTAAAATGTAAAAAAATAACTTGATGTGCTCATCAATCAGTAGTAATATGTCAGGGTGAAATTATCATGGATAGTCCATTAACTTTCCTAAGACTTCATCAGTTTGTAAGAGTTTTGTATCTATGTGCATATATTTGTTTATATGTATTTATGCAAATAATTTTGCCACATTTGTAGATTTGTATTGCTACTATTTCAGTCCAGGTACAAGAAAACATTATATTGCAAGAATACTTCATCCAGCTTTATGACCATTTCACTACCATTCATGTAAAACTGCAAACAATTCTTTTTTCTCTTCAAGTCTCTAGAAATAGTCCAAGAATTCTATATAAATTAAACAGTACAGATTACAGCCACTCAGTTCTATTCTTTGTCATTAGTGTAAGGTTGAACATTACTGTGGTAGTTTACTAAGTTCACTTAATTCTAGGAATCATTACAGAGGTATCTTGAAATTTCCTACAATTTTGTTATCTGTACAGACTTTTTCATTTCTAACTTCATAATTTGTAGGAAATTTACCTTGATTTTGTCCCTCAAAAACACTGATATTTGAGTATGATATGGAATAAAAGGAGTGGAAGTAAGCCTTTCTCTTGTTCCCAAACTAGTGGCAAAGAATTTAATTTTTCACCATTAAGTATGCGGCTAGCTATAAAATGTGTGCAGTTGCTATTTATTAAGAAAATTCTTGTCAAATACTGATTTTCTGTGGTTTTCATATTGAAAATATGTTCATATCAATTTTTTACTCAATACCTTTTTATATGTCCAATTACATTGATTTAAAAATGTAAAAATATTTTAACATACTTTAAATGAGTATAATTTTATTCCTTGCTGGATTCAAATGGTTATACTTTTGTTGGTGAAATTTTCTATAAGCTCATAAGCAACATTAGCTTTTAGTTCTCATATATTAACTATATTTCCCTAATTTTCGCTAAGACAATATTGCTATCATAAAACAAGGAGAGAAATATTCCCTTACTATTTTTTTGTTTTTGAAAACAACATATAAAAGTGTTTTTACTTCTTCATTCAATGTTTGGCACAATTTTATACTGTAATATCTACACCTAGATAGTTATCTTCCTGGAGTTGTCACTTGATCATATTTCTTGGAGACATTTGATAACTGGTATTGCATATTGAGTTGATGAATATTTCAATGTTCACAAAACTTTTTGATTTAGTTATTTTTAAAATCACCTAAATATACAAATGTAGGCTTTATTTTACTCACACTTATTTTGAAATGAAGCTAATTTTTTTAACCAATTTGTCATTAATTTCATCATTTTAAAAACATTTTTCAATAAGGTAAAAAAGCATTAAACCATAGAAGCAAGTTTTATCTTTTTAATCAAAATTTTCCTACAGTATTTATTATTTTTGAGTCATCAACATTTGTTCATACTCCTGTTGAATTTGTTGTTATAGTACAAAAATGTTTTAGTCTAATAGAAACATACAAAAACGTGTAATTATATATAAACATATATTAAAACATTTCCCTATTCTCATTTTATAGCATCCTTTGGTAAACATCCTTTAAAATTGTATAATAGGATAAATATATGCAAGATTATAAAAGATTTGCTGTTATTTTCTAGATTGCTAAACTTCTATTATGAATTTATATATCAACTTATTTTTCACTTCATTAAGTTTTTTAAACTTTATATGTAACATTTTTCTAATTATTCTTACATCTTTTATCTCCTATGCTTTCTAATTATTTTATCCTTTTATAGTTAACTCTTTTGATCAACAGCTTCAATGTTTGACTAGAGAAGTCTAATTATCTATAAAGGCTCTTTCTAGATTATGTAGCTCTCTTATATAAATAAATATACTAGAGATAGTTCAAATTCTTCAATCTATATCTTCAAAATTAACTCACCAAAATTATGTGCTAATTCTGTGTTAAAATCCTAAACTATAATAGATACTTTAATTTTATATTACCTGAAAAATGATCTTAAATTCTGTTATGAAAAATATTAGTGGCAGTCTATGGCTTTAAAACTAAAGCTTAGAAGAGACATTAAAAGTTTTGGTGGAGAGCAACATGTACTCTACAACTTCAGACAGCATCTGAACTGTGGATCATTTTTAAGACAAAAAAAGACCTGTAATTTTTATGGAAATTTAAAAAAATATATTTTTTGAATATACTAAATATTGTAATTTGTTTCCTGTTGCTTTCATTAAAAAGGACACATTCGTAAGTGGATTTTGAAATCATTATTTTTTGAAGAACTGCTATTTACCCCTGCTTGTGGCAAATTAGTAACAGATACACAATATAGCCTTACTTTAATCATTTGCATAGTAGAATGAACACAGAGAAATCTAAAATACTTACTATGACTCCTGCTGATGAGATGAGATTTTAAAAATAACCACGCAAAGTTCACTTACCTCATATTCAATTTAGCAGTTGAATCATTTTATTCCTTTAGATTCTATTTTGTGCTTGGTAGAATGTCGTGTCTAAAACTCTACATCTTGGAAACCTATGCCTGAACCAGACTATATATACCTAAAATGTCCTTAAGTGTAGCTTCATAAAATGGGCAATTAAAAATAGATGAAATTTTCTAATATTTCTTTTTTTTTTTGCCAGTCCTGGGCTTGAGCTCAGGGCCTGAGCACTGTCCTTGGACTTTCTCAAGGCTAGAGCTCTACCACTTGAGGCTCAGCACCACTTCTGGCGTTTTCTATGTATGTGGTACCGAGGAATCGAACCCGGGTCTTCGTGCATGCTAAGCAAGCACTTTAACCACTAGGCCAAACTCCCGGCCAAAATTTTCTAGTATTTCTAATAGTGGCTATTCAGAGAAGACAGTTGCAATGATTTACTAATTGCAGAAAAAAGCACGACGTTATATGCATAGCTCAAAGAAAATAACTCATAAAATTAAGGTCTCAAGAAAAGTTGGAACAGAGATAGATTTCAATAGTGGTTTCCAGTGACTTTACTTTTCTAGATCCAGCTGACATTGGGAGAAAAAGATAGTACCTGAGGAAATGCAGAGACAAATAACCACTTAAGAATAAATTTCTTCTGTCTGTTAAAATTTTTACTCTGGCTATCAGTCCTCATTTGGTTTCTAATTTGAAAGAAGAAAGTTAAGTTGAAAAGTTGGTCCTCCAAGTCTCAACAAGCCTGGAAAATTGAATGTTAGCTATCCATCTGTCTTGTAATGCCTGTGTGCTCACTCTAGCTTGGCATGAGTTTATACTACCTGTTTGTTGCCAACCATTTGGATACCAGCTCCAACTGTACCCCAAGACTCACAGACTTCATGGCCATTCTCAGTTAGTAGATGCCTCTTGTTAGCTGGTTTTCATGTGTGTACATTTGTATGTGTGTCATCGTTTGAATGCTAAGATTGGAGGATAGGGGTTCAATGCCAGCCCTGGCAGGAAAGTCTGGTGAGATTTGTGTCTCCAATTAACCAACCCAAAAAAACAAAAAAAGCGGCACTGTGGCTTGAAGTAGTAGAGCACTAGCCTTGTTCATAAAAGCTTCAGGGAAAGAGTCCAGATCCTGAGTTCAAGACCATTGATTCATTGAAACATAACAATAACAATAATGACAAGAATAATAATAAACAATAATTTATCTGAAGACAATACAAGACATCTGTATTTGTATCACATTTTAAAAGAAATGACACTTATTTTATGAAGTAGTAAAATTGACCACTTACATGTGTTTTCCCTCATCACATTCTTGAATTTATTTACACACTCTTCTCATAAGTGGGCTATTTGTCTCTTTGGTCTAGTAATTTCCTTTTTTTCTCCAGCTTTACCATCCCTGGAATGAACAGGTAAATTTCGAAGTCCATCATTTTCATGGATGTATGTTGAATGTGAAGTTACAACTTTCAATAAATGCTTGTAAAATGTTCACAGCTTCTCATCAACAATAGGGTAATGCTATTTTCCCCAAAGAAAAACAATACATTTAGTGACATATTTACACTTTGCAAATAAAAGAACGAAGTTATGACCAAGATCAGAACCCATAGTTTGATGATATTGATTCAATTTATTTTATGGAAAATTAATAATGTTGAACATTGTGCATACTGACAACAATATCAAGTAATGCTTGATACATTGGTAGGAATTATTAAACATTTATAAACTATAGGATTTTATTATTAATTCATGTATTTTAAATGCAGGGATTGTGCGCATTAAAGTATGTGTACTGTTTACAATACTACTGGAGAAATGACTTTTAATTTAAGTAAGTTGCACATTTTTTAAAATCACATAAAATAATAGCCAGATGAGATGAATATAGGCAGTTCTCTGTAGCTATACGCATGGTTTTCCAAATATTACCAATATTAAACTTTCAATTTGGAAAGAAAGACTTGTCGGCAATATTAGGAACAGAAATGAGAAAGAAAAAAAGAAGAACCTGAGCATATTTATGTCTCTTGAACACAAAATTAGTGTTTGGATGTTATGTTAATACATGTCATGTGAAGTATTTAAGGTCCTATATATGACTGGAAAGATTGTGAAACCAATTTGGCTTTTTCATCTCTTTTCTTTTGGTCATTTTGTTTTTAGAAAATAAAGATATAAATGATGTATTACCATATTCATGATAGAGTGCATGGATCCTAATGTTAAAAAGTGAGCTTTTACAAAATATGGGAAGTTTATGAAGTTGGCATGTAAATATGCCAATAGCTTTCATAGGTAACATAAATGCATTATTGAGAAGTATGACACTAAATAGGAAAAAGGAAGAGAAGATGAATTAGGAATAGTACTATTTATCAATTGCAAAGTGTAGTACTGATTTTAAAACAAGACAATTTCCATTTTGCGACTATCACTAATATTTAAGAAAATAGTGTCTATGAATATAATATAACATAATCTTGTTCAAATGAACAAATTTTATTCAAATGATTGAATACAATATGATAATCAATGCATTGTGAAAACTACATAAAGTAGTATAAAATCACAATTTACCACAATTTTATAAAAGGACTAGAGCTCCTTAACTAAGATAATATTTCAAATTTGGTTTTAGAACACACTGAAGTAAAAAATATGGAGAAAATATGAGAAGAGACCATCATGATTTCAAAGTAATTGGCAAACTTAATGACTTTAGTAAAAGCAAATATAGAGATTTCAGAAAGTTTTAAAAAATGGAATATGTAATCAGTACTCTGGTGCATTTATTTGGCAAAAGTGTTAAGTGATTTGATATTTTGTCAGAAACCAAGATATTACTCAATTCTGCTGATATAAATCCAGTGTTTTGACTATAATCTTCTTTTAAAATAGACTAGAGTTAAAGACTCATGGAAAAAAAACTTTTATTCAATTCACCAGTTCTTCGACTGTTGTATTTCAGTGTATAATACAGTCAATAGAATATGATGATAACAACTCTTTTGACCAGAGAAAAATAAAACCATATACTGTTTATGAAAAGAATTATATAAAATAATTTGACACTTATAAAAACTAAAATATATTCTTATTATTGACCAAAGTAGTATAATAGTGAGTGAGTGTGTGTGTGTGTGTGTGTGTGTGTGTTGATATGAGGTATTCATATTTTCACATCGAAATACCCAATGAAATATCCTAATATATTTATGATTTTGAAAATATGCCATATATATGTGTACATTCATATTATATGTATGTGTGTGGTAGAGTCAGAAAGCAATTTCTTACTAGGATAGTCATTTATTAATGTTTTATACACTTTATTTCTTTAAAATATAATTTAATTGATTTATCACTAGCTGCCTCTCCAAGTTTATGAGTGTAAACCCTGTAGTGTGACTAATCAGAAAGTTATTTCAGGTTTATTTTTCTCTCCAGATATTTTAAATCAAAATTCAATAAAGACTTAAATTAAAAATGTAAAATAAAACATAAAAGAGAACTTAATAACATTAACTATGTATACTCAGGAAGATGAAGAAACCTTCACAGATAGGAGAAAATTAAAAGAATTCAAAGGGGAAATGACAAGAAATGCTATGTATCACAGATGATTGAAGGAAAAGATTATTAAAATCAATAATGAAAGTGGAGAAAACTTAATAGAGTAAAAGGCAAAGGAATGAAATAGGAAAATATGCAAAAATCTAATGCATAAGAAAGGAAGCTAACATAAAATATGATATTTAGGACTATTTAACTTTTTATAGAAATTCAGGTTGCTTTTTCCTACATTTCCCTTTAGTACCCATCCCTACAGTCTTATAAAATAGGTTTTTGTGTTAATTTTATGTGTAATATGTCTCCTGTTTTTGCATATGTAACATAATATATTATCACTTTTAGGTGTTTATGAATGATTTAACACTTTTATAATATATTTGACTTACCCACACAGCACTGGAATTATATATATCATTTGGACCCACAAAATGTAATCTTTGTAATGCTTGATAGACAGTACTTGTTAATATATGCAATCCTCAGAGTTTCATTCATCAAATCAATCTCTCCCTCCCTGTCTCTCTCTGTTTCTGATTATATAAACATATATATCTCCCTCTCTCATACACTCATACACATTATAGGAAACAGTAACTATTAGAAATATATGTTAATAAATAGTTTGAATAAAAACTATATACAGTTTCCTCTTTTCTTGTCTTAACATTTTTAAAATAAATTAGTTTGCTGATTTACTCATTCATCAGAATAATCCAACACTGAATTCTGAAAGATGTTTGAGATTTTTGTTTACATGGGTTAAATAAAGTATGAAAGAATGTAAAATATGGCAAAACTAAAATATGAAAGAAGCTCTACTTACTTTACCTAATTTCCAAGGCACAACTTGGTAAAAGTATAGATCACATATAACAATGACAGCTATCCTAAAAATTTCAGAAAGAATACAAAGATAGCATCCTTAAATTAGTATGAAATGTTATACAGCATCAGAAATGCTTAAAACTAACATGATATATCATTTCATACTTGTATATCATAGTTTTGATATATTCTAACCTATTTATTTTCTCAAAGTATAAGGGGTTATTTTACTGGTATAGCACAAACTATGAAATTGATAATAATTATGTAGAAAAGTATAATCTTTTGTTGGATAAAAAATTATAAAATTTTCACTCAGGTATATATGACATTGTACTACTAAGGAAATTATAAATACAATTTCATGTCTGTGACTTCACAAAATATGAAAATCATGATATATAGTTATTTATATAGTCTCAATAATTAAAGTACAAATGTATAAATGGTGATTGCATAAGTTAATAGATGATTGAATGAGACGAACAGAATATATAGGTGGATGTGGGACTATGTCAGAAGCATTCATTTAAGTCAATTGTTTTGGAAAAATTATAGAAAATAAATAAAAAAGCATTATAGAAAATAATGAGTAGAAATAACTGATACACAAAGAATTGAGTTAGAAAAAATTATCAAAATAAATAGAAAAACAGAGAGCAAATCCATAAAGTTCAGCATATGACTAAGAAGTTTTCAGTTTAGTAGAAAATAAAGAAAAGAATATTTTTGGTAGATAATTATTAAGAATTTCTGAGAACTTGAGAATAGTATGAATCATCAAGTTTCATATACTAATGAATGAAAATATCAAATGTTCTACACTTAAATATCATCATTATTTAAGAAAACAAGAGATAAAGTGGAAAAAACCTCTTTTGAATAACATATCCAGTTCTTATGCAAAGTAATAACAATTACCACTTTTTTCATATATTTTTATTGTAATTAATAGAAGGGTTGCATTATATTTGCCAGATAGAAGGTACATTGATTCAGGTACATTCATATCCTTTCTCATGTCTTGGTCCCCATTTCCCTCCCCCCAACCCCCACCCCTCATCTTGTTTTCCCTCCTTCCCTATCCAATTTCAAATAACCAAATACAAATATATCCAATATATTAGATAACAAGTAAGATATTGTAACAATATGAGATAATCAAGGGATAGTAAAAGAGATGAGAGATAACATAGTACGTTAAGGACAACAATCACTCATTATATGGCTTTTGTTTCTATATCCTAGAGGTCCTTTCATTTAGTGTCTTACTATATGGCCTTATGTATCTAGGTTTTGCTCTATTGCAAATCTCTGCTAGGAGAGCCTAAGGTTTCTACTGATTATGACGAATAAGGGAAACCATTGACCCTATGTTCCTTTGAGTCTGGCTTACTTCACTTAATATGATTTTTTCTAAGTCTTTCCATTTCCTAACAAATGGGGCAATGTCGTTCTTTCTGACAGCAGCATAGAATTCCATTGTGTACAAATACCACATCTTGTTGATCCACTCATCAACTGAGAGACATCTGGGTTGGTTCCATTATCTTTGCTATGGTAAATAGTGCTGCAATGAATGTCGTTGTACTAGTAGATTTAGTCTGACCTTGTTTCTGGACAATTGGGTAAATGCCTAGTAGTGGAATTGCTGGGTCATAGGGGAGCTCTATGTTTAGTCTTTTGAGGAACTACCATACTGCTTTCCAAGAGTCTTCTCTGAAGAAGAAACAAAAATGGCCTATAGACACATGAAGAAATGCTCAACATCGCTGGTCATAAAAGAAATGCAAATCAAAACAACTCTAAGATTCCACCTCACTCCAGTTAGAATGCCCAGGATCAAGAAAACTAGTAACAACAGAGGTTGGAGGGGATGTGGCCAGGAGGGATCACTACTACACTGCTGGTGGGAGTGCAAACTCATTCTATGAGTAAAGAAAGAAAATAAATAGTGGCCATGATGGTGAATTGAAAGGACTGCTACTCCACACACAAGTTTTACTTCATGAATAATGGAGCTGATCATTTAAGAGAGGTCTTATATAGAGGGGTTATAGTTATATTTGTCAGGTAATGGGTGCATGACTTCTTGTGCCTAAATACCCCTTCTCATATGTTTATCCTCTTTTCCTCTTCCCCCACCCCTCCCAATCATCTTATTTTTCCCCTTCCCTTTCCTATTATAAATAAACAAATAAACATATATACAATAAACCAGGTAATCTGACTTTAGGAGAGTTTTAAGTGGTAAAGGGTGAATGATGACCAACATACAGCTACACACTAGGTGAAGCTTCTGAAAGCCTAGGAATTGATCCTGAGGGCTTGAGCCAGGAATGTGGAACACAATAGGATTTCCTGGATAAATTAAGCAGTTTTACCAGAACTACTGCCACTAAATAGTATCGCAGATATTTTACAACTCTATTTACTATTGTCTAAAATTTGCTAATTATGAATCACAAGATGACGCGCATTAGCGTAACTCCTAGACAGTGTTTAAAGCACACCCTTACAGTAGTGAGGGTGAATGGGAAAATTAATATATTCATAAGTAAAAATTGCTTGATATTCATCCATTTTGTAGAAGAAAAAGTGTGGATCTAAAATGAAGGAGCAAATCCTCACTGGATTGGTTATCCAACTATGCAGAACAGACAAGATAAATTCAAAAGGTAATTCCAAGTTAAAACTGGATTGTTTTCTACCAGTTAGGCTTTGAGAATACATAAAATGCAAGTATAAGAATATGTTTATATACAGACTTATTTTAAACTATGATTAGAAGAATAGCTTACGAAGCAATGCCTGGCTATGTTTCTTGAATCAAAACAGAATGTTGTATTCTTATTCTGTTTACTCATGTTTAGATTGGATTCATATTTGTTTTATCAGGGGAAGGAAAGTAACTAATAATGTCATTGAAAGGTAATGAATAATAACAAATCACTGAAAATATAATTTATATGCATAGGACAGAAACATGATATGTATCTGCCTAGAATGACTCTAGTGACATTTATAGAAAACATCAAAGAGAACCTACTTTTCAATCTGCTTTAGCTTTTTCAGTAAGCTGAAGAGAGACAAATAGCACACAAAATGTGAGCACTCTACATGTGTGTGGACACGCAAAATTTTTATAAGACTGAGGCTTAGCCAATGAAATTTCAAGTGATTTTGTTTTTTCCCATATATTTTATTGTAATTAATACAAGTGTTACATTATATTCACCGGATGAAAGGTGTCTTACTTCACAAATATTGATACCATTTTTCATGTCTTGTTCCCCATTTCCCTCCACCTCCTCCACCGCCCCTCATCTTGTTTTCTCCCCTTCCCTATCCAATTTCAAATAACCAAATAATTATATATACAATTTATCAGATAACAAGGTGAAATATTGTAACAATATGAGATAACCAAGGGACAGCAAAAGAGATGAGAGTTAACATAGTACATTAAGGACAACAGTCACTCATTATATGGCTTTTGTTTCTATATCCTGGAGGTTCTTTCATTTAGCTTCATCCTATATGGCCTCATGTATCTTGGTTTTGTTCTATTGTAAATCTCTGCTAGAAGAGCCCAAGGTTTCTACTGATTATGACAAATGAGGGAAACCATTGAGCCTATGTTCCTTTTAAGGAATAAATGCTTTTCTTTGTGAGGTCCCCACACATTCTGTCATTTAAATTATTGTTAAAAAATCATAATTGTAATTTTCTGAAGCCCTATTTAGCTTTTAAATATTAGTTCCAACCCACTCTTTCCATTAATGCCAAGTTTTCTAAAGAGGTAATTACAATGCTCATATTTCTCCTACAGACATATTCCACTCTTATTTTCTTCACTACCCCACACCATTGCTTTGCCTTGTCAATGTCATTAAATCTGATGGTTGATTTTCAGCCTTTTGATTTTTCAATATATCACTAAGGAATCATTCCATTGTTTTCCATTGTACCACACACCTTCAGTATTAACCCTACTTCTCGAGCTCCATCTTGCATTAAAATTCAAAATATTTCTGTTTCCTTATAAAAGATTAAGATATATAATCATTTGCAAAAATATTGTCTCCCAATGAAAATGTCTTTGTGTGTGTGTGTGTGTGTGTGTGTGTGTGTGTGTGTGTGTGCGCGCGCGCGCGCGCACACCATACCTGGGCTTGGCCTCAGCAGTTTGTGCTCTTATTCAGCTTCTTTGCTCGTGGCAGGTGCTTCAGGAGGCCATTTATCCACCTTTTTCATTGTATGTTTTTAGAGAACATTATATCCTGATGCAGAAGTATTTGATATTTTCTTTCATTAATGTAAGAGTCTTGATGAATTGTGTGTTTCTCAAATTCTCAGAAATTCTTAATCATTATCTTCTCAATTTCCTTTTATTATTTCTTTTTCTCTAATTTTTAACACTACTTATCCACATGTTGAAATTTATGGATCTGCTCGTTGCTCTTTGATTTAATTTGATATTTCCAATTCAATTCTTTGTGCATTAGTTTAATAAACTTTCCATGTGTAATCTTTCACATAAGCAGATGAAGCTTTGAGAATAATACACTGTTTAAACTTGGATAACACTCGTTAACTCCAGAGTCAGAATACCTGGTAATAAAACCTTAGGGAAGGTAAATTTTCTGTGTTTCAGCTTCTTTTTTTCCCAAATGAATTGTGTCATATTACAAAAGTAGTAACTCTGAGTTAATATTGTATTTGCAATTATGCATATATTAATCTGTATAGCTATTCTAACCCCATAATTCACATACTCAGATTGCTACAATTGATGTTCATCGCAGACAATATGAAATTAAAAGTAAAATCTTACATAATCCATCTTCATCTTGCACATCATTGCATGGAAGCTACTGTTGCGTCCATACTACATGTATATCTTAAATTTAAAATACATGCAATGTTATTTTCTCTGGATGAACTCTATGAGTTTCAATCAAGTATATAAGCTATTCATCATTTAGAATCATTTCAACAGTACAGCTTCTTAATGAAAATTATTCTGACCCTACTGAATTAAACTTGATTTCATTAAAAGAAATTTTCTTTCCCAAGATACAAGTTGATAGGTTTCTTTTAAAAAATCATCAATATTTCTTAGTATTTCTTTTGAATAAAGTAATATCAAATTGTCAAACCTGATTAGGCTTAAACAAATACCATTTTTTAGGTTTTTCAGTAAGGATTCTTCCTTGCTGGTCTGCTTCAAATAAAATCCTGCTGAAAAAACGTGAGTTCTGACATTTATGAGTTGTATTTTTATTTGTTTATTTAAATAAAGTAGCTTACTTTCAAATAAAGATTAACTTTATTCCTTGAAAAACAATTTAAAATGGAAGTCACCTCATGGCTTGGAAATGAACAAATATACCTAAGTTACACAATCAAATATACATTTCTACTTATAGTTTCTGTGACAGTAGGTATGGTTGATGAGAAGAAAGTACTACATCTATTTGGAGAAAAGCACACATCTAGCTCTTAATTAGGAAGTTTAAATTTGAATAACATATAACTATCATGTAAATAATAGAAATTACATTATTCACATTTATTTAAAACAATTTCTCTGTAGAACAAGATGTATAATTATTGTTAGGTTTTGGCATCTTCTACAAAAAGAACAGTTGGATATAGTCCCACAAGAGTTTTACATGTTTTTATGTAGTTTTATCAAAGTACTTTACTTTCTACTTTTCTTATTTCTATTCAAATTCAATCTGTTATAGCCCTGGGAAAAGTCTATAAATTTATATAATCAATGACTGGATAGAATATCTTTTACAGTTTCTCAAAAGCAAGTAATTTTTTCATTCTATAAATTTATGTATAAAATTTGAACGCTATAATTACTCATAATATAATATGCTAATAATGATCATTCTAATTTTGCACAATCTGATTTCTGAGAAGCTTAAGTGTTCGACAAAACATTTAAGTAGAACTGTTCTAAGAGTATTTTCTGTTTTGCTTGTCCTAGTACAATTTTAACCTATGGGTTTCCTGACTATTCTCCAAAACTAAAATGTGCTAAGACAACAAATAGTGTTATGGTGACTATTTTGGCTAATGCTTTTGTTCTTCCTGAAAGTGTTACATTGTTCATGGCTCCCATCATAACTTCTCTTTAACTAAGAGTCCTTCAACTCGCAACACTTTTGTGTGCACTATCACCACCGTGATAAAAATAAATATCATTGTGCTATAACATTTGACTGGAGTCTCCTGATACTGTAAGACAGTTATCCATGAATATGCAGAGGAATTTCTGAGATTCTGATATGGTTTTGTTCCAAGCAGTGTCTCACCTGGTAATCTTCCATCCTTCTGACTACTCAGGACAAAGCCTTTGTGCAATTCTTAGCAAACTCTTTGTCTCAACCTCATACTGTTGCTTCATCATTAAATTCATAAATTTATAAATTCATAAATTCATATATCTTGGGCTGGGAGTTTGGCCTAGTGGCAGAGTGCTTGCCTAGCATGCACGAAGACCGGGGTTCAATTCCTCGGTACCACATAAATAGAAAAAAGCCACAAGTGGTGCTGAGGCTCAGGTGGTGTAGCTCTAGCCTTGAGAAAATCCAAGGACAGTGCTCAGGCCCTGACTCAAGCCCGGGACTGGCAAAAAAAAACAAAACAAAGCTGAGTAGCCACTGATTCCAAATTCATTTGTAATAACTAAATCTTTTAATAATGTAACCTGTCATGAATTTCAGCATAAGTAATATTTACAAATGATCAAACATGAAATATATTTGACATTTTTATGTATTTTTATGTATTTATTTATTTATTGCCAGTCCTGGGCTTGAGCTCAGGGCCTGAGCACTGTCTTTGGACTTTCTCTACCACTTGAGCCTCAGCACAACTTCCGGCTTTATTCTATGTATGTGGTACCGAGGAATCGAACCCGGGTTTTCATGCATGCTAGGCAAGCACTTTAACTACTAGGCCAAACTCCTGGCCCCATTTGATATTTTTTTAAGACAGGACTTCTTAGAACAAAGGAATTGCACATGGTACACCAACATTTGAGACATAAAATTAGGTGTTGAGAATACTTAACTCCACTTAAAAAGAATAATTTTTGTCCCATTATCTTATAAAAGCTACTACCTATCTATTAGTGTTGTTGGCTATGGATAATATAGTAAAATAAAAGTCATAGATATAATGAATACATATATATATATATAAATATATATTGCTGTAGAGGTAATTAAACACAAGGCCTCCATCTGGTCCAGCTAGTTAGATGAATGCTTTATCACTTAACCTACTCATCATCACTTTTCTTTTTTTCAGTGTCTCTTAGGAAACATTGTTCTCATAATTTCCCGGGCTGTCTACAAATTTATAATTTGAAATATGAGAATTAAGTTTGCCTTCTCTGTATTTTGGTATTTTTACGTATGCAGTATTATTTCACAGCTGCAATGTGGTATATTGTCAAGTTTGAAAATTTTACTGCACAATCACTCAAAGGTAAGTGTGAAGAATTTGAACTTGCGCCTGCATTGAAAAACAGAAAGCTGTTCATTATATTTCAGGTTCTCCACTTGTCTTCAAGAACAATAATCTTGATGGATACAGCACTAACTGTATTCCATGAAAATTTCTAGAAAGCAAATATAGAAACCTCTGGCAATTGCCGGTTAAGGTGACTTTAGTTCATTTTTCTATTACATTTTTCCTGTTTTGCGGTATTATTTTCATAGCAATGTTAATGTAAAGTATTATTGCATCATAGTGAAGGCAAAAAGCTCAATATAACTATTCATTTTGAGTTTTGCCATGCAGTATACTAGAAAACTGATAAACCATAATGTCCTAATTTATGTTAGTTTAGAGAAACCACTCAATGTCTGTACTACAAGATATTGGCTACATGTGTCTGTGTGGTGTGTGTGTGTATGTGACATAATTCCTGCTTTGTTTATTTTCTTTAACTCTGATTGGATAGAAATATTCTGAACTCATACTCACAGAGATCAATGTTTTTAGCTAATTAAATAACAGAAATAAATGTCTGACTTTAACTATCACCCCTAATTCTCTTTTAGTGCTGCTGGTAATAAATATTCTGCAACTCCTACATTCTTTTTACTTTACCTTGTTTTACATGGCTCTGAGTCATATTTGATAACATTTCTCATCCTTTCCTTGTCCTACTATTTTTGCATGATTCCTTGTATAAACGTTTAAAGAAAAAAGTATTTTCTCAGGTTTATATTATCAGTAAGTGGAATCTTAAACATTAGGTTTTCATTTAAAAAAATTGTTTTATGAGACAAGGCATTTCTGTGTAGTGCAGGCTGGGTTTAAATTTACCTACATCTCCTAAATGCTGAAAATTACAGGAATGTGCCAGCACATCCAGTTTAAATGGGCATTTGCATTATTTCTACATGACTAAGATGCCTTTAGAAACGTATAGTTCATTGAATAAATAAAGTCATAATTCCATAAACAAGAGCCTTATATTGTGTGATTGTTGTTCTTAATGTGTTATGTTATTTCTCTTCTCTTTTTTGTGCCTTTTGTTTATCTTTATCTCATATTGTTACAGTATCTGATTTTACGAGGTATATTGTATACAGTTTTATTTGTTTATTTGAAGTAGGAAAAGGAAGGAAGACAACAAGATGATTGGGATGGGTTGGGGAGAGAAATGGGGACAAAACCATGAGAATGGCTATCAATGTGTGAGAAGTCATGCACCTTCTATTTGGCGAATATAACTGCAACCCTGTATACATTATAATTAAAAACTAATTCCATAATAAACTTTAATAGTACAATTTCATAATAGCAGTATTTGGGTAACCAGCTAGATTTCACTGAAATTTTAATAATTCAACCACAAATACAAATCTTTGAATTATAAATTTAAATACCCTTCAAAACATAAAACAGTTGACATAAAAACATGTTGACAAGGGAGATGACTGGAATGCAACAATTTCACTCAGCCCAAAGGTGGAATTAATTTTACCAATATTTTGTTACCTAATATGTTAAATGTCTTTTCCTTGCTTTTTTTCTTCTTTTTCCTTTTCTTCTCTTTACTTTCCATAACATGCATCAGAGTAAAAATAGCAAAAAGGTAGATTAGTTAGGATTCAGGAGCCCTGGAGAGTATCTTGTTCTGACAAATGAAAATCTTATGCAAAAGAAACAAAATGTTACAAAAGAATTTCAACTAAGTCACTTACTAAACACATAATTCTACAAGGGGCAACCAATCAGAGCACAGTTCCAGATATAGAAATCAGTCACTTGGACAGAGAACAACAGAGACTTTTGGCTGAGACAATTGTCTTCTCAATAAGGTTCTTGGCACTCACATTTTGTTGTTTATGGATTTTATTCACTGAATTCTTGAGTCAAGAACTCAAGAACACAATGACAACTACATGAAATGGAAGTTTGCGCAGGCCTTGCCTGCAGCTGGGCTGCAACACTGCAAACATTACCTTCTACAGGACTCCCTTTTAGAGCACTGACAGTCTCTGCAGGTTCTGTCCACTGCAAACAGCAGAAGAAATGAATATTACAAGGGAATCACTGTATCTCTGAGCTTCTTCCTATCTAGACTGTGAAGGATTATTACGCATGTTAATTTCTATCTCTGTAAAAGAAGTACCAAAAGAGAGAATTACAAAGGAAAAAAGTATATTTTGGATCACAGTTTGAAGGCTTCAACCAGTGGTGAGTAGGCTCTATTGGTTTGGGCCTGGACTGGGGCAGTAGTCTATGTGTGAAGCCAATGGTAGAAGAAACTGCTCAATTCTGGCAGATGGAAAGCAAAAGATCTCTGTAAGGAACTGGGTTAGCAATATTACCTTCAAGAGAACAACCCCATAATTGGCCTTTCTTCCCATAGGCCTATTCCCTAACGCTTCCATCACTCCCAAGAGGACAAGAGTCGAGAGACTAAACCTTTAAAAAAGGACCTTCTGAGGACATTTAAAAATTGAACTATATTAGGATAATGACATAGTTCTTTACACAAGAGAGACAGACTTAGAGAAAACCAACAAGAAAAAGAAACTCTGAACATATAGAATTATCGTCAAGCTCCTGTTAGCTGATATTCTATGCTCCTCAAGTGCATTTCCTACCCTTACTTCTAACACTATATTTGGTGATCCTCTCCTTACATTTTATATACATGAAGTCACAGAGTGTATAATCCTTGATGCTTTATCCTTTCTCTTCTACCTGACATTCATCCACATGTTCTCCTACTGTCTAATAGTCCATTGGGCAAATATTTCAAAATTCCTTACTCATTCTCTTTGGTATGTTCATATAGATTATTGAAATGTTGGTCATTTAAATAAAAGTACTACAGTAAACACTACTATCCAGGATTTTTCATAAATAAATATAGTTTTGTTGAGTATTTCAACAAAACTATGTATGCATCATAATACCCTCAAATAGCATAATTTCAATTTATTTTCCTTTGGTTCTGCCTAGAAAGAAGGTAGTTTTCCTGAAGCACTAAAAAAGAAAGCCTCACCAGAATTTCTTAGGGTATTAAGATAAATATGTATCTTCTTTTTCTTTCTTTTGTTTTTTTTTTAAGATCAAATTAGGAGTCTTTATTGGAGAATAACATCAGCATGTAGACTCTTGTCTAAATAACCTGCAGCCCCTATAACATTTTGAACACTATTAGAAAACTGAGTCGTGAGAGCAGAAGAGGAAAGAAAGCAAAAAACAAACAAACAAAAACAATTAACCAGATCAACTCCAATGGAGAGCTGAAGTGGTACACTGGTGAATTGAGGAGAGCCAGAGACAGGAGACAAAACAAAGGAGACATGTGGCATTGCGTCATGGTGCCTGAATGGTCCAGGCCTAAACAGGGCCAGGGCCAGGGGCAGTGTCACAGGAAACTGGAGAATCTGTTGGGGTTGGACATACAGGACAGGTCCAGTAACCTATTATCCAAGTCCCTACCATAACTTACTTCCTTCAAATTAGTTATTGTCTTGCTTTTATGCATAGAGATAAAATAGCAGCCATAAAATACTGAGTAGCTGCATAACAAGTGCAAGGACCTAAGTTCAAAAGTAGCCAGGGGTCAGGAGTTTTGCTTGCCTAGTATGCACAAAGACCTGGGTTCAATTCCTCGGTACCACATACATAGAAAAAAGCTCAAGTGGTAGAGCTCTAGCCTTGAGAAAGTCCAAGGACAGTGTTCAGGCCCTGAGCTCAAGCCTGTGACTGACAAAAAAAAAATACTGAGTAGCCACTGATTCCAAATTCATTTGTAATAACTAAATCTTTTAATAATGTAACCTGTCATGAATTTCAGCATAAGTAATATTTACAAATGATCAAACATGACATATATTTGATATTGGGGTTGAGTATTATTGGAAGCTCAGAGAAGCACAATTCTACATTTTCTACTGGTGCTTCATAAACCCTCTATCCTCAATTGATTCTTAGCATCTTCTTGGTGAGCAATTTAGCAGATTCAGATAGTATGAGATGGTATATTGGTTTCCTATTTCTTAGCAACCTAAAGCAACACAAATATACTGGAGAAGTGCAAGATGTTTATCACTTCGCGAAAATCAATATGTTATTAAGGATGCATTTCTTCTGGGAGATCTAGGTAAAAATGTGGCAATTTACCTTTTCCAGATTCCAAGAAGCTGTCATTTATATCTCATGGTTTATTGTCCATTTCTCTATCTTCAAGGACAGTAGAGCAGCTTCATAACTTCATATCTCACTCTGACTATAGCCATCTAGCTCCTCTCTTTGTATAACGAAGACCGTTGCGAGAATTTTAGTACTCTTTGGGTGATCAAGACACTCTTCTCATCTGAAGAACATGTTTTTATCAAGCTTTACTATAACTGTAACCTTAATTCTCTAATTCTATGTAGAGTGAACCAAATGTTTGTGACAATCCATAGTACTTATGTTGAAATTGTAACTCCAAATGAGAAATTCAAACAAAACCTTAGGCCCTGATATATGAGATTAATACACATACAAAAGGAATCCAAAATGAACTTCTGGCCTCATGTCAATCATATGAAGATAAAAAAGGATAATCTTCTGTTAACCAGACACCAAGTTTGTTGGTGTCTTGATCAGGAACACCCTATTGTCTAAAATTATGTGAAATATATATTTGCTAAGAAAATGTATGTTTGGAGACACAAATCTTTATCAGTTAAATAAACAGATACATACTGAAAAATGTATTTGGAGTCAACTTTATTGGACAAATCAGAAATAGTATACTTGCACAATCATGGCAGCTATGTTCCTAGACATACAAGTTTATGCTACTATCATACACATTGTTTATCATTGACTTGATAACTGTTATGTGGTAAAGGATTGCAATGCTCTGGCATTATACCCCAAACTGTCCAATGTACTATGAAATATAGATTGTCATGGGCTGAAAATTTACATGCATACATCTCAGTTTGCATATACTTTACTTAACATATGTGTTTGCCCAGTTTTTAGGGTACCAGTTAGAAGAGATTGCCCAAATAATATGCACATGTTTACATAAATACCCAGACAGTGGTAGAGAGATCTTGTAGTCAGCAGAATTTCAAGAAATATCTGTAGTTGCTATTTTTCATGACCTATAGGATTTAAAAATTACATGACCACAGAACTGGTTAGCAAGTAGTTTAGGAAAAGAAGTACATGATGCAACTGCTCAAATTATGTTCAGAATAAGAATGATTGTGGTAATAAAATATCATATTTAGGTAGATTATATCAATATCCTACAATAAATTCATCTTCTCCCCTGACATATGTGGGTTTCCCAATGAACTTCTGCAAAGAGGAGATAAGATAGCAGAAATTCAGCTTACAAAAGAGCTTAGCACTATAAGCCACATTTCACCAGGTGGGTGAACTAGTTTGTTAATGCACTGTAAATGTTTCTATTAGATTCATTAAAACACAGGGAAAGCAGGCAAGTTTTGAGGCCCCTGTACAGTACAGTATGCTACCATAATAATATCATTGTGTACATCATTAGTTGAAGAAGCACCAAAAAGAGGAAATGTAGAAATGAAATGTTTAACATTAATAATTAAGAAGACATATTGTCCTATAAGTGATACAGATTGTCTGTCTCTTAAATCACACTAAGTAATATATTATTATCAAACAAACACAATCAGACAAACAACACGAAGAAACACACAGGTCCTAAACAGAGGCATGATTGAGGTAATGAGGTTCCCTCAAATTTTAATGTAATGCAAACATTCTGGGAAGTTTGTGGAAAATCAGAAATGTGCTAAGATTGTGGTAGAAACTGAAGCCAATAACTTTTTTAAAGATACCTAGTGACAGTGATATTGTTAGCTCAAAGATCATACTATAAATAGCAAGAAGGATATAACAATATAAAGTGGTTGCTGCTGCTGAAGATGATGAGCTAAGTCACAAAACAGCCTTAAATTATCAATTACGAATGAACATTTTATCCTTTTCTAATAGATTTCTTACAATTCAAAAGAAAATTTACTTAGGAGTCAGAAAACATTTTAAATGTGTTATCAGTCACTTATTAAATCCATTTATGGAAAGTTAGTGATATCAGCATATATTAAACTCCTGTCAGAAAAATCATCATTCATTACAGGTTTATTCCATGGAAATGATGAGCTAATCCTCACATTAATTAAGTACAATAGCCTGCATAATTTAATATTCACAGGAATTAACCATGCAAAAAGAAGAAAAAGGCAAACTATAAATTTAGTTAACCAATTCAAGTTTTAGCTTTATGTAAATGTTGATACATTGTTGAAATTTTTTTAGCATTGGTATTTTAACCCAATTATATCTTTTTAAATCCTCACTAATATACTTTATTAAGTACATATATATGTATAGAAATAATTTTTTGAGACTGAGAAGTACTGTATTTGTTATAATATGTTGTTAGTTTTACTGCAAATTATTTCTTCCATGCAAATTCTCCTATGTAATCTGTCTATTGACAGGGACGAAGCTGTCAGGAGCCTTTTCAAAAATAATACCTCTGAACAAAGCTTCTATATATAAAAAGAAATAAGATGAAGGTGGTGATTTCTAGACACAATGAGAACGAAATTTCAGGGAAACCGTAAGAACACCATCTCAATGGGCTTTCTCTGGTCCATAATAAATAATCCCAGGTATTAAGGTAGAAAAATCAATGACCAGATCTAAGATTTTCTGCCTTATATAATTAACCACTTTAATTATGCTAAGTATAGTAATCAAATTCTACTATATCTAGTTGTTATATACATTATACCTGTGCATGATCTCTTTATTCATCAAGAAACTAGGAGGAGACAATATGCACAATGAATACTTTCTCACTACTTTATTTTTTTATTTCTTCAGTATTTTTTCATATATTTTTTATGAATTAATAGAAGGGTTACATTATATTCACCAGATAGGTGCATTACTTCACATACATTGACACCCTTTCTCATGTCTTGGTCCCCATTTCCCTTCCCCCCGCCCCCTCCCCTCATCTTGTTTCCCTCCCTTCCCTATCCAATTTCAAATAACCAAATACGCATTTATCCAATATATCAGATAACTTTCTCACTACTTTAAAGGAAAGCAGTACAGAAACATTTAATTAGGAATGTCATCCACTTGTGACAATCCATCAAAAAAATAGTTTGAAGAAATGAATAGTGTCTGTGGGCCAAAACAATTAGGAAAGATGATTAAACTTAATTGAGCTGCTTAGGAAATGGATATCTTTTTTTGTTTTGTTTTGTTTTTTGTTACAAACTAAATGTGACAAGGATATTATCTCAGTCTGTAAAAATATATCACAGAGTGAGTGATAAGCATGAGAGAAATTCACTTCTCACATTTCTGTATACTGAGATATCTAGGATCAACTGGATTGGTACTTGAAGTGTAATGAGAGCTGCTTCTCCCTCCCTATGGTTTCCTCCAAAAATTAAAAAAAAAATAGTGCTGCATTGTCACATAGATGTTTGTGGGGTGGGGGAAAACACCAGATTCGTGAACTATATCTAATGTCTCTTTTGAATGGCAGTGATCCATTTATGACCCTTTTGACTAAATCACTACATATCCCTAAATACAACCACAATGGGAATTAAGATTTGACCTGAACTTCAGAAAGCACTTTAGGTATAGGTGTACATGTGCACACATGTGGCTATATATACACACATAATTGATCTGTTTAAATATCAAACTTGAAAATTCATTGTCAGGGGTTCATATTAACACAATAGTGTTTATAGTTTTGTCAGCATTGAAATTTTAGTATATACCTTGTTTTGAGATAAGTGGTAGGCATATATCGATTACATAGAAGGATACATAGAAGGAATTCAGGTAATAATAATACATTGTAATAAACCAAACATTGTAGAAACATGAATATATCATTTGATTTAAGAGAATATAAAAGAATTAGAAATAGTTACATATTACTGTCTAAAATAGTAACTAAAGTAAAATAGTAATACTTCTCTTCAGAGAAGTTTCTCTTTAAGCTTTTAGTCTGCTTTTTAATGAGATGCTAGTTTCTTTGAGAATTTGTTTTTTGTGGGTTTAATTTTTTGACTTCTGAATATATTTTAGATATGTTGCTGTTTAGATATGTTTGTCTCTTATATGGCTAATGAATATCCTCTCCCAAACTGTGTGCTTTCTATTCATCTTGCTGGCTATATAATGAAGAAATAAAAGAAATGCAAATCAAAACAACTTTGAGATTCCACCTCAACTTGTTAGAGTGTTTATTATCAAGAAAACTAATAACAACAAATGCTGGTAGGGATATGGCCACTATTGGTGGGAGTGTAAACTTGTTCAACCACTCTGGAAAGCAGTATGGAGATTCAGTGTGAAGATTAAACACAGAGCTCTCCTGTGACCCAGCAATCCCATTTCTGGCCATTTACCCAAGTGTCTGCAAACAAGTTCATACAAAAGTTACTAGCACAGCCATGGTGATTGCAACTTTATTTACCATAGCTAAGATATGGAACCAACCTGGATGCCCCTCAGCAGTTGAATGGATCAAAAATGTGGTGTATATATACAATGCAATTCTATTTCTCCATCAGAAAGAATGGCTTTGCCCTATTCATAAGGAAATGGGAATACCTGGAAAAAAGTGAAGTAAGTGAGACCTAAAGAAACACAGGTTTCATGGTTTCCTTCATTTGTAATAATTAATATATGTCCAGGATAGTCCTAGTAGAGGACCATAATAGCTCAATTGCTATGTACATATGTCCATAGAAGACGATAATCTCCAAGATTTGGAGATATGGGGAAAAGGTTTTTCTTTCTTGTTGTTTTTAATTTACTGTGTGAAGTTATTTCTTTTTCTTTCATTTTTTCCTAGGTTTATGTTCTGATGCCACTGTATTTGATGATGGTGTCCTATGTGTTGCACACATTTATCTGAATTTGGAAAGGGAAGGGGAATGTCAAAAATGGTGAGACAAAGGACAAAGGGTGAACCAATGCCATAGCAACAGCAATACTCTTTATGACAATATATTGAAAATGAGCTTTATAACGGGCTGGGAGTAGAGGGAGGGGAAGTGGGTGAAAATGAGGAGGGGTACCAATATTTGACAAGAAATATACTCACTAAATCACATGTGTAACTGTAACCCGTCTCTACACCACCTTAACATTTAAAAAATCCTTTATACATTCTTTATAGGAGAATAGGCTGCGACAACTGCGGCCTATTGCTTAAGGATAATTTAGGATATTTTTTCCCATTTGCTCATATCATACTTCTTGTTTTTGGCTATTTTTCATGATAATTTTGCTTATATGTTTGGCAAATATTTGTAGCTGGGTAATATTCTTTGGTAAGCATGTATCCCTTCCTTTCCTAATCATGTGTAAAGAATGTCTGATGTGATGACCAAGTGTTATAAACTGCAAACTAAATTTTTATTCATAATAAAACTTATTCAGAGAAAATTGCATCACTGCAAATTGTCAGCTCACACATTTGAAATTCTTAATACTTTCCTTAGGTTTTTTAAATCTGATATCATTTCTTAAATTGAGAAATAAGAAATATATTTTTGATGGACATCAGTATCTGGTTTAGTAGTAAATCAGTGTCCATTTCTTCTTACATGAAAGAAAGGACCAGCGAAGCGAGCTTGCTCAATGTGAGAACTTCCTTTCCATTCACAAGAGCTCTCCGCTCATGACTGACTCCTATTGAAGGCTTCACCTCTGCATGCCAACCTGGGAGAGATAGGGTACAAGCTAGGAAGGTTGGAGACAACTGACATTCAAAACATCACAATAGTCAGCTGAATAAAGGACACCCAAATGCATTATGACATTTTTGACATTATAACTTGATATGACAAGCAAATTATGTAAGTTCCTCAGATTATTTACATAAAGGGTGAAATTATATTTTCTCCACATAAGTATGTATTTAAACAACAAACCTAATTATTCCTGTAATGGAATGTTGCTGAAACCATCTGTGTGTCGAACTAAATTTTTTTCTGAGCTTCTTAATAACTGTAGTTGAAGTGCAAAAATATATTGCAAAATAAAGCATTCTGTAAGAAGATAAAAAATGTTTTCCAGGACTCTCTTCTCTAAGTGTGTGTGTGTGTGTGTGTGTGTGTGTGTGTGTGTGTGTCTGTGTGTGTGTGATATTGTGGTTGAAATTCAGTGCCTCATTCTTAGTAGGCAAGCATTCAACCAATTGAACCATCACCTCTTACCTTTTTGCATATGTTATTTGACTTTTCAGATGGAATCTTTTCCCTTTTGCCTAGGGTGGCTTTGCCCCATATTCTCCCATCTACATATCTATAATAGCTGAGATTACAGCTGTGTATGCCCTCAGATGATACTGTTGAAGTAAAACTTATTTGTAGATCTTTTGAAAACAAAATGATATATTATTACATGTCCTTCGACTTGAATTTAAGTTGGTAGTCATCATTTGAATTTATGCTCCAATTTCCCTATAAATCATGTTATCATCTCCCTCTTAATTACTGTCTGGCTCATCAGCCATATGACATCATTACTACAATTTATAAGGAAGGCTAATAGTAGTTCAAAGTTGAGTGTCAAGCTTCATTGGGTAGAAAATTTTGTTAAGAAAACAATTACCATTATAAATCTTCTTGACTTAGCATTGATTAAATATTCTGTAATTAATTTATTTGGCAAATAAACAAAAGATCCTGGAGAATATGAATTACAAAACTTGCACTGATTATTGGTCTTTGGCGGTTCCCAATTGTAATCGAAGCTACATGGGAGGGTGAGAGTTAAAGGATGAAGGTTCAAAGTCAGTCTAGTCAAACAAGTTCATGACATCTTGCCTCAAAAATTTCCAGCATAAAGGCCTAAAAAAATGCCTTGCTTGTTAAATGTCAGTGTGGTAATCACAAGGTAGATTACAAGCCCAACACCATGTGGAAAAAAAAACCTTCAGATTTTTAAATTATTATTGTTTTTGTTTGTTTTGAGTCACTCCTCCCACATATATACAAAAGCTACAATGTGCGACTAATTAGTCTCTTCTCTCGTTAGCAATAGTTCTCCTAATATAGCCTATGAAAAGTGCCTGGGTATATAATTTCTTAGTAATTAAGTAATGAAGGCAAACACTGGGTTTCCATATTGAAAAATATTCCAATTAAAGTATGTTATTCAAGGTCATTTAATTGTTATTAAGAAACTATCTTTCTGAAAAAGCTAATTTGTTATCAGTGAGTTAATTAAATTATTAAGTTTAATGTTCTTGATTATGATCTCATTTCTGGGAAATTAAGGATATTGGCTATTTTTTTAAAAGATTGGTTGGAAAGAAATTGTGAGCACAGGGCAAAGCTATAATGATTAATTCTCACCAAGTTAGGAATGACAGTGTAATCCATTAGTGATTTGGAGAAAAGGGAATAAGGAAAGAATTTACCTTTCACTTGGGAGAACACTGGTGATATCTCACTGAATACTTCCTTATTTTATTTTGTTAATATCCACTGACTACATATTCTGAAGAATAATGAGCCCAACTTGTTAAAACTTAAAAATCTTATCAGCAGAAATGATATAGTTTGATATTAGGTATGGAAGCCAGGTGATCAAAACGTAATTAAAATCTCTTTTTTTGCATTTGTATTACTTTGGATATTTTATTGTCTTTAAGATGTTGTACAAAGGAGCTGCCATTTAACAAATCAGTTTATGAATATAGTATATCCTGATCAATATAAGCCCTTTCAACATTTCCATTCACCTCTTCCAGTCCATCCCTCACTTTTCTAATACTTGGGCTATATATTAATATTTTGCTATTTAACAAAGCAGTTTGTGTATACAATGCATATTAATCTGTTATCCCTTCAACATTTTCACCTCCTTTGTCCCACCCCTTCTTTATTTTTCTTAATTTTGTGGTGTATACATGAAATCTTGACTGCACTATTCTCCCTTCCTCCACTACCTGCTACACTCCTCTCCCTTTAATCCTACCCCTCCCCTCGCCGGTTAAATGATTTTATTTGTGGTAGCTAGGATGTGCTATAAATCTATAAGTACACACACTAGGTGGTATGCAAACGGTTAGGAAGAAGTTAATTGCACTATAATAGACTATGGAGAGCTCAAATAATTCTTTTGAAAGATTAAGGCAAAGCCCCCCAAAATTAAAGTCTTAAGTACTGAGGAAAAAAATAAAACTACCAATGATTAGCTAATGTTTGTAATTCTAATCAGGGAACAGAGATCTAGGGATCATGGCTCAAAGCCAGCCTGGGCAGACAAAGCCTGGGGCATCTACTCTCTAATTAAACTAACCAGAAAAAAAAAAAGAGTACTAGATGTGGCTCCATTGGTAGAGTGACCTCCTATTTTTTATTGTATTTTATTGTCAGGGTAATCTACATAGTGCTTACAGTTACATTCTCAATATCTGATACCCCTTCTCATGTTTTTGTCCCCCTTTCCCTCTCTCCTCCCCCTCCCAGTCATCTTGTTTCCCCCTTCCCTTCCTTATTTCAAATAAACAAGTGTATATGTAGTACACCAGTATACAAAATTCAGATACAGTAACCTCATGAGAGTAATCATAAGTGGAAAAAAAAGAAAAGAAATGACTTCACAGAGTACACTAAGAACAGCAGTACCATTCTTGAGTTAAAAAAAATTGCTAACCAAGAATATGAAGCATTATGTTCAAGCTCCAGTAATGGCAAACGTAATTTAAAAAACTTTTTTAGTTATTTTTATTGTAATTAATAGAGGGATTACAGTTATATTCACCAGATAGGAGCATTACTTCAGACACATTGATATCCCTTCTCATGCTCTTGTCCCCCTTTCTCTCCCCCCACCCTCTCCCTTCATCTTGTTTTCCCCTTCCCTTTCTATTTCAAATAAATATATAAATGTATATACAATATATCAGATTACAAGTTAAGAGATACATAACATTCAATTCTATTTCTTACCATATACAAGGGTTATTCTTTCTCTTATTCCAATATTTAGTCAATAATGTTTTAAAAATCTGAAAATCTTGTTATTGGAATAATGCTTACATCAGGAAATATTTTCTTGGCAGTGAGTGATTTTATATTTATAAAATAGGTTTGTGATGATTAAGGTGATCCTCAGTAAAGTATTAAGATTAGCATTTTTAGTCTTAAGCCATGTCTCAGGTTGATTTTGGTGTAGTTTTTACTATACTTTAAGAAGTCTTGACAAAGTAACCCTCTATGAAGGCTTCCACAAAGGATGTTTCACTGATTAAAGTAAATGTTTTCCCTAAATATATTCATTTAGGGAAATGATAGCTTGTGCATTGACTTTAACTCTCTAATGTTTTATAAAAACCATTGCAGTCTAAAAGGAGTTTCAGTCCCTGAGAGTATCTTTTATTGTCATAAAATGTTACTCCCCAAAATCACTTGAGAAGTGCTTAACATTGTGATTATGATGTTAACATATTTTTTCCAGTCCTGGGCTGTGAGATCAGGTCCTGTATACTGTTCTTGGGTTTTCTCGAGGTTAGAGCTCTTTCACTTGAGCCAGAGCACCACTTTGGACATTTTCTATGTATGTGGTACCGAGCAATACAACCAGGGTCTTCGAGCATGCTAGGCAAGCACTCTACCACTAGGCCAATCTCCCCGCCTCTGAAGTAAACTTCTTACGCAGTGAAAAGTCTCTGATCACAGCCATGCCAAACATGGGCCTTCTTTATTGACTTTGTAACCATTTAACTTGCTTTCAAAGGTGTCATTCTTAAGAATATCCAAAAGGTTTGGGACATAGCTCAGTTGTAGAGAATATCTTTAGCATGCCTGCCTTCTTATATTTAATACTCAGCAACTGTATGCAAATATCATAATTCTTGTTTGAAGATATACATTGCTTTTACTTTAGGCAGCTTGTTTATTTATAAGCAACCAAACAAAATTAATGAGATTAATTACAAGAGCAAGAGTCAGGCTTTGCAGTTGAAGGTGGGTAGTAAATTTGTGTTAAATTCTCTTTCTTACTGAAATCTTACTTTTATTTTCTCTGTAAAATGAAGACAATACATGTTGCTGCTGAAGTTGATGCCAGGTGAAACATATGAGAAAATAATTTCACCAAAATGCTGAATCATTATCAGATAACATTAATATGCTGCACTGATTGATTTTAATTTCTTCCATTCAATCCTTTACAATGAAGGTTTTTCTGTTAGGCAATAAGCAGGTCAAGATGAATAGAAGAAAAGAATTTTATTGAGGTCACAAAGATATTGATATTAAATATCTAAATTTCACATTCAGGAATCTTTCAATATAAGCTAGTTATGTACGGATATTTTGGTGACTTTTCTTCTTTGCTTTGACACTTAATGGCATTTATAAGAAGGCTTGTAGATATTGAGTATCATTTAAGATGATAGCAAAGCTCTTCTGGCAGAATTTTAAAATGTCAGCCTGCATATTCTTCCTTAGTATATATGCAGGACCACTTTCTGCCCTTTAGAAAAAAATAGACAAGGGCTAGCATACTGGCAGGCCTTAGGATCTCTATCTGACCAAGCTGCCTAATTTGATTGGCTCTGGCTCTCTCATGACATTGTGCAAACCTTCAGCCTCTTACATCCTATCTGCAGAAGGGCAGTAATGGCTTCTGCTTGCCATTCTGGGGGTTTTGCTCTGAAGCTGTCCCTGGCTTCTACTTCAGTGAATTCTATAAGACTTCACTAAAACTTTCTTTAAAATTTCAGGGAAGTAATGTGACTCTATTCTTCCAAAGCATAAACATTTCACAGCTAATTGTTTATATTTACCACAATAGAATGTATTTTCCATGACTTACTTCTTTTTTAAAATAATATAACTGCATTGTAATATAGAGAAAGGAGGCACTTAGAAATATTTAGTGATATTCTCTAAAGTATGATGCAATTAGCCATTAAGGATGTGCCACATATTCGATTTTTAAAGAAAAATGAAAATGGAGAGGATCACTAAAACTTGAGGTTTTTTTTTTTTACTGTTACGGTTTTGTCCTTTTGTAAGTATTGTTTTACGATTCAGTTTGGGAATATGAAAGAACTCAGATCCACAGAAAAGAAGCGAAGAGAAATTTAAAAAGCACAGTTTAGCAGAAAGTTTCACATTTAGTAAAGTAGACTAACTTCATAAACAAATTAAAGAAGTAGAGACTAACCTGGGACTAATGGATTCTGATGCTTTTCTTAATGTAACTTGCCACATCTTCCTTTTATATTACTCATAAGTATGCTTTTTGAATTTCTATCCATGTAGTGTGGTGAAGTATAATGAAAAGAAAAAAATTAAAAGTAGAAGTAATTATGGGAAAAAAAGAAGTAATTGTGGAAATAACTGGGAAAATTCCACACAGATGTGAATATTAATGTTTCTGGTACAAAGTGAACATCATACTCACTTTAAAAGACCAGTTTACTATTATGCTATAAGCTATTTATAATAACTTATTATCAAAGTATGCCAGTATGTGTCTCTATGTGTGATATGTAACCTTTAGCCATAGATAATTTCATAGCCCCTCACAGTACTCTGAATGGTGGAAATTTGACTAGATATGTATGCAGCATTTAGAATCCATTCCTAGTATCATTTCCTGGTCAAAACACAGCTTCTTCAGCAAACAATTATTATGTAAATCAAGTGCATTTTCTTCCCAACTTCACCTCCTCTCCCTTGATTCACTTCTGATATGGAATCCATCCTTTGAACTTTATTACTGAAAAGGGACCATATAATTAAGTACACATGTACCTCATTCATTTTATTTCCTTTTTCCAGTTACCTGGTTGAGCTATATCATAATCCCAGGCATTGAAACTAGTAATTACCTGAACAAGGCCATTTATCAGTAGATAGGCTTAGAAGAATCCAGAGTAAATAACTAGGAGCATAGATCAAACTGGAATAGACCTGAACACAAGACTCCTGTCAACATTTTCGGCTAGATGGCCCCCTGTGACTTTCCTGATCACATCCTTAGTAGCCTTAGCTAACTTTCTGCCACTTAGTTGGTTGCGGAGATTTCTAAATTGCCAGTTTAACACAAACATAAGTGTTTGTTTATTTTACATAGGGAAGGGAAGGGGAAAATCAAGATGATTCAGAGGGGATGGGGGGGGGGAAGTGAAGCAGTAGAAAAGCAAGGGAAGGGGTAATAGTGAACAAGAAGTAATGTGCCCATTACCTGATGAACGCAACTGTAACCCCTCTATACATCACCTCAACAATAAAATAGCATTAAAAAAGAAACATAATTATACTCACTTAAAAATTTTTAAAGGTATGAACTATTCTATGCCCAAACTAAACCAAAACTTTTATTTTCCTATGAATGCAATCTTTTGTTTGGAAACTGTGTCCTTGCACTTCTCATAACTCAGCTGAATAGATCAGGTTGTGTTATGAATGCAGAGTAAGATAGTAGAGTTTATATCTACTGTTCTTTCTGTTCTTGAATTGTAATGCCTCATAAGTACCTAGATTAGATATATGAGTCATTTGCTGGGTTCCATTTACTGGGTTAGAAATTTGTTTACTTTCAGATGCTAATATGTGACTATCTAGTCTAACTGTTGTCTCTGGCACTCAGTGGGGCCCAGACAGAAAAGTCTTCCCTGCCTCTAAGAGTAATTGTTCCCAATATGAATAGGAGAATTGCATAGAGTGATTGGTACAAATGTATGATTTTTGCAGAGACCTTTACTTTGTGAGACCATATATGTATATATACACACATATGTATATTTTTTGTATATGTACACATATGGACATAGAATTCTTTTTGGACATTGTCATCCCTCCCTTTACTTCCTCTCATATGCTTTTCTCCCATTCCTGCTCACAAGTTGCATGCTTCTTGTTTTACATAGTAACTATTGAAAGAAAAAAGTAATACAATTTCCTTCACATATGTCATGTGGGTTTCTAAAAACATAGGATTTTTATATCTAAGAAAATAATTATCCATTCTACATATTATTTTCTTAGATTTCTGTCTAAATTATTATAAGAGAAAAACTTCTCTAAAGCCTTGGGATGTAATTGGGAAGGTAAGAAGACAGGAATACAATTTAACAGTGTGCTTGTAAAATTGTGTTCTTTTAATAAAATTTATTTTGAAGTCATCAATTTTCCTTTATCATGTAGAAATATTCTTATTTAACATTGTTTATGATGTCAATTAAATATAGTTCTGAGTATATAAGTGCCACACTAAAAAAAAGCTTTATAGTATAATCTAACGAAAGTGTGAAAGTGTACATGTTTTTCAAGGGGCCAGATGTTCATTTTCTTCATGTATTTTCAATCTGTAGTCCTGTATAAAATCATATTTTTAATTTGGTATGTTTTTCATATACAACCCTAGTACATTTTTTGCCAGTCCTGGGCTTGAACTCAGGGCCTGGGCATTGTCCTTGGGCTTTCACAAGGCTAGAGCTCTACGACTTGAGCCACAGTACCACTTCTGGCTTTTTCTATGTATGTGGTACCAAAGAATTGAAGCCAGGTCTTCCTGCATGCGAGACAAGCACTCTACCACTAGGCCAAACTCCTGGCCAACCCTAGTAATTTTTTTGCCAGTCCTAGGGCTTGAACTCAGGGCTTGGGCACTGTCCTTGGCTTTCTCAAGAAGGTTACTGCTCTTCTACTTGAGCCACAACACCACTTCTGGCTTTTTTTTTCTGTTTGTGTGTTACCAGGGAATCAAACCCAGGCTTTGTTCATGCTAGGCGAGCACTCTACCACTAGCACCACACTCCTGGCCCCCAACTCTAGTTCAATGAATAATATTTCAGTACCAAGGGTCTATTTAGATGCCAGTGAATTTCCAAAGTTTACATTTGAAACTCAGTTAAAGGTTCTGTCTAAAATGTCTACAACTTCGATATAGGATGGAAGGAATAATGGGGAGAATAATGAATAATAAAAGGGTTGACATTGATCAAGATGCTTTGGACTCAGAACATGACTTATAGAATTGTAACCTCTTTGTACAGATACTTATTGACAAAATTTAAAGAAAAATATCAGATGATGTCTTCCATTTGGTACATCCTTCGACAACTAGCTTGTTGTTTTCCTTCTGCCCTTCCCCACTTTGTCCTTTCCTCCATTCCTCCCTTCCTTCCATCTTCCCTACCCTCTCCCTCCCTCTTTCCTACCCTCCCTCTCCCTCTCTCTTTTTCTCTTTTTCTTTCTTTCTCTCTTTCTTTCTTTCTTTCTTTCTTTTTCTTTCTTTCTTTCTTTCTTTTTCTTCACTTCTTCCTTTCACCCTATCTGTCTCTCTTTCTGTCTTTTTCTGTCTCTGTCTCTCTCTCCTCTCCTTCCTTTTTTTCCTTCTTTCCTTCATTTCCCTTTGTGTTTTTGTGTCATTCATGTGGCTTGAATTCAGGAGGTGAATGCTTCCTTGAGCTTTTATTTTGCTCAATGGTAGGGCTCTGCCACTTGAGACACAGCTCCAGTTCCTGCTTTTAGTTTTAGATTTGTGCTTTGTTTTGTTTTCCTTTGTTTGTTAATTCAAGATAAAAATCTCATTGCCTGGGATGGCACTGAACCTTGATCATCAGATCTCATCCACCTTGAGTCATTAGCATTACAAGTTATGAGCCTTGCTTGTTGTTGATTTCTTGCAAGTAACAATATGGTTCATCAAGGAGATGGATATTCAATTTTGAGATGGTTCTTTCATATAATACTATATTGCTATGTTTACTATGAACAGTAAAGAAAACTTAGTGTTTGTTAAATGTATGCAAATAGAATTTGATGTTGCGCTAATGTCATGTAGTAAATATGTGTCCTGTTTGGGACTTAATATATGTGCACAAATGTGTCCCTGAGCAAATTCAGTTCAAGGCTACCGCAGTACCCCTGAAGCCATAGCTCCACTTCCCATTTTCTAATGGTGAATTGGAGATAAGAGTCTCAAGGTCTTTAGTGCCCAGCCTTGCTTTGAACCTTGATCCTCAGATATCAGCCTTCTGAGTAGCTAGGATTACAGGCTTGATCCACCACGACAGGCTTCATGTAGGGATTTTTGTCCAACAAACTCTTTAGGGCCTTATCCATATTAAAGATTCCCCATGCACACAGATCTCCCTCCCTGGAAATATGGCTTGTTAAGCCACTCCTTCAAAGAGTGGCTTCTTGTGACCTTCAATCCTCAGTGCAGAGTATCATTATTACAATTTAATTTGCTCACTTTCATTTTATTCTTTTATAGTAATTGGATATGGGAGGTGACAGTGACTGCTATATTTACTTTCTGCAACTGCTCCTCTTTTGTGACTTAAATATATACTTAAGAGCTTCTTTGAAATAACATTTCCTTGGACCATAATACACAGTGAAGTATATTCCATAAAGCTTATTTAAAAGTCATGTCATGGATTCTAATTTATGACATATTTATGGCTGAGCAAAACCACTTGAAGCTCACTTCTTCAGAAACAAGAATTCAGTTCCTCTCGTAATCTTTGGCTTGATTCATGAACCAACAAGAACATTTATTTATTTATTTATTGGAGATTTTGGAGGTAAAAATTTAACTAAATGCCAGGAGTAGTGTTTTGTCTTGAAGCTACGTTTACATAGGAAATGATATTTTTACTTACAGTATATAGAAATAAGTGAAAGATTATAATATTTTCTACAGATTGTTTATTTTCACTTTATGAAAGAACTACATAATAATACTTTTCATAAATCATATCATTTTATTCAGGGTTCTCTAGGAGAACTGTTTACAAATGAGGAGGAAAAGCTAGAGTTCTCTGTCATTCTGTCTACATTCAATTATGGAAATAATTTTGCTAAAACATGTGATGAAATGGAAGTGTTATTTAAAAAGGTATTCATAAGTACTTGCATGTGTTTTAGTTCTTCATTTTCACTGACTAGCCTATTTTGTATGACATATTAACATACTACAAAATTATTTTGTACAAATTAATGATATTTGATAAATGACTATAAAAATAGTGTGAATTACTGAACAAGTAGTCTAAGTGATCATTTATATAGCATATTACACATATTTTAAATGTGTCCTTCAAAAGAAAGTCAATAAAGTCAATTTTCAGTTACTTTAAATATTATCTATAGGGGCTGTCAGGTTGGCCTAATGGTAAGAGTGCTTGCCTAGCATGCACAAAGACCTAGGTTCAATTCCTCAATATCACATACATAGAAAAAAGCCAGAAGAGGTGCTGTGGCTCAAGTGGTAGAGCTCTAGCCTTGAAAAAAAGCTGAAGCTCAAGGACAGTGCTCAGGCCCTGAGTTCAAGTCCCAGGACTGGCAAAAAATATTATCTATAATCAAATTTGATTGAATAGCATTTGAAGCTGAAAGTAGTATTGATTATAGAATGTAATAAAGGTGGTACAGTTTTTCTTCAGAAATTTTGCCAACGCCTTTTATTATTATTGTGTCTTCTCTTAAGAAACTAACAAATAGACAACAGTTATTTCTTGTAATTAGAAGTTCCTGTGTTTATGAAGTCCTCTGCTAACTGAAACTGGAACTTTCAAATTAATAGGCAAAATATTCTTAAGATTATTACATGCACAGATTTGCATTGTGCAGCAAAGCTTAATGTTAAACAAGTTAAACAGGCATAGTCTAAGGTTACCATTTTGCATCCTTTTTCCAGCTCTAATATGTACTGGGGCCACACTTTCTGTGTTGCTGTGTATTTGGGATAATTTCATTGTCTCATCTGTGTATTTTGTTAGCAATTCTAGTATACTCTGAAAATAGACTGAAGTGCTTGCTATCTATTCCCTAAATTCAAGTGGGTTTTCTTGTTCTTATGGAGAATTGTGTAGGTTAGATTACTTTTTAGCAGCTATGGACTCAAGTGTGATTGGCTGCAAGCTCAGAGTTAGTAGAAAAATAGCATATCTTCAATGTGCTATTTTTAGTAGAAATATACATGGTGAATGGATTTGTTGGTGAAAATGTAATCATAGGCTTTTTTAGCTGCTCTATAAGGGACAATCGAATATTCTCAAACTCAGTGACCTTTCCAGACCATTGCTATGTGAATGATGAGAGTTTCCTGTTATAGTTTAAGATCTTTGTGCTAGTGATTGGGTTGTCATTGTCTTACTTTATGAAACTTCCTATAAATTCATTTTAGTAGTTGTTATGACTGCTGTAAGTAGTTTCTTCTATTTTTACAGCATGTTAGTGAATGGGTTTATTTCATCTTATATTCATCTTACCTCTCTGCCTTAATTTCTTTTGCTTTTTAAATATTTTGATATGGGGCAGATCATTGATTACTACTACCACTAATAAGATTGTTGATATTCATAGGAAAATTGCCAATAAATATTTGCTAGACTGAATTTTGTAACTTAGGGCGTAAATTACTAATCCAGATTAGAAAAGTGCCCTTTTTGAACTCTATTTTATTCCAGGTGGTTTTCCTTTATGAGATTGTAGATGTGTTCACATTGGAGAATTTATCACTATGGAGGTCAATACTACTATTATGTTTACAGGATAGTTTCCTGTACACATTAGTTATAGCAATTAGCTATTTTTTTGTCTACAATACAGGAAAAAACTATATACTCATACCTTTCATTTCTGATTCAACAATGAAGAGTTCATGAAATACCGATCTCGGAAACTTCATTAGCTCCCGCAGTGACTGAATCCTTCCTACAATCAAAGAGAACCTTTTGTTGTTGCAACAGATGATCCCATCACTCAAAAACTGAAGACAGATTTGTTATTTGTCAAGCTACATAGGTGGTTAGGTTTTATACTTCCTTTATTGATACCCAAAGATTTGTTGGCATCTTACAGCTATCCTTGCTTCCTCCTTTAGATGATTGGAGAAGAAAAAAAAATTAAGGAGCTGAAGTCACAATTACATCTCTCAGACTCTGAAAGATGTTGACTCACCCAATGGGCTTTTGTTAGATTATAAGATGATAAAAATAAAAAGCAAACAGGACATAAAAAGTTTGTTTTGGGGCCGGGAGTATGGCCTAGTGGTAGAGTGCTTGCCTAGCATGCACGAAGACCCGGGTTCGATTCCTCCGTACCATATACATAGAAAAAAAAAAAACCAGAAGTGGTGCTGCAGCTCAAGGCTCAAGTGGTAGAGATCTAGCCTTGAGAAAGTCCAAGGACAGTGCCCAGGCCCTGAACTCAAGCCCAGGACTGGAAAAAAAAAATAAGGTTGGTGCTGTTGACAGCCTCCACATAAGCAATGTCTAAGCAGCTAGCAATTGTGTTTTGAGCATCACAGGGAACATTCATAAGAAATAGAAAGTTTCTGGGATCCTTGGATTGGGTGAGGTATCTTTGACAATCAGTATTATTTTCTCAAGTGCTTCCTGGGGAAAATTCAGTGAGACAATATTTATAGTTCCAAGTTCAGAAGTGTGTTTAAACTAAGTGATTTTTTAAAAGATCTCTGCTAATGATTAGAGGACAGCAGTCTATATTTTAAGATTTTGATTTGTCATTACAAAAATTCTACCAGCACAAAATAGGACTGAGATACAAGTTCAACAGCTCATTTCTTTTTATGATTTCTGTGAATACTTCCCTGGAATGCCAACATATACAATAGAAGTGCTGATGGCTGTTGACATTTTTATTGTAACTCTATAACTATAAAAAGTAAATATTCTCTTTTTAGTTGTCTTTGGCATTCTTAGATCATAGGAAAAAAGAGCTGCTTTTGCCTGCCTACCTGCCCGCCTATGTGGGAGGGGGTAGGGAAATGTGTGGATAATTATATCCAAAATATAATCACTGTGTTCAGTTAATTAGAATGTTTTATTTATGAAAGAATACAGAAATGGAGACTTTCTATAAGAATATAAGTTCTTTACTACTTATACCAAATGTCACCATTTGTGTATTGTGAACCATGAAGTATGAATTTAGCATGCATAGATTTTTCTTCCACATGAACACAATAATAATCAACAATTAACTCAAAAGACTTAGTGAATTGGCTGAGACTCCCAGCCATCTAGATTTCCCATTTCCTCTGGATAAGGCTGGGCTACAAAATCACAGTGTAATCTGAAACACTGACACCAGTGCCAAATGCCTTCAGGTTTTCTTTTTTTTTTTTCTGCTCCCAAATACCTACCACTAGATAGCTTCTACAGAATTGAGGTTCTTTAGCTCTCCTTTCTGGTTGATCATAAATGTGGTATAACTAGCCAAGGTCATGTGGGTGTATGACAAGCAATCACTGCCTGTAGAGGGTATTTCAGGTTTTTTTTTTCTTCAATTTCCATTAATGCCTCTGATTTCAGGACCTAATCCAATTTTAATTCCTAACCTAACCTTAATCTTAATTGAACAGACATACCTAAACCACAACAGTAAGAATTTTTAAAACTGAGTTTGAGTATTTTTTTAAATGAAGACGAACTTCTAATCTTCAATTCTTTTTTTCATATATTTTATATTATAATTAATAAGAGGGTTACATGATATTTGCCAGATAGAAGGTACATTAATTCACATACATTGATACCCTTCCACCTGTCTTGGTGAGAATAAGGTGGAAAATCTGCACAGACAATAGAGTAGAATCTGGTGAATAAGGTGACAAAGAAATAATCAGAAGTTACATAGATTAATCTTCAGTTCTTAAAAACAGATGCACAATGGCATGCGTTTTTAACTCTTACCACTTTAGAAGCCGTTATGTATTGGATATTTGAAACATTTTGTAGGAGTCTTTTCTGCCATTGTCCATGAATCCATGTATGTAACTTCTGATTATTTCTTTGTCATCTTATTCACCAGTTTCTAATCAATTGTCTCTGCAGATTGCCCTCCTTATTCTCTTTATAGCCTTGTCTGCATGGCACTTGACTTTGTGAACATTTTCATGACTGAGTCCTTATCTACTGAAATGCCACTCAAGAAATTCTTCAAAAGGGGCCCTGGTAGCTAGTTCAAGCCTATAATCCTAGCTTTTCTGGAGGCTGAGATCTGGGTATCAAGGTTCAAAGCCTGTCCAAGTTAGAAAGACTATGAGACTCTTACTTCCAATTAACCACAAAAATTCTAGCAGTGGAGCTGTGGCTCAAAGTAGTAGCGTACCAACCTTGGGAAAAGAACTCAGGGGCATTGCTGAGTCCCCGAGTTCAAGCCCTATGACTGACTATTTAATCAGTCACAAATCAATCAATCAATGAAATTTACTTCAGACCCAAAAGTCTTCTGGTGTTTTATTTTTATTCATAACAGGTTCCATAACTTTCAAAATGTATTTTTTTCTCTTATCTATTTCCTGCTTTGCCCACTTGAAGGTAATCTCTTACAAATAAACCCTGGAGTTTTTGTTTGCTTTGTGTTTCTTTCTTTTGTATCTTAAGTAATAAAATATTCCTACTATATAGCAGGTATGTAATATTTATGGAGAAGAATAAAGTAAATAATTTTATCACTGTAGTTTTATCTTTGCCTATTCTATTCACTTTTTCATCAATATCAGAACACTCAAGACATTTTGGACTAAAAGTACAAAGGAGATTTTAAAATAAAAAAATAAATTCTCAGTTTGGAGAGACAGAAGAATAAATCTCATAGCATGAGGGAGTGGCTCTGATGCTATGCCCCTTGTTTGCATTATACAGAGCAGTGACGTGTGTGTGTGTGTGTGTGTGTGTGTGTGTGTGTGTGTGTTTTGCTCTTTTTCTCTCTCCCTCTCCCATTCTCCTTTCTTCTTTCTCTCCCTCTCCCACTTATCCTCTCCCCTTGCCTCTCTGAATAATGCTAGCTTTTGCCTAATAAGTAAGGGTTATTTTATTCTCCTACATACCAATTTTCTATTCCTCATAAAAGCATGCAAGCTCCTTGAAGAAATAACTTATTTTCCAAATCAGGAATTACATCTGGAGTATTCCTCATTGTCTATCTTCTATAAAGTCTTTTGTTATCTAATTACTTCCAAAACTCATTTGTCAACACCACATTAAGATTATCCCCACACTCTTGATATCAATATGTATATATGACTTAGAGGTTTAAGCTCATGTATGAGGTGAGGGGGCAACTGAACTATCGTCAGTGTATTTTTTAAATACTTTCTCTGGAACTTAGAGAATAGTGAGCCTTTACTCCTAGTTACCGAGGAAGGAGAAATCAAGGGATCACAGTTCAGGGTCAGTCTGGGCAAAAGATAATGCTTGAAAAATGTTTTAATCCATGACTTTGTAAAGTAGCATGTGCTTGCTATTATTGCAATGACAAGGAAAAATACAATTAGAATACTGTTAGCCAAGTCCAGCCCTAACATAAAGCAAGATCCTATCTCAAATTTAGACAGTTCAAAATAGAATGACAAAGTGACTCAAGCGGTTGAGTAGTTGCTAACTAAACATGAAGCCTTGAGATTACAAAGGAAAATTGCTTCTGAATTTCACTTGCTGCATTAATGTAGGATCAAGCCTCCTACATGTCCAGCATGTGACCCCAGAAGCGGTGAGGGACTCATACATTTTATGCTTAGTTCATCATGTACAATGTCTGTCACCATTTGTTCATGGGGTCTTGTAAAGATCAAAGAAAATGATCTGTATGAAGCACTTAGAAAAATGCTTGGAATATAGTCATTACAAATGTGCTCAGATATTAATGAATTTATAATTCTAATTACTATGTATGCATTTTAAATTACATAAGCCTAAATCATTTTTCATTAATTAAATATATAGAAAAGAATGTGAAGGAGATAGTTTTCTCTAAATTATAACACATAAATGGGTTTCTCAGCATATAGAATTTTGATAGAGGTGCAAAAAGAACTAAAAACAGCTTGAAGAGCTACTTGAATTCTTTCCTAACCCTACCATTTTGACAAATGAAAATCATTTTTCCATTATTTGTAATACAGAGAAGGAAACGAAAGATAAAAGAAGTTGATTAGCTCCGAATGGAGGGTGACAATCCTAATAGTCTTTTATTTAAACCATGTAGCATGAGGTAGACCATAAACCTGTGAGTAAAGAAAGCTTCAATGGAAGAGAAAAATGAGGAGCACGATAAATTTGTTTGATGGTTTTCAAAAAATTGAATTTCATTAGAAATACTTGTTTTTTTATGTCAATGTGGGGCTTGAACTCAGTGACTTACACTGGTGTTAAGCATGCTTGTGCAAAGCTGACACTCTACAATTTGATCCATACTTGTAGTTATTCTGGCTGGTGAAAATGGAGTCTCACAAACTGCTTCTCTGGCCTGGTTTTGAACTGTTAACTTAAATCCAGAGTAGTTAATCATTACAGATGTGAGATGCCAGTATCTGGCTAATCAAGGATTCTTAATTTTGTGTAAGCTTGAAAATCATGTAAAAAGTGAAGAGACTAACACTTCATCAACATTTTTTCCCTATCATTAGTGACAATAAACCATGGGAGTTGGTTCCTAAAATATGAGCTTTTATTCAACTCTGATTACTTGTGACAAATGAAAATACAAATGAAACCAAGGGAGATGCAGTTTATACCATATCATAAACTGGATTCTTTACTCATGAATAGTAACAAATTTTTATGGTCTTAGGGTAAATTTATATGGTGAGACAGGCACTGTTTATCATAACTTTAGTCACAGAACTCAGAAGGCTGATGTACTTGGGCCATCCTCTGTCCATGTTGAATAGTATAGCAATGTATGCAGATGGCACTTGTTCTATGTACAGAGTATGTATTTTTTTTATAACAAATGGCTCCATAAAGAAATGGCTCTAGGAACAACACAAAAGAAAGAAAGGGCTTAATTATAATTTTCAGTCTGTAGCAAACTTCCCAAGATGCACACACCATCATTCACTTAGTTCCACATTTTCCCTTTAAGCAGTCTGTACAAGTTGGATATTTTCTGTTGAAATATAAATAAACATTTTCTCCTTAAAAAACTGTTTTTATGTATAATTCCTAACTACTCCAGCTATGTGAATAAAAGTCAATGTTGACTCTTTATGTACTAATTGCAAATGATCACTCAGTCAGAATACATGCAATTAACAAAAAATCTTACTAAGACTTTTAAAGCTACTGATCTGGGATGAACCAGTGTTCTCACCAGAGGCAGAAAGGTCAGAGCTACTATTCTGATTTGGCTTCTAGGATCTGAACCATTTCACTCTTTTTCTTCCCCTGCCCCATAATTTTTGCAATTGTAATTATTTGGTCCTGCTGAGGAAAGGACAAAATGGAACTTTCAATAGGACATGCATGTGCAACTTCTACAAGCACAATACTATAAAAGTAGAGTTTGTCTTCATTTCTGGATTTACACACACACACACACACACACACACACACACACATACACACATACATCTTTACCCTTTGGAGTTAGATAGATATAGGCATTTGATATAATATATACACACATATAATATAAAACATAATATATAAAATAAGATACACATTGTGCATATGTAATCTACACGTAATCTACATCTATTCTTATTGCTACATATAAAGAAAGAGAGCAATGTAGATAGACAGATGTCCATAATAGGGTTTGATCTCAGTCCTTGTGATTTTTGCTCATGGTTGTACTCTACTATTTGAGCCACAGCTCCATTTTTGGCCTTTTAGTGCTTATTTAGCAATAAAAGCCTTGTGGACTTTCCTGCCCAGGCTAGAATCAAATTACAGTTTTCAAATCTCAGTTTCTTGAACAGCTAGAGTTATAAGAGTTAGCCATCTCCGCTGGTTTTAACTGTATATTCTATACTCCTCTTTTGATTTCCTTTTTAAAAAAATTCCTCAGGGTGCCTGTTTGGGGCTATGATGGAGTAAGCTGCAGGCTCGGGTTGTAAATGAGGCTGATTGCTGTATAACAGTGTACTTGTTTGTTGGGATAAGTGGTCCCATATTTTGTATATTGGAATAAAAGTTTCTATGAATTATCGTTAATTAAAAGTAAATATTCTATGAATAATTATGTCCTGCTTCTAAGTCACATGGCTTCTGTCTTGGAAATTTTACTTGTAAATTTCTTAAGACAGGGGTCAGAGGCTATAGAAAGGGAAGAAAGGAAATGTTCTCTATGGGTTTTGTGGCCTCAACCATCAGTATAGGCTTTTTTTTTTCTTTCCTTGGTGGCAGTAGAAAGACTTCATTTTCATAACATACTACTCTTGATACTTTCTTTAAAGATACTTTTCATTGAAGATTCTGTCTGTCATGAGGTATTTGGCTGGGAGATGGGAGGCTAAGGCGCTTGAGTCCTGGCTTTTCAGTGAACTGTGCTTCAGTCTCCCTGTCTTGTATAACCCTCACAGGGTTGTTGTGGGGATTAATTAGAGATAATATCTGTAAAGCATTTAAGAATCTTGAAGAAGGAGCTATATAAATATGAAATAATATCTATTAAAGTAGGTTTATTTGTGAAAAAAATCGTTTTCACATGAACTCCAAGACAAATTTTTACAAACAATACATTTTGCTCTTTCTTTTTCCTCAATAGAAATAGTTTTCTCTGGCAAAGAGCCTTTATTTTCAATGTTGTTGAAGAACTTGAGGAGTATTGGTGTGAGCTCTTCTTTGAAGACCTTATAGAATTCAGCTGTGAATCAATCCATCTGGCCCTGGGCTTTTCTTGGATAGAAGGTCTCTTATTTCCATTTCTATTTCAGTTGTGGAAATAGGTCTGTTTAGTTGGATTAGGTCTCCTTGGTTTACTGTGGGTATGTTAATATTGATTAGAAATTCATCCATTTCTTCTAGATTCTCAAATTTGTTGTCATAAAGGTTTGACAGGTATTCCCACACGAAACTCTGAATCTTGGTAATTTCTATCGTGATATTACCATTCACATCTGTGATTTTATTTATTTGGGTGTGCTCCCTTTGTTTTTTGGTAAGATATGCTAAGGGTCTGTCAATTTTGTTAATTTTTTCAAGGAACCATCTCCTTGTTTTGTTGATTCTTTCTATAGTTTTTTTGGACTCCAATTCATTTAGTTCTGCTTTAATTTTAATAATTTTAATATTTTGCTTCCTTCTACTGGGATTACGGTTGGTTTGTTGCTCTTTTTCCAGGAGCTTAAGGTGACACATCAAATTGTTGGTTTGCGATTTTTTAATTTGTTAATGTAAGCACTCAGAGATATAAATTTTCCTTGGAGTACTGCCTTTGCTGTGTCCCAAAGGAGCTAGCATTTTGTGTGCTCCTTTTTGTTAAATTTCATAAACCGTTGAATTTCTGTTCTTATCTCCTCGATGACCCATTGCTGATTCAAAAATGTGTTATTCAATCTCCATGAGTTGCAGGGTTTTTGTTGTGGAGATTGGTGTTTAGTTCCAATTTGATACCCTTGTGGTCTGAGAGAATGCAGGGAATGAGTTCAGTGTTTCTGAATCTGCACAGGTTTGTTTTATGCTCTAAAATGTGGTCTATTTTGGAAAATGTTTCATGTGCTGCTGAAAAAAACACATATTGTGATGTTGCTGGGTGAAATAATCTGCAGATGTCTGTTAGATCTAGTTGTTCTATACAATTGTTCAATTCTGAGGTTTCTGTGTTCAGTTTTTGCCTGGTGATCTGTCCATAGGTGAGAGTGGTGTGTTAAACTCACCAAAAATCACGGTGTTTTGATCTATGTGTTGTTTTAGTGAAAGTAAAGTTTGCCTGATGAAATTCGGTGTTCCGGAATTAGTTTTGTAAGTATTTAGGATGGTTATATTCTCCTGGAGGAGAGATCCCTTTATTAATATATAATAAGCTTCTTTGTCCTTTTTCACTAATTTTAGTTTGAAGTCTATTTTATCTGATATGAGGAAGGCAACACCAGACTGTGTATGACAAACCCAAAGCTAACATTATACTTAATGGCGAAAAGCTAAAGCCATTCCCTCTAAAATCAGGAATGAGACAAGGATGCCCACTCTCTCCACTACTCTTTAACATAGTATTGGAATTCCTAGCCAGTACAATAAGGCAAGAAGCAAGCATAAAGGGGATCCAAATAGGGAAAGAGGAAGTAAAACTTTCCCTCTTTGCAGATGACATGATCCTGTATTTAAAGAATCCTATAGACTCCACTCCCAAGCTGCTTGAGTTGACTCAAAACTTTAGCATGGTAGCAGGGTGTAAAATTCACCCTTAAAAATCAACTGCCTTCCACTATGCCAACAATGAGAGAAATGAGGCAACAACCAGGAAAGCAACTCCTTTTTCAATAGCCTCAAGGAAAATGAAGTACCTAGGCATTAACTAAGAATGTAAAGGACCTTTTTGATGAAAACTTTAAAACCCTGAAAAAGGAAATTAAAGCAGAACTGAGGAAATGGAAAAACCTCCTATGCTCCTGGTTTGGAAGAATCAACATCGTGAAAACGACAATCTTGCCAAGGGCTATCTACAAATTCAATGCAATACCCATCAATATCCCATGTGATTCTTTAAAGAAATAGAAGAGGTAATCCAAAATTCCATATGGAATAATAAAAGACCCTGTACAGCAAAAATAACACTTAGTAGAAAAAAACGGCACAGAAGGAATTTCAATACAAAACTTTAGACTCTCTTACACAGTTATAATGACCACAACAACTTGGTACTGGCACAAGAACATGTCTGAAGACCAATGGAATAGAACTGAGGACCAGTTATTAACCCACAGATCTATGGCCACCTAATCTTTGATAAGGGAGCCAAAAAATAGAATGAAAGAAAGACAGCCTCTTCAATAAGGGGTGCTCGCAGAACTGGTTAAGCACCTGCAGAAAACTAAAGTTGGATCCTTCTTTCTTTTTTTTTTTTGCCAGTCCTGGGCTTGAGCTCAGGGCCTGAGCACTGTCCTTGGACTTTCTCAAGGCTAGAGCTCTACCACTTGAGCCTCAGCACCACTTCTGGCTTGTTTCTATATATGTGGTACCGAGGAATCGAACCCGGGTCTTCATGCATGCTAGGCAAGCACTTTAACCACTAGGCCAAACTCCTGGCCCTGGATCCTTCTTTCTTATCCTTCACCAGGTTTAACTCCAAATAGATCAAAGACCTCGGGGTAAAAGCAGATACACTGAAAACTTTACAAGAATGAATAGGAGATATTCTAGGTCTCCTTGGCATAGGTCGGAACTTTCTTAATAAGGACAAAGAAACACAAAAATCAGAGAAAGTCTGGATAAGTGGGACTGCATTTAACTGCAGAGCTTCTGTATGGCAAAGGACATAGCTAGCGAATTAACTAGAAAGCCTACAGAGTAGAAGATCTTAACCAACCATACAATGGACAAAGGCCTCATATCTGACATATATCAACAGGTAAAAAAATGGAATCACTCCAACACTAATCTCCAAGTAACAACCACCCCATTAAAAGATGGGCCAAAGATTTAAAGGGAGTCTTCTCTGAAGAAGAAATAAGAATGGCCTATAGACACATGAAGAAATGTTCGCCATCTCTTGCCATTAAAGACATGAAAATCAAAACAACTCTAAGATTCCACCTTGCTCCAGTTAGAATGTCCAGGATCAAGAAATCTAATAACAACAGATGCTGGATGGGATATGGCCTGGAGGGATCACATCTACACTGTTGATGGGAGTGCAAACTCATTCAACCACTAGGGAAAGCAGTATGGCAGTTCTTCAGGAAGACTAAACATAGAGCTACCCTATGACCCAGTAATTCTACTACTTGGCATTTACCCATAATGCAGAAATAAGGACATACTAAACCCACTAGCACAACAATATTCATTGTCGCACTATTTACCATAGCAAAGATATGGAACCAATCCAGGTGCCCCTCAGGTGATGAGTGGATCAACCAGATGTGGTATTTATACACAATGGTATTCTATGCTGCTGTCAGAAAGAACGACATCACCCCATTTATAAGGTAATGGAAATACTTAGAAAAAAATCATATAAAGTGAAGTAAGCCAGACTCAAAGGAATGTAGGCTCTGTGGTTTCCCTCATTTGTTATAATCAGTAGAAACCTTGGGCTCTCCTAGCAGAGATTTACAACAGAACAAAACCTAGATACATAAGGCCATATAGAATGACACTAAGTGAAAGGACCTCCAGGATATAAAAACAAAAGCCGTATATTGAGTGATTGTTGTCCATAATGTACTATGTTATGTCTCATCTCTTTTGCTGTCCCTTGTTTATCTCATCTTGTTACTGTATTTCACCAATATATTGTATATATGCCTATTTGGTTATTTGAAATAGGATAGGGAAGAGAGGAAAACAGATTGAGGGGTGGGAATTGGGGGAGGAAAATGGGGACCAAGACATGAGAAAGGATATCAATGTATGTGAGGTAATACACCTTCTATCTGATGAATATTATGTAACCCTTCTATTACTTACAATAAAAAATGTATGAAAAAAAGAAATTGAAAGACTGGGAACTATTATGAAAGGCTCACAGGGATGAGACTGATTGAGATTCAGTGCACATGTAAATTGACTTGTAGACTTAAAGATCCCTTAATTTTTATAAATAAATAATAAACCTATTTTGATGGTTGGGAAATAATTATATCACAAGAAAATCTGAAATACTTTTGATATAGAACATATTGTTCTTAGTTATAAAAACCCATACGAGGCTGATAAGGCACATATAAAAACAAGAGAGTCCAGAGACAGAGAAAAATCAGTAAGACATGTGCCAATATAAATGCCAGGCTCCATATAGAAAATGATGACACAACAGAGCCCTGGGTTCTTTGCCCCCACTGCAGCTGCATCATTTCCTTGCCACTGAATTTCTTCCTTCTCTTCCTTTTTGTGGCAATGCTCCACCTAACACTAGGAGACACCACATGATTCCAGAAATTATTTCAAACTGTAGTTCTTTGATATACTCTATTCAGCTGCTTTACATCTTCCACTTTCACAAAAAAGACAAAGTAATAAATGTAATTTATAAGAAATAAAACCACAAAAAACATCCTATTTGAAACAGCTATGCAATAAAAGAAATAAATGCAGCGTAAGGTGTTACCATTACCAAATCTTGAACTTTCCCTCCAGCACTTAGTATCAATTTCCATTTCTTTCAAAGGCTCTCACACTGCAGGAGCTTTGATGTGTTCAAATAAAACTTCATAGAAATTATGTTCTGTAACAGCTCTGCCACACACAGACATTCCCAAGATGATGTGTGTATGGTACCCTCAAGTTTACAGATTGGTTACCTGTTAACTTTTAGACATTTTCCCCTGGGAAGGAAAAGATTCAATCAAGTTATTAGATCTTCAGGCAAGATTATGCCCAGGCCAAGTCAAAGCCCCAAGATGCACAAAAAAGGTATTTAATATTTTAATGCAAATAAGTTCTGGGTGCTGAGAGAGTTGCCTAGTGGTGGAGTCCTTGCTGCAAATATATGAAGTCTTGGGTTTTATTGCTGTGTACCCCATACACAAAAATAAAAAGTGGTTCTGTGGCTCAACTGGTAGAACACTAGCCTTGAGAAAGGTCAAGGAAAATGCTTAGGCCTTGAACTCAAGCCCAAGGATTTACAAAAAATGCATTATAAAATTATACAACTATAATGTATAAAGCTAAATGAAGATTAATATTAACTCTCTTGAATTCATCGATTTGCCTGAAATACCATTACTTCTAGACATAGGTGACTCTCTTCAACCTGCTTTTTTTCCTGCCTACTTTATAAAACCACATTGCATGAACCTTGTCATAATCTTTTCTGTGTTCTACTTTATATGCTAGCAATTACATGATATATTTTAAATTTTAATTTTCTGTATTAGTAACAACTATTTGAACATATACCATTTGTATTGAGAAGTCAATGCTTAACTCTAAGTAATTATTTTCCAAACAACTTGATCATAGTCTTTTATTTTCCCTTCCCCCATTACTTCTTTTTTATGTGACTGGTTCTGTTGCTTTGGGTTATAATGTCATACAATGTGCAAAATGTGAAAGTTAAGCAGACACTCTAAATGAAATAAATCTAAATTTTGGTTTCTGGTAACTCATAGACCTGAAGTAAGAATTACAAAAGCCTTACTGTACTATGTTATCTCTCATCTCTTTTGCTGTCCCATGGTTATCTCATATTGTTACAGTATAATACCTTGTTATCTGATATATTGTATATATTTTTATTTGTTTATTTGAAATAGAATAGGGAATGTAACTGTAACCTCTCTTACATTACAATAAAAAAGTAAAAAGTAAAGGGTATCAAGATTTGTGAAGTAATGTACCTTCTATCTGGTGAATATAATGTAACCCTTCAATTAATTACAATAAGAATATGAAAAAGGTAAGAAGTGCAATGATTAAACTATCTGCTAATATTGCCACTTGTTTTGGGATTCTAAAGTCATCATGTCTTATCTAAAAAAAAACACAAGCATGAAAGGTTGAACTAGCATATACATTTCTCACATTTCTCAGATGGGTTTGTTTTAAATTCTGTGCAATATATACCCGTTCATTAATGACACTAGATTTGAGAAGACATCGGTAGTGGATTGGAAAGGTGAACGGTGAATGTGTAGAGGAGCACACATTGCAGAAGGAAGGAAGGCTGAGAGAAAAGGATTTTTTTTTGGTACTAAGCCTCAGAACTAAACCCCATTCTGCCATAAGAACACAAAAACACAGTAGCAAGTTAGTAGAGTACAACCTTGGGGATAGGTTTTTCTCTCCTACTGAATCTTTGCTTTGATTTTTTTCTTCTGCTATTGTGTGTGTGTGTGTGTGTGTGTCTTGTGTTGGGTGTGTGTTTGCATGCACGAGTGTACACGTGCATACACATTTAAATCCTTTATAATGTCTTTGCAACAAAAATTTATAGCTTCAAAAATATTTTGAATCTATACAGAGTATACTGGCATCCCTTAGTATAAAGAATTCCACACATTGCCAGCAGGTGTTATACATATTAACCTTTAGTTTAACTGTGATCAACTAAAGGAACACATCAGGGAATACTCTGCTATGATGATTGGTCTCTTTTTCTAGAGCAGAAAAAAATAATCAAGAGGAAAATGTAATGTGGAAATGTTAATGCACAAAACCATCGGAGAATAAAGAAGTCATCTGGCACGTACTACAACTGAATGATAATGAAGTGCAGAAAAGGAGAAATACAAGATCACCTTTATCAGATGACATTAAAGGTAATAGGTGGCTATTAGAAATAAACCCGCTCCTAAATCATATTATAGCTGATATTGACCAGCTTCATGATCTCTCAAAATTCAATGACAGGGCATTTTTATGGCAATCTCTTAGTTTTCTTGTGTACTTTGGGCTTTTAAATAAAAGAATTTGTATTATTTATATTGTACTGACATCTGGTGGACCTTGGCCTTGATACAGCCAGAAAAAAAGCAATGAGTGGAAACATCCGTCAAGCCAAATGAATGCCAGCCTTCAAGCCACACAAGAAATAAAACAAACATACAGCGTTATTTACACACTACCAACAAGCACTCTTGAAGAGAATCAGCCCATAATGTGCTTGTGTCCCTAGGGTAGTTCACATCTTTATGAAGTCCAAAAGTGGTGATGTATAGAAAGGTATCACATGAGATTAGTTCCTTTTCAGATAATTAGAAATTACTGATTGTTAAATGACTAACGTGCTTATACTAGATGACAGGAAGTTAATATATAATATAATATTTTTAGTCTTAGAAATTTTAGATGGAAAATAAACATTTCACTATTTATTATGAGTTGACAGTATTAACAGAGAAAATCTAGTTAAAGTGATAACAAAAAAATCAAGAGTAGTATGACCTAAGATTGGGGAACACATTTAAGTTAACTACATGATCTTATTTAAAGATCTAACACATGATGGCTCTTGTGTTTGCCAAATGTTATGAGATTAAGCATCTGTGAGATTTAGTTGAGAAATGTATATCAATGTATTATGGCTCACAAAGCAACCTAAACAAGAATACGGTTTATTATGTCCTTAGTGGAAAAGGTCATATAAAACCAAATGTGAGTTTAAAATATGTATAGCTTACATTAATCAGGTTGTAAATTGCAAGTTGTAAATTGGTTTGATCTTTATATTTTGTAGCTATAATACTGAATATTTATATCCTTATATTAACCTTACATTTTCTTTATCTAATAGAATCTTTTCAAAAATTTATGCTATTTTTCTTTTCCATAATGGCTATTTTATTGTTTTATTGCTTTCCATTCCAATGCTTCTAGATATAATTGTGACAATTATCTTCCTTCTCATTTATATTATTCAATTCTTATGAAAAAATCTATTATTATGCTACCTTTTCTGCTTTTTATGACCAACTGTAAAATACTCAGAAGTTACATGAATCTATTTGTTTTATGACAAAAGGAAATCTAGTAAATACTTTTAAAAACATACCTCCAGGCACTAAATATGAGTTACAAGTGTCAAAATACATGTCTGGCACACCTGCTTGCCTCCTCTTAAACAGCATATGCAATCTTATTAATGTAGGTGTTAAAACTGACGACAGTAGTTTAAGTTAGTACACGTGAAAAAGATTAACCATGTGTTTCTTAACTAATATTTTAGCAACAAAAGAAGCCAGGGTTTCTTTATTTTTCATTTCATGAACTACCCAACTTACATTCAGTGTTTTCCACTGTGTGTGTCTGTATGCACATGTGCATATATGCACTTATGAGTACTAGGTCTAAAACTCTCATATACGTTTTTGTGCTCTCATTTGGATTTTTTACTTCTTTCTATCTGGTGTTTGAACCTTGCCACCAATCTGGCATTCTGCAGGTTAATTGGAGACAGAGTTTCACAAATTTTCTATCCAGGATGGTTTGGAATCATTATCCCCCAGCTTGCTGAATAATTAAGATTAGAGGTCTTTGATCTCAGTAAAGCAGTTCTAAAGCATCCATTTTAACTGATGTTGGTAACATCATATTTAAAACTTTACACATTTGTTTGCCTGAAAGTCTTTAATACTATGGTCTTATAAAACCCTAAAAATAAATATTTTTTCAGAGGGTTATGGAAGAGAAATCTTATTTCATATCTTAGAAAGTAGAAACTCAGCAAAGTGAATTAAGGAAAAACAGAACATGGTAGAATACTTTGAATTTGTACCCACTGGGCTCCTATATGTCACTAATTGTGTCAAGTCTTTGCATTCTAGGTAGGTCACTACTTGGAATTTATTTTTAAATTTCATTGTCGGAGTGATGTACAGACTGGTTACAGTTGCATTCATCAGGTAGTGGGAACATTACTTCTTGAGCATTGTTACCACTTCCCATGTTTTCCTCCCACTTTCCCTCCCCCAGCCCATCTCACTCATCTTGCTTTTCCCTTACCATCCCATTTTCAAATAAACAAATAACTGTATGTACAATATACCAGGTACCATCAGATACACTAACAATATGAGGTAGAAAATAAGGGGGCAAGAAGAGAGAAGAAATAGCTTCACATATTACATTAAGAACAACAATCACAAACATAAACCTCTTGTTTCCATAACCTGGAGTTCATTTCTCTTAGCTTCATCGTATATGGCCATATGTATATAGCTTTTGACCTATTAAGACCCTCTACTAGGAGTGTCCTAGGTATATACTAATTGTTACAAATGAGGGAAACAATGGAGCCTATGTTTCTTTGGGTCAGACTTACTTCACTTAATATAACTTTTGCAAAATCTCTCTATTTCCTTACAAATAGGACAATGTCATTCTTTCTGATGGCAGCATAGAATGCCACGGTGTAAATATATCACATCTTCATGATCCATTCATCTACTGAGGGGCATTTGGGTTGGTTCCATATCTTAGCTATGATGAGTAATACTGCGATGAACAGTGCTGTGCTGGTAGGTTTTAGTATGGCCTTGTTTCTGGATATTTGAGTAAATTTCTCGCAGTGGGATTGCTGGGTCATAGGGGAGCTCTATATTTAGTCTTTTGAGGAATCTCCGTATTTCCTTTCAGAGTGGTTGAATGAGTTTTCACCTCCACCAACAGTGCAGTAGTAATCCCTTCTGGCCACATCCCTGCCAGAATCTGTTGTTATTAGATTTTTTTTATAATAATGACTTTGCCAAGTTGTTTTTATTACTATAGCTTTGTAAAAGAGTTTGAAGTTTCCTACTGATAGTTCTCCAGTATTGTTTTTCTGCTAAGGATTGTTTTTGCTATACAGGGTTTTTATTATTTCATATGAATTTTTTTGAATAATGAAGTTACGATATTGATGGGTATTACATTGATTTTGTAGATGGCATTTGGCAGTATTGCCATTTTCAATATGATAATCCAAGAGCATGGGAGGTTATTTCTCTTCTTTAGATCTATTTTAATTATTACTGGAAGTTATGACAATCCATATCTGGTAGATCATCATTAACAAAATAAACAGGGGCATTATATATGAATTGTTTTTAGTTGCTCTAGGATATAGAAACAAAGCCATATAATGAGTGATTGTTGTCATTTATATACTATGTTACCTCCCATCTCTTGCTGTCCCTTGCTTATCTCATATTGTTACAGTATTTTACCTTGTTATCTGATATATTGTATATATGCTTATTTGGTTATTTTAAATCTGATAGGGAAAGGAGGGGAAAAAGATGAGGGGAGGGGATGGGGAAGGGAAATGGGGACAAAAACATGAAAAGGGGTATCAATGTGTGTGAAGTAATTGCACCTTCTATCTGGCCAATATAACTGTAACCCTTATATTAATTACAATAAAAATATATGCAAAAGAAAGCAAGGAACTCTTTAATCCTCACTACCTTGTTTTAAATTTAAATTTTATTGTAAAGGTGAACTACAAAGGGGTTACAGTTACACAAGTAGGGTAGTGAGTACATGTATTTTTGGACAGTGTTACCTCCTCCCTGATTTTCTCCCACTCTCCACCCCCCACCCAAGTTGTAAAGTTCATTTCAACATAATGTCTAGTGAGTATCCTTGTTGAATTAGTTTACCCTTTGTCCCAGCATTTCTGTGATTTACCTTCCAGTCCCTCAATCAGATAAACTCATATACAAGACAAGGGGTATTGAAATAAAGCAATAATGACAACAGTGAATAAAGCAAGAGGGAAAAAAGAAAAAAACAGAACTCCAAACAATGTTCCCTCTCTCTCTCTCTCTCTCTCTCTCTCTCTCTCTCTCTCTCTCTCTCTCTCTCTCTCTCTCGCTTCCACTTCTTGGAGTTCATTTCAATTAGCATCATTTTATTTTGTCATATGTACATAGTTTTTGAGTCATCGTGGTCCATCCTCTGCTAAGAATATGCTAGGCATATTCTGGTTAAATACATTGGGGAAAGCCATGCAGCCTATGTTCCTATTGAGCTGGCTTACTTTGCTTACTATAATTTTTCCAAGTCCTTCCACATCCTCACATATGAATTAATGCCATTCTTTCTGATGGAAGTATAGAATTTATATATATATGCATATACATCACATATATCATATTTTCTTTCTAAAAGTAAGGGTAAATGCATGAGTGTTGGATCTCACTTTAGAAGAAAAATCTATTAAAATGACCACCAATAAAAAGATAATATGAAACAATGTGAAATCATAAATTATAATTTTGTGGAAATAAAAAATAAAGAATAGACTTGATCAGAAAAATACTAAGATTTTTCACCAGTGATATATTGTACTGAAGCATAAAAAAACGATTTCCCTTTGAAGTTTTCTTCCAGGTTTTCTTCCCAGGACCCAATTACTCTTGGTGGCAAACTCATAGTGCCCAGTGCACTATACATAACTAGATTAAACTAGCGTCTACCAGAATGAGGTAGGTCGAAAGTGATGGCGTTTGACATGAATTATTCAATTTTGCTTCACTAGCAAAACTACCACTTAGATTCTGCTTTCTAAAAGGACATATAATATGTCTACATATAAATCAGATAGTATTTTGTATTCCTATTTGAGCCAGCACAAAAATGTTACCCAGAGTCCTGGGCACTCTGAGTTCTCACCAATGCCTATTTTTTACAGTATCTAATAAGAATATTTTTATAAAATGCCTAAATCCATTATAACGAATCTTTTTTCAAATGTTGAGGTAGAATAAAACAATGTGAGGAAAATGGCCAGGTGTAAAAATCCCATTTTCAAATTTTACTATGTGAATATTGGACACTGAAATAATAGACTAAGATAAATTATTTTAAAGACAAAAGCATGGTCCTCACAAAATTGACCCTTAGTTTTGTTTTCTTGTGTGTGATTTTGTTTTTTGCCAGTCCTGGGCCTTAAACTCAGGGCCTGAGCACTTTTCTTGTGATATTTTCCTCAAGGCTAGCGTTCTACCACTTAAGCCACAGCACCACTTCCAGGTTTTTCCTATGTATGTGGTACTGAGGAATAAAACTGGGGTCTTCATGCATTCTAGGCAAGAACTCTACCAACAGGCCAAACATCCAGCTCTGACCCATAGTTTTAAGATGTTTCTACTACTGGCAAAAGAAAACAGAGTTACTTTACAATATCCAAACTCCAATGTCAGGCTTTTCCTTACTGACAGCAAGAGGACATAATTTTAAGAAACTTGAATTTAATCATAACACAATCTTTGATATCCTAGACAATTATTTGATATCTGTATAACCATTCTGAATATGGATATTCTTCTTGAAAAATAGAAGTGAAATCATTAGACTAAGCCATACTTACAATGCATGCTTGTAATCTCAGCTATTTGAGAGACGGAGGTAGAAGTCCAGCCCTTGTCATGAAGCAGGAATGTATAAATCCAAAAACTCAGTGGAGATTTCAAGGATTTAGAGATGCCAGGAATATTTCCAAGGGCAGCTTGCATGCAATGAATGCAGCCAACACAAAAAAGGCTATGTGAGCTCTAAATCATAACTAAGAAGTAGTAGAGGTGCTCAGGCTCTTAGAAGAACATGCCACAATGCCTTCTAACCAATATGCTAGAAATGGAGGGCAGGGATTTACTGTTTGCCTTGTTAAGTTTTGGTCTCTCATTGCTCTAATTCCTCTTTACCATATCCATATTCTCCTTCAAAATTGTGTAAGGAGGTATATATATGCACATATATATGCATATATACATACACAATGTCAGGCATCACACTGCATTCACACTCTACCATCTCTCCCTGAAACTGCCAATAACTTGTACTATCTTTAATTTTTATTTCACATTTGTACATGAAATGTTTTTTATTATTTTTATTGTAATTAATAAAAGGGTTACATATTTGCCAGATAGAAAGTGCATTAATTCACATACATTGATACCCTTTCACATATCTTCGTCCCCATTACCCTGCCCCCACACCCCATCTTGGTTTCCCCTTTCCCTATCCAATTTCAAATAACCAAATACAAATATATCCAATATATCAGATAACAAAGTGAGATACTGTAACAATATGATACAACCAAGGGACAGCAAAAGAGATGAGAGACAACATAGTACATTAAGGACAACAATCATTCATTATATGGCTTTTCTTTCAATATCCTGGAGGTCCTTCCAATTAGCTTCATACTATATGGCCTTATGTATCAAGGTTTTGCTCTATTGCAAATCTCTGCTAGGAGAGCCCAAGGTTTCTACTGATTATGACAAGTGAGGGAAACCATTGAGCCTGGCTCAATGTGAGTCTGGCTTACTTCACTTAATATGATTTTTTCTAAGTCTTTCCATTTCCTAACAAATGGGGCAATGTCATTCTTTCTGACAGCAGCATAGAATTCCATTGTGTTACAAATACCACATCTTGTTGATCCACTTATCAACTGAGGGACATCTAGGTTGGTTCCATATCTTTGCTATGTTGAATAATGCTGCAATGAACATTGTTGTATATGAAATCTTTTCACCAAGTTCACCTTCCCTGGCTCTCTCCATTCATCCTACCCCTTCTAACAGTACCCGTACTTTACAAAGGACAGGTTTCCCCTTCCTAACATTTTTGTTATAGTGCATATTAATTTGTTATTTTAGAAACTTACAAATAGCCTTGTGGTTACTTGGAAAGAATATTAACCACTCTGTATATTCAGCATTCCATACCTAATGCTTTAATACGAAGTTTGTAATACATACATATATATATATATATATATATAATCTGTCTTTCATGTTACTAACTTGGTCTCAAAATGTTACCCATGCAGATATCAATTAAACAATATGTAATAGGTAATTTCTCCACTAATAGATAAGTACTTATGACATAATAAATCAAAGAAATATTATTTAATCATTCATGGGTAAATTTTAAAAATTACTCTAGATTTATCAATACGCCTTTGAATTCATATCTTCATTAAACTACCTTGATTAATGTGAAATTATCCTTTTTATTAAACATTTATTTTTAAATTCATGATTAAAACATTCTTGAAGAAAAAAACAATTTGGTTTTCAATGCCTGTACTCATAATTTGTGCTGGATTTACTAGTAAAGTAACTATGGTATAAATTTGCCTCAATAACAGTGGCTATAAATGCAAAATGAATCCATGGCTGCAGAACTATTGGAGATTAAAAATGTCAGTCCTAATGCTGCATTAATGAAATATTTAAATTGAACTCTTTATAAAATTGAGATTGACATCATGTGGACTGGCAAGTTCATGAGGAAAGGGGTCACTTGGAATTTAAACAGATCTGCATATGACAAGTTATACAATGCTTTTTCCAGATATGTTAAATTCTTTCTTTAATGTCCAAATTGCAAGTATTGTGCTAAAAAATTGAGCTTTGAATTCCACATCGTTGTGGAGATATGAAGTATATTAGTTCTGTATCTTTTAATGACTCCAAAGTGTGCATCATAAAATGACAGCCAAACAAGAAGACAGAACTCTCCTATGTTTTCCACCTCTAGTTGAACTGAATCCACTCCACAAATGTTGGGTCCTGCTTCTGACACTATCACTCCCTGGCGTTTGTTATCAGATCATTGCACAATACAGAATTTTATTTAGTAGGCATCATGCTCAGAAACAGAACTTGGTTATGGGAAATGTACCCTATCGAGCTAAATCAACAAATACACTGATTTTCAGAAGATTATAAAGATTTTGAAGTATACATTGTGTCAGTTGTGAATAAAACTACTGAGCAGGTTCCCACAGCCAATAAAATAATACCCAGTGACAAATATGATTTCCTTTTGCTCATTTGGGTTCATTATCTGTAAATCAGTTTTCAAATACACTAAAAGCTCTTGTGAAAGGATTTCTTACTCTTGAGTAAAGACAAAGAATATCATAATGACAGCCTTGGCACATTAGAGCTAGCAATAGGTGTTTGTTAAGAAAAGAATGAACTTATTTCATTAAGAGTTCAACCTCTGCCTCTTTATTAAGGTTCTTCTAATAGTTTTTAATGTTGTAAAGTAGCAGCACACTCTACTACGATTTGATTACTTCCATTAGTGTGCTCATCACTATGGAGAAAGAAAAGAAGTAAAAGTGGGAGTCTCTGACCTCTACTGCATGCTTCAGTATTGCTGAGCCAAGACACTCAATCTTGTATTTTAAAAAAATGTTCCCCTGCATCTTCTTCACCTTCTTTAAACATTTTCTATTTTCTCATCTTCTCATCTTACTCAACGAGAAGTGTAGAAAAAAGACTTTCAGCTAAGAAGTGTTTTTGCTATACGGGGTCTTTTATTATTCCATATGATATTTTGGATCTCCTCTTCTATTTCTTTAAAGAATGACATTGGGATATTGATGGATATTGCCTTGAATTTGTAGATAGCCCTTGGCAAAATTGTCATTTTCACGATATTGATTCTTCCAATCCAGGAACATGGGAGGTTTTTCCATTTCCTCAGTTCTGCTTTAGTTTCCTTTTTCAAGGTTTTAAAGTTTTCATCAAAAAGGTCCTTTACATTCTTAGTTAAGGTAATTCCTAGGTACTTTATTTTCTTTGAGGCTATTGCAAAAGGAGTTGCTTTCCTGATTGTTGCCTCATTCTTCTCACTGTTGGCGTAGAGGAAGGCAGTTGATTTTTGAGGGTTAATTTTATACCCTGCTGCCCTTCCAAAGTTTTGAATCAGCTCAAGGAGCCTGGGAGTAGAGTCTATAGGATTTGTTAAATACAGGATCATGTCATCTGCAAAGAGGGAAAGTTTTGCTTCCTCTTTCCCTATTTGGATCCCCTTTATGCTTGCTTCTTGCCTTATTGCACTGGCTAGGAATTCTAAAACTATGTTAAGGAGGAGTGGAGAGAGTGGACATCCTTGTCTCGTTCCTGATTTTAGAGGGAATGGCTTTAGCTTTTCGCTGTTAAGTATAATACTAGCTGTGGGTTTGTCATACACAGCCTTTATTATATTGAGGAATGTTCCATGGATTCCTAGTTTCTCCAGAGATTTTAACATAAAGGGGTGTTGGATCTTGTCAAACCTCACTCCAGTTAGAATGGCCAGGATCAAGAAAACTAATAACAACAGATGCTGGAGGGGATGTGGCCAGGAGGGATTCACCATAGCAAAGATATGGAACCAACCTAGATGTCCCTCAGTTGATGAGTGGATCAACAAGATGTGGTATTTGTACACAATGGAATTCTGTGCTGCTGTCAGAAAGAATGACATTGCCCCATGTGTTAGGAAATGGAAAGACTTAGAAAAGATCATATTAAGTGAAGTGAGCCAGACTCAAAGGAACTTAGACTCAATGGTTTCCCTCACTTGTCATAATCAGTAGAAACCTTGGGCTCTCCTAGCAGAGATTTGCAATAGAGCAAAACCTTGATACAAAAGGCCATATAGTAAGACGCTAAATGAAAGGATCTCTAGGATATAGAAACATAAGCCATATAATGACTGATTGCTGTTGTTAAGGTACTGTTATCTCTCATCTCTTTTGCTGCCCCTTGGTTATCTTATATTGTTACAGTATCTCACTTTGGTACCTTATATATCTGTATATATTTGTATTTGGCTATTTGAAATTGGATAGGGAACGGGGGAAAACAAGATAAGGGGTGGGGGTAGGGGGGAGGGAAATGGGGACCAAGACATGTGAAAGGGTATCAATGTATGGGAATTAATGCACCATCTATCTGGAAAATATCATGTAAGCCTTCTATTAATTACAATACAAAATATATGAAAAGGGGCCAGGATCCAACTAGACAAACTATGCCGTTTAATTGGAGAGTTAAGTCCATTGATATTGAGAGTTAGGATTGAGAGATATTTATTAGTTCCTACTATTTTTAAAAGTTTTATAGAGTCCACCTCACTCCAGTTAGAATGGCCAGGATCAGGAAAATGAATAATAACAGATGCTGGAGGGGATGTGGCCAGGAGGGATCACTACTACACTGTTGGTGGGAGTGAAAACTCATTCAATCACTATGGAAAGCAGTATGGCAATGCCTCAAAAGGCTAAACATAGAACTCCCCTATAACCCAGCAATCCCAGTACTTGGCATTTACCCAACCATCCAGAATCTAGGCCATACTAAATCCACTAGCACAACAATGTTCATTGCAGCATTATTCACCATAGCAAAGATATGGAACCAACCTAGATGTCCCTCAGTTGATGAGTGGATCAACAAGTTGTGGTATTTGTACACAATGGAATTCTATGCTGCTGTCAGAAAAAGCGACATCGACCCATTTGTTAGGAAATGGAAAGACTTAGAAAAAATCCTATTTAGTGAAGTAAGCCAGACTCAAAGGAACTTAGGCTCAGTGATTTCCCTCATTTGTCATAATCAGTAGAAACCTTGGGCTCTACTAGCAGAGATCTGCAATAGAGCAAAAACTTGATACATAAATCCATATAGTATGAAGCTCATTGAAAGGACCTCCAGGATATTGAAACAAAAGCCATATAATGAATGATTGTTGTCCTTAATGTACTATGTTATCTCTCATCTCCTTTGCTGTCCCTTGGGTATCTCATATTGTTACAGTATCTCACTTTGTTATCTGATATATTGAATTTATTTGTATTTAGTTTTGAAATTTGATAGGGAAGGGGGGAAAAACAAGACGAGGGTTGGGGGGTATGGGGGTAGGTGGAGGGTAATGGGTACCAGGAGATGTGAAAGGGTATCAATGTATGTGAATTAATGCACCTTCTATCTGGCAAATATCATGTAACCCTTTTATTAATTACAATAAAAAATATATTTAAAAAAAAAAAGAAAATGGGCCGGGAGTTTGGCCTAGTGGTAGAGTGCTTGCCTAGCATGCATGAAGACCCGGGTTCAATTCCTCGGTACCCCACATACATAGCAAAATGCCAGAAGTGGTGCTGAGGCTCAAGTGGTAGAGCTCTAGCCTTGAGAAAGCCCAAGGACAGTGCTGAAGCCCAGGACTGGCAAAAAAAATATGAAAAAAAAAAGAAAAAAGACTTTCAGAATATCTTACCACTTAAAACTCAATAAGTAAAAAACAGGACTAAATGTAGTCTGGAAAACATTAAGAATTTTTAATTGGCATAAACCTTTGTAGAATAGAATGGAATAGAAAAATCTGTAGCATCTTGAATATTGTGTGTGTGTGTGTGTGTGTGTGTGTGTGTGTGTGTGTGTGAATCTGTCAGTCCTGGAGTTTGACATCAGGACCTAGACCCTGACCTTGAGCTTTTCTTGCTCAATGCTAATGATTTATCATTTGAACCACTGCTCTACTTCTTGCATTTTGATTGCTAAATGGAGATAAGAATCTCATGGACTTTCCTTGCTCAGCTGGCTTTCAATTGCAATCCCCAGAGCTCAGCCTTCTGAACAACTAAGATTCCAGCTATGACCCACTGGCACTCAGTTCTGAATTTTTTTAAAGTACAAAATTAGTAAGACTTCAGATGGCAAATCCTATTATAAAAAAAACTGGAGTCCACAGATTAAAAATATTGTTCTAAGACCCCACCCATCTAAAAGCAGCCTCTAAATTATTTGTACAATATAATCCTCTAACCTAGCCCTAGCCCATATTTAGTATTTCAAAATTCTTCCATTTTGAATGTGTTTTCTTTTATTAGAAAGTTCAGTGGGGAATTGTGATTTCATGACTTATTTATTGGATCATCACTTATCAATGTTAGCAATGAGTTCATCTCATTTTTCTCCCTCATATAAAAATGGTCCCAATCAAACTATATTCTAGCTTAGATTTTTGTAAGAGATGTTTTCCTAGAAGAGTTCTTGTCCTAAGTTGAAGCATGGAGTATTACCAAAACACAAATCTGAAGCTTCCACTGCTTCCACATCACTCCTTTTGTACCATACTTTAAACAACTGGCTTGTGAAATTATGGGAGCAGGGAGAAGGTGTAACTCATTCCTTCACATCTCCATATTGGTGGAATGTAAGGGTAAGCTAGAAACTCATAAAACAGAGGACAAATGTAGTTCATTGAATAGTTTGACTCATTAATTGTTTGGCCTTTGTTGTCTTGTGTGATACACAAATTGTAGAAGTGGTGATGGATGTTGAAGTCAGAACTCAGAATAAAATCATCTTACATTTTTTGCTTGCACAGGGTGAAAATATAACCTATCATGTCTGAGATAAACGATATCATGGCTTTATCTTTTATTATAAAGACAGCAGATGCATCAAAGAAATGCATCTCCAGAAATTATGTCATAGCTGATAAAGGAAGGACTAAAATGATTCATCCACCTTCAGATTTCATTACATTAGCAACATTAGCAACTACGTTGTAGAGACAACTCTGGTACCTCTGCAGAATGAAATTCTCTATAAATAGGCATTTTAATTGATTAAGTAAAAAATCAAGAAAAATTATTAATCGTGATAATTTAACCTGTTCAATACAGGTATCGTGAAAACATTTTTTTCAATCACCTTACTTTTAACCATCTTCCTATCCCGCTGTTCTCTCTTTGACAAGTATTAAGTTTTCTGGAAACTATTTACCCCTTCATATATTTCTTAAACATCTATATAATTTATATTAATCAAACTAGATTTTTTTCTCCTCAGTTTGATTTTTCTCATTCATCACCACTGAATTTTTATACTTTAGAATATGCTGCTTTACTCTATAAGTTTCACATCTATTATGATATTCCCAGACTAGGAAGTCATTTTGATATGTTTATGAAAAATTTCCTCACTAATCTTTGAGAAAATAAATGTTTCAAAGTTCTATTAAAGAGTAAGGTAAGTTAATAATTATTGCTGATTACAGGTAGTTTAAAATAATTTAAGGTATAAACCTATGATTATATGAATTGCATTCTTTATGTATGCAATTTGTATTTTCTTGATAAGAGCTTATATCTATTTTTATGACTTGCAATAGACAGTATGGCACAGTTAAAACTAAATTAGTTTGGAAGTGAAAAAGCCTGGATTCTAACCCCTAGTTAGTTATACTAGTTCTCTTTTATGTTTGTCTCTTTTGAGAATCTAGTGTTTATTTAAGAACAAAAGGTCCAAGAGTACAACCCAGATAAGAATGTAGAAGACAACTGAAACTATGACATTCTATGAAGTAGGACATTTAGGGACACCTTGTTTGTTTTTACAAATGTTAAATGAAGTTATCTGAACTTAGCCCTGACAGCAAAAGAAGACAACATGGAAGCAAAAGTGTTTTCACTAAAAGTGTTTGAATCATCATTATCAGATTGATAGCATGAAACAGAAGGAACGCTCGTCTAACTGCATATATTTTGTTTTCTTAATTACATTTTTATTGTCTTTACCTGGCTGTACAAAGGGTGACCATTCAAGTTTGTAATCCATGTATTTTCATGAACTATTTGAAATTGTTTGGGTTACAGTCAAGAAGAGGGGTAATAAAGCAAATCTAGTATAGTTGGCAGCATATGCTGGGATGATGCCAGCATGGGATTCATCTTATAGTCTAAAGAAAGGCACTATAAAATATAAAGTTCATTTTCATGCTTTACCTTGAATCTACTGAAATAATATCAACGTCAATACAACTATGCTTAAGAAATATGAAAGTTGAAACTATTATGAAAAAAGAAAATGAAGAATGAACTCCAAAATGCTCTCCCACACAAGGAAAAGAAAATGTGTTTCTCAAGCTGAAAGGCAAATGCTTAACTGTGTGCAAGTGTATAACTATATGTATGTACACATATATATGTGCACATGCATAGAGATGTGTTAATATATTTATTTATTTATTTTTATTTTTTATTTTTTTTGCCAGTCCCGGGCTTGAGCTCAGGGCCTGAGCACTGTCCTTGGACTTTCTCAAGGCTAGAGATCTACCACTTGAGCCTCAGCACCACTTCTGGCTTTTTGCTATGTATGTGGTACCGAGGAATCGAACCCAGGTCTTCATGCATGCTAGGCAAGCACTTTAACCACTAGGCCAAACTCCCGGCCCCATATATTTATTTATTTATATACACAAACTATATAAATATACTGATCCACAATGAAGAAGAAAATGGTTTTACACTACTTATTGAAGAATCAGTATTTTAAAGTAGATAAAGTCAATAAGAAATGTAAGTAAATTTACCCTTTCTATATTTTTGTACATATAAATATTTAGTGAGTTTAGTGAATCTACTGTAAATAGCTATTACATGTTGTAATGTAGTAATAGGTGCTTAATTTTGCACTCTAAACCATGTTTCTGTTCAAGTATTTTATATACTAATTGCATGAGGTGTCACATAACATGTTCCATTTTTTATTTCATTTACTTCACATAGCAAAATGCCCTCCTGAAAGAACCACCTTGCAACATGTAGCAGAATTACAGGGACACAAAACTGCCATGCCTCTTGCCTCTGATCCTATGAAATGTTATTTTTCAGAGTGAAAAACAAAGTGATTATGAAGATAGCATAATGTTTGTAGATTTCATATTGATAGGTAGCATATTTTACTATATTTTTGCATCCATATGTATGTTCATGGAATCTGAATTTTTCTATGTACAGGCTATTAGTAATATTGCTATTAATAACATGAGTATACATATGTCTGTTCCAGTTCCTGATATTTTGCAACTCTTTGTTTTTATAATTATCTTTAATTAGTTGTACAAAGGAGCTGCCATTTAACAAAGCGATTTATAAATACAATATGATCAATGCCAGCCCTTTCAACATTCTCACTCATCTCATCCCTGTCCTATTCACCAAGTCCCTGATTCTTACTCTTAAGGACAGCGCCAGAAATGTGCACCTGTCTTCATACTGTCTTTTTACTACCAGCAATACTCAAGGAAGCTAATTTCTCTGTGTCTTTAAAACACTTGCTGTTTTCTACATATTTGCCAGTCCTGAGCTTGAGCTCAGGGCCTGAGCACTGTCCTTGGACTTTCTCAAGGCTAGAGCTCTACCACTTGAGCCTCAGCACCACTTCTGGCTTTTTTTCTATGTATGTGGTATGGAGGAATCAAACCCAGGTCTTCATGCATACTAAGCAAGCACTCTATCACTAGGCTAAATTCCCAACCCTGTTTTCTACTTTTTGATGCTACCCATTTTCTTATTGTATAGGATTTCCATGTGGTTTCATGCCTCTACTTCTTTACAAAACAAAGTTATAAGATGACTAAATCTATTTTCAAACTAATTTCTGTAGGATACACGAGAGGAAAAGATGGCTTGATAGATGTAGAAACAACACAGAAGTCCTGAGAGCCAGTTGATTCTCTGCCAGTTGGCAGCTTCTTAAACACTGCTCCAATGAGTGTCACAATTTTTTTTTAACAAATCCATTTGTAATGTTGCATGAGTCTCAGAGGGAGGAACAAAGTTGACAAGAGCTTAGGTTTTTATAGTTTTAGCCTTAGATCAACAAAAATAAATGTCAAGAATGTCATCTAATAGCACCTTCCAGGTTAAGTACTCAATATCTCATTATTGGAAATATTCAGACTTTATGGAACAATAGAAAATTCTGCATTGATTGGAGAATAGCTCCAAAAATATGCCAAGTTTTCTTTCACTTCTCAGATTTTGCATATGTTATGTTGCTTTGAGTTAGCTTACTTTCCAAATGATAATTGAAACATGCAGACCATATTATGGCTATGGCATACATCTCAACTGCCCACTATCATCTGCTTTCTCCAATTCCTTCACAGTAGGCATGGATAATTCATGTGTATAAACTCCGGGTGGGATAAAGTTAATCAATCTCATGCCGAATCATTCTCAGGTAAAAGAAATCCTGTAACTATGTCCTTTCCATGTCAGAAAGGAGGCAGGAAGTGATAGTCTCCATCAGCTTGAACATGCAATTGTCCACAAAAAATGGTGATCATCCATTCTACTTTACAGACTTTCTACAAACAGCAACTCGGATCTATTTTTGTGTTTTTGTGTGAAGGAGAACAAAATAAGTCCTGATTTAGGCCTATAAATTTGGAGATCAATTTATTTCAGTTGGTTTTATTTTATGGCTTGCCATAATAAAAGCAATTTATCTTATAGTAAAGGCTTGAATTTTTTTATTTTATATGATTTTGTATCTTGCTTTTCCAGGAATGTGCTTTTATATCCTACTACCATACCTTAATAAATACATGCAAAATCTAAGTTCTAATATATAGACACATTAAGTTATTGTAGGTCCTCAAAAATCACAAAAATATTCACCAGTTAACATTAGGGAACCCACAAGAACTACATCAGGAAGTTCTAATGAAGCATAGCATCAGTGAGGAGGTCCTCATTGGCTTTCAGAATGTTGGGTAAAATATCAATTTTCCATGCATCTTATTTTTAATTATTGCTAGTATTTTTGGTTGTTGATCTTATGACCTCACAATTTCTAAGCCAGTAGACTCACATTAGAAATATTCCCCAGCATTATTTTCTTTTTCTTTAATTTTTTATGAATATTTTTAAATTTTCTTTGAGTAGTTGTACAAGGAAGGAATTGTCATTCAACAAAAGAGTTTATGAATATAGGGCCATATTGATCCATGTCAACCATAATAGCATTTTCACCCATCCCTGCTAACTCACCCCTTCTCTCATTTTTGGAAATATTTTTTGGACCTGTATTAATTTTTTTCACCCATTTAACAGAGCAGTTTACATATACAGTGTTATCAGTCTGTGTCATCCCTTTCTTATTTTCACCCCCTTTGGCCTATGTGTTCCTTAATTTTTTTTTAAATTTTGTGTATATACAATGAACTTTTTACTAACTTCTCTCTTATTCCCTCTTCATTAAACAACCCCTCTTCCTTAGACCACCGCCCCTTACAAGTCCCCATTTCCTGGTAATTACTTTGTTAGGCTTTGACTTAGTCCTTCTAAAGAATCGTACTATTTAAGCTCTCCATAGAGTCTGTTAATTCTACCAAGTTAATTCATTTTTAGCCACATGCATACAGCCCAATGTGCTTACTTGTAGATATAAAGGCACATTCTAGTTACTACAAATGAGGGAAATCATGCAAACTTTGTTTCTCTGGATCTGGCTTAATCAACTTCATATGATTTTCCTAAGTCTTTCCATTTACTTTTGAAAAGTACTATATCATTTTTTCTGATAGATTGGTAAAATTCCATTGTGTATACATACCACATTTTCTTAATCCATATTGTCCATTGAAGGATTTCTTTTTTTAAATTATATTATGTACATGATTTCTCACTTTTCCTCATCCTAGCTTAGCTTGGTCTAAAAAGTGATCTTCCTACTTAAATTTTCTATATAACTAGGACGAGAGGTATGTAGTGCAATGCTCAACTACTAGTTTAGACTCACTAACTTTTTGCCCAGGTTTCCCTGAAAATGATGACTGTCTTTTGATATCTACTTCCTAGATTGAATAATTGAATTATGTGCTATCATGTCAGGCCCAACTTCTCAATCTTAATTGAAAAAAACTTAACGGTAGAACATAAAAATTATTTACTTATATCTTCCCAAAGTGACTGTATGAATCAAAAATATGATATATGACTGCTATAAATATCCTCAGAAGCTCACTATGAAAATAATCTTTTATAAAGTCACTGCCTATGCATAGATAATTACACAAAAAATGACAGCAATTTAAAATGAGCTTTTAAAACAGCACTCCTCAGAGAGGGTAACAATGTTCAGGAAGTAATATACTCACTACCTTATAAATGTAACTGTAACCCCTCTATACATCACCCCAACAATACAATCAAATTAATAATAATAATAAACTTAGCACTTTTCTATAAGCATTCCATGATGAAACTGAAATAAACTGACTTAAACTTATTTCAGTTCTACATGGCATATTTCATCCTCAAGTCCATATTATTTCTAAAAATAGAAACAATGTGCCTCACTTTGCATTCTTAGGGGACAATTCATACAACTGAAACGAGTAATAAAACCAGTTTAAGTGTACTGGTAGCCCTCTACTCTGCAATGCAGCTTAAGAAAAAATAATCATTCTCTAAAGCATGAACAAGGAAACCTAACCTGCATAGTTTATAAAGTAGTACACATTTGTTACTGAACTACTGTGAAACCATTAAGTACTGAATCCAATAAAAAGAAGATCCTGGTTTTCAGAGCTGTCCCATTGAGCTGTCTGAATTTAGCTCTATAAACAGCATTTGCTGGCTCAAGCTGAACACTTCCTGGTTTAGAAATATCCCCTTTACGTAACCTCATACATTACACTCAATGCTATAAATGATTGTTGATTTGTAATAATTTACTTTATTAGATGCAAAATGATTATTATCTCCCTGCTATTATTATCTTTATCAAATTGACCACATGTAGGCAACTGATGAGAGATGTTCAATTGCTTCCATGGTGTGACAAATTTTCTTCACATACCCCTGTGTTCTGTGAAGCTGCAGCAATTTTTTTATAAGTTTAATGGCTTATAAAGTTGGCAGGCCTAAGTGTAAGTCACTTTCTCAGAACTGCAAAAACAGATAAATATACACATCCTTTCAAATAATCTCATTTTCATTTGCATTTACATTTAAAACATCATCTTTGCATGTAAAACATTCCAATGTATGTCCTTTGGGCATTTGTTCTATTATTTTAAATTCATATAAAACAGAGTAAAAAAAAGTAGTCAGATTTAGAAAAATAAGTAAATCTGGGCCAGGTGGTAGAGTGCTTGCCTAAGACCCAAGTTCAATTCTTCCATACCACATTTATAGAAAAAAAGCCAGAAGTAGATGGGGTATTTATACACAATGGAATTCTATGTTGCTGTCAGAAAGAAGGACATTACCCTATTTGTAAGGAAATGGAAAGACAGAAAAAATCATGTAAAGTGAAGTAAGCCAGACTCAAAGGAACATAGGCTCAATGGTTTCCCTCATTTGTCATAATTAATAGAAACCTTGGGCTCTTCTACAGAGATTTACAATAGAACAAATCCTAGATATATAAGGCATATAGTATGATGCTAAATGAAAGGACTTCCAGGATATAGAAACAAAAGCTATATAATGAGTGATTGTTGTCCTTAATGTACTATGTTATCTCTCATCTCTTTTGCCCTCCCTTGGATATCTCATATTGTTACAGTATTTCACCTGGTTATCTGATATATTGTATTGTTTATATGTTTGTTTGGTTATTTGAACTTTGATAGGGAAGTGGGGAAAACAAGATGAGGGGCAGGGGTGGGGGGAGTGAAATGGGGACCAAGACATGAGAAAGGGTACCAATGTTTGTGAAGTAATGCACCTTCTATCTGGTGAATATAATGCAATCTTTCTATTAATTACAATAAAAATATATGAAAAGAGAAAAAAACAGAAAGAAAAAAGCCAAAAGTGATGCTGTAGCTCAAATGATACATCTCTAGTCTTGGGAAAACCCGAGAACAGTACTCAGTCGCTGAGTTCAAGGCCTAGGACTGGCAAAAAAAAAGTATTTTTTAAGAAAAATAAGTAAATTTCCAGCCAAATCGTTGACTTTTCCATTCGAAATTTTAATTCTGGGTATTTTAGCTTAGACAACAGACTTTCTTTATATCAGTTTGCAAATATAGTAGGATCTGATCTAAGGAAAAAAACACGAAGATATAAACTGACTACCTACAAATTTCCATTCAATTAACAGTCCTTAATTTTGTCCTTGGGATGTTGTCCCTAACCTTAGCAGCAAAAAAAAGTGACAGAATAAATTTTTTAAAAGATATTTCAGGGCAGAATTTGAAACTAAGTTATTAGGATAGCCATACCCCTACATATCTCTAGAGGAGAATTCCCTTTGTCTCTCCAAACATTCCCAAACTCAGACTGCATAATACCAATCTCTCCATCGTCACATAATTTATTTCACTGGCACAATTTCTAAAATGTCATCTGTGTCATTGTTCTGATATGGTCCTACAAAGCATTTGTTACCCAATTAAAAACCTACCTTACATCCAATATGATCTCATCTGAGAATGTTTAGTTATCTCAGAGAGGACTCTTTCCATGTAAATTAACATTCACAGGAATCAAGGATTGAAAAGCAGCCATGATGTTTTCCTAAAATATTTTCTGTGTATTTAAAAATTAGGAAAATCATTCAGATAAGCGATGTAATTTTTTCCAATAATGTGAGCCTAGATTATAAGCCAGGATGGCTAATACTAGTTCTATCTTTATTACAGGAATATATGACACTAAGCTGACTATAATATGACAAGAAGCAAAACAAAAATTTAATAATCAGCATAATTACTTACTGTATGAAGAAGAATTGTGGATGTTAGAGAAATAGAATAAAGTTTGCAGGCTAGGGCCCATTAGCTCATGCATCTAGTTCTAGCTACTTAGTAGGCTGAAATTTGAGAAACATGGTTTTAAGTCAGCCTAGACAGGAACTTCTTTAAGACTCTTATTTAAATTACCCACGAAAAATCCATAACTGGTACCATGCTTAAGTGCTAGAGTGCCAAGCTTGTTCACATAGCTTAGGGAAAGGTCCCAGGAAAGAAGTTAAGTACCAAGTTAAACACATTAAAAAATTTAAAAAGTAAAATAAATGTAGTTTAAATGGAATATGGTTAGAATTAATTTTACATTTTTATATTCTCTTTAGCATGATAAGGAAATAATATGATAAACAAATGTCTGCCAGTGTTAGCACTCAAACACAGAATTAGACTTTAGGTAAGGTGAAAAATGTCATTAGCCAACATTCTAAAATTATCATTATCTTTAAAAGTTATCCATAAAATTAATTTTATGCATGGTATTTTAATTAATTCCTCTCATGTAAAAAAATAAAGTGTTTTAACTTAAAGTCTTACTTAAAATGCCATTAAATTCCAACTACTTTTTAGTGTTATATAACTCGCAAGATGAAATAAAGGTTTAAAATTTGTTATTCAAAATAAGTAAACCTATGTAAAAGCTATAGTTTGTGTTTAGTGTAGACTTCTAAATAATTTTCTGGATGTGCTGATTTTGAAAAATCTGTGTACAATGCCAATTGACATGAAACTGTTTACTCCTTGCAAAATGCTTTATACATCTGAGTAGATAAATCAAATTCAGTATCATTAAAGACATTTTTGTTATCATCAAATAAAATAATCTGTGATATATACATATACATGAAAGAATAATTTGAGTGATCATTTTCTATATTTTGTCACATTTTATTACTGTGATTTCTTGTATAGTCTGCAGTGATTCAGATACTCATACTAAAATTTTCAAAGATTTCATATATCCCTAATATATTACAATATATGCATACTTTTATATCTGTAGATATGTGGAATGAATATTATTTCAGAGGTGATATTATTTCCTAGCAGTATGTGTAATTATCCTATCTCTTTCTATATACCTCACTTTCTAGTCTTATAACTCTTTGTGTCCTCTGTGAAATTTGATATATAAGAAGACAGATGGAATTGTTTGCTATTTTAGATCTCCTTAAAAACTCATGCCCTTCTATATCTAATCATTTAGATATATTCTATATCTAATCATTTAAAGCTTTGAAGTCTGGAAAGAACTTTGGTAATTATCTAAAGAATTCACAAATATATAGCTTAGAAAAATATTCTATTAAAAGTAGGTATGTAGAGCAGAATGTGATATGTTTCTCATTTGATTTCTGAATGTGTCACTTACTTCTGTATGAGAAAAAGAACTTGACTTTTTAGCTGCAATAGGACTTAGCTAAACAAACAGACCATTGGCAACTTATTTTTTTCGATGAGAAATCCTTGGATGAAAATTAAAATAAAATAAGCACTTAAAGATAATCTAAACTAGCCATTTTGGAAGGTAAAGTATTGATGTAGGAGATACAATGATATATGCAAATCTGACATAAACTTCTAGATAAAAAAAACAGTGAGAAATGAGTGAATGAGTTAATGTCTATATTTTCTTTTGGTACTTTCCCTACATGCCAACACCTATAGAAGGACAAGGAATCAATCTTCATTTAATAAATTTGTTGACAAATGAACAATCTATGTTTTCTCCTTTGCTTCCAGAAGACATAAATTTAATTTCACTTTTCTTAGTTCTCTAAATATACCATGCCTTATAGTATTTTGTCCTATATTTTATTGTAATTAATAGAAGGGTTGCACTATATTCACCAGATAGAATGTGTATTACTTCACAAATATTGATACCCTTTCTCATGTCTTGGTCCCCATTTCCCTCCCCTCAAGCTCTCCCCTCATATTGTTTCCCCCCTTCCTATTATGATTATATTCACTGGTTTATTTATCTTTTTCACTAACAAATATTAGTAACTGTTACTGGTTTGGCCTTAAATTCTGAAATAAACAATGTGATTATATTTAGTTCTTAGTGTCAAGAAGTCTAATGTTTCAAAGCCTGTAAAAAGAGGCAAATAAATATTCATCACTTTATAGGTTAAATTGAAATCAAATATTTTGTGCATATGCATATACTTAAACAGAAAGATAACATATTGGGGGTTCTAGGTAAATAAAAGTAATATATAATTACAAACACATCATTTGGACAGGCTCTGAATCCATGACAGTCCTCAAACTTAATTTTTTAGCTTCCAAGTAAATTCACCAGGTAAATTTCACATTTTCTTGCAGGTTCCTCAAATTTCTACATATTTTTAGCTTCCCAGGCTATGAAAACAAAATACCGCTAACGCAAGTTTTTAAAAATGAAAAATTTTCTCTCAATTCTGATTTCTTAGGAATCATTTCTTCTTGGCTTGTAGATGGTTGCATTCTGTCATCTTCCAGTAACCAACACTTTAACCATCAGGGTTTTCTCTACTTACGCTAGTCACACTTACTAAATGGATTGTGTATTAAGGCTATCATACAAGATTTCAGTTTACTGTAAATATGGCCTAGTGCCTAGCAATTCACCTGTATTGGAATATTTTTATTATATTTAATTAGTTCTACAAAGGATTTGCCAATCTACTAGCAGTATATGCGTACTATGCAGCTTGATAAAACTAAGTGGATATAACCATCATTACATTTTTTCAAATAGTATGTACTACATGCATTTGTGACAAATGTAAAACAGGGAGATAAAAAACATAGAGCTCCCCTATGACCCAGCAATTCCACTACTTGGCATTTACCCAATTCTCCAGAAACAAGGTCAGACTAAATCCACTAGTACAACGACGTTCATTGCAGCACTATATACCATAGCAAAGATATGGAACCAACCCAGATGTCCCTTAGTTGATGAGTGGATCAACAAGATGTGGTATTTGTACACAATGGAATTCTGTGCTGCTGTCAGAAAAAAAAACGACATCGACCCATTTGTTAGGAAATGGAAAGACTTAGAAAAAATCATATTAAGTGAAGTAAGCCAGACTCAAAGGAACATAGGCTCAATGGTTTCCCTCATTTGTCATAATCAGTAGAAACCTTGGTCTCTCCTAGCAGAGATTTGCAATAGAGCAAAACCTAGATACATATGGCCATATAGTATGATGCTAAATGAAAGGACCTCCACGATATATAAACAAAAGCCATATAATAAGCGATTGTTGTCCTTAACATACTATGTTATCTCTCATCTCTTTTGCTATCCCTTGATTATCTCATATTGTTACAGTATCTTAATTTGTTATCTCATATATTGGATATATTTGTATTTGGTTATTTGAAATTGGATAGGGAAGGAGGGAAAACAAGATGAGAGGTGGGGGTGGGAGGGAGTGAAATGGAGACCAAGACATGAGAAAGGGTATCAATGTACGTGTATTAATGCACCTTCTATCTGGCAAATATAATGTAACCCTTCTATTAATTACAATAAAAAATATAAAAAACGACAATAGTTTAAGTACACATATTATTGCAATAAGGAAATGGTTTTTCTGTGTGCTAGATTCCAATCCTGGGGCTATCCTTTGAGCCATGTGATTATAAAGAAAATATTTAACCTATCTATTATCCAGATTTTTCAACCATAAAATGCAGGTATTAATTATAGTGACTGCTTTGTTGTTTTGGTATCTATCTTTATTATGTGCAAAACAGACTTAGAGCTCTACAGTAAGTGATACATATTGTTTATCTGCTGCTACTAATTTTGTAAAACAGCAAATATTTCAATATCCTAAATACCCAAATAATTAGTGGAATAGATATTCATAAATAAGCAGAATTTGTTATCATTATTTATTAAAACCGAAAATTATTTTATTTTAAATCATATAATAATTCCACAGACAATATTCCTCTACTTGAATGATTGAGGAAATATGCTTTGTTTATTCCAAAGAGATACTAATTCAAAAGAAACTTATCATTAGTGAAATATGATCTAATTTGTAGCAATTTTATGTCATCTCCATGGGTATTTTGTGCTTACAAATACAGTTTAAAATGAAATTTAAAATGTATTTTCTTCCATAGTTGTGACTTTCTAAGACTTTTGAAGATACAATTTCCAAATGAAAGTATGTAGATCCTCAAGTATATGCTATCTTTTGGTCACATCACATGGACTGGTGTAAGTTATAGTGGTATTAGGATGGAATGCAATCTAGCATTGAGGGAAGATTGGAGGTGCATCTTAGCATATGTCTACTGAGCACAGAATCCTAGATTCATTGTCTAATACTACTCTTCCTAAATGAAGGCAATGTAAAAATAAATGGGATTTTGAATTAAATCAACACCGTTATGAAATAACGAATATAACATACACTCAAATAATTTGTGCTAGGAATACAAAAGGAGTAACAGATTTAAGATATAAATATTTGGACTTTTATTAAGAACTTAAATCTGTTTTCTTTGTTCTTCTTTTCCCCTTAAGGTTTATCTTATGTCGTTGCTCTATCTGACTTTGGTATATCACATATAATTTTATTTGTGTATTTGAAAAAGGGAAGGTAAGAGAAAAACAAAATGAATGGGAGGGGTGGTGGGAGAGAAAGTGGGAGAAAAACATGGAAAGATATAACAATGTTCAAGAAGTAATGTACCCACTACCTGATGAATGTAACTGTAATCCCTCTGTGTATCACCCTAACAATAAAATAAAATTGAAAAAAAAAAAAGAAAACAACCCACTTATCTCTGCTCTTTGTGTATTACATTTTCTTTTTTTTTGTGCCACGGAAGACTTTCTACAACCATTTTCCAGCGTATCATCTCTTGATTTCTGGCTGTTCAAGGTTAGTTTTAGCATTAGCACTGTTTTTGGTTTTGCTTTTGTTTTTTTGATTGGTTGTGGGGCTTGAACTGTTTTTGTTTTTGTTTTTGTTTTTGCTTTTGCTTTACTTTTACAAACAAGTCTAGACTATGAAGATCACAGGGAAAAAATCAGAGAGCTTAAATTTCAATTCAGCTTTGAAGGTAACTTCTTAGAATAGACCTTCAGTTTAAGTAGATGTCACACTGTGTTTAACAAATTAAACCAATCCATAACAAATACAAACTTGAGTGATTGTGTGGGAAGACAGCAGGGCCTTCTGTATGCTGGTGGTGAAATTATGTGTGTAAATGGTGTACAAATGCAATATAGTTACTAAAGTATTTTTTGTTTTTTATAGAACAAAGAACTGTTGAAGAAAATATTTGAAGTATTAGTGTATGATTAAAAGACAGCAAAAACGATAATAAATGAAAATTGGATGACAGAAAAGCCTCAAAGTCTTCCGGAAAGAAGTTTATAGCCTTATAAATTCAACTCTTTTCACTCTGAACATTCACTGGAAAATCTTTTTATTCTTTCTTTCTTTTCTTTTCTTCTTTTTTTAACCAGTTCTGTGGCTTGAATTCAGGACTTGAGCACTGCCCTTGAGCTTTCTCAAGGCTAGAACTCTACCACTGAAGCCACAGCCGCATTTCAGGCTTTTTCTGTGTATGTGGTACCAAGAAATGGAACACAGGGCTTTGTGTGTGCTAGGCAAGCATGCTATCACTAGGTCTCATATCTTGCCCTGGCTTTTTTTAAAAAATTATTATTATAAAGGTGAGATACACAGGGGTTGCAGTTACATAAGGATATGAGTACAATTCTTGTCGAACCTCCTTTCTTATTTATATGCATTTCATCCAGTGAGTGACATGTTCTCCAACTTAATTAGGAACATTTTTATAAGGACAAAAGTTGATCTAAAAAAATAAAGACTAATGAAGCCATACTGATAGCTATGGGCATTCTTTTGATCTTTCTGATTTTAAGATAAAATGATTGCTTCCTTGAGAGTTTTCTATAAATATCTGTAAGTAAATGTCTAATCATATATTGTTTTTTTTAATTCTGAGAGCTTGTCAAGAGAAAAGTAATTTTCTAAAAACAATTACAAACCAAACAAATTTCTATTTTAAAACCAGATCCCTTACACGATTCCTCCCAAAAGGAATGTTCTTGAACTTTGAAAATAACCCATCATTTCCAATTTGGCGGACTATGCTATGACTTGGAATTCATGTCAAGTAATGTATAATCTGATATCTTTTTATAATCAGTTCCCTCAATTCAATATAAAAGACTGTTTGATACTGGACACCTAGAAATTATTTGTTCTTCCAAATATTTAAATATACATAAAATTTTAATTTTGGCTCATTAGAATAACTCAACTCACTGGAATTCTTAAGTTATTTTTTAGTTCTGAGGATATTACTTAAATATTAGGAATTTGAAATTATTAGTATTTTTATACAACCATAAAAGTGTTGTCAGCTGTAAGTGAAATAAGCACGAAAATTCTAAGTTAAAGTTGCTTTTTTAAATGGCTACTGGTCATTCTTGAAAATTGCCTTTTAAATTGAAGGATTCAAAAATTACTATAATAGTAACATTATTTGTCAAGGTATATTTAACTGTGTGACAGTGACAAATAATAGTACTTGGAGCATTTATCATCAAAAAGAAAGAAAAATAAGGGCCTAGAATAAAATCTGAGCTGTATAGTTTTACCTGAAGCAAAGATTATAATCTTTGATCTCTCTACTCCCTTGGTAAAACTCAAGGGAAATCATAACCAAGCTCAGGAGATGTCAAGAATACTGAAGATACAACTTCCTCAAATAGCTTTTCTGCTCTTGCCATCAGTATGGTTATAGGACAATTCTATATGAAATGTACAAATTAAATATATTCAGTAACAATCAAAGTGTCATGTTAGTCCTGGAAAGATGTGACTACTTTCCTTGGGAAGATATGGTCAATTTCTTTTTAGTGTTTCAACAGTAAGCAGGATATTAAATTTTGTATAAGAAAAAAAAATGTTAGCAGCCTGGTACTGGTGGCCCAGGTCTGTAATTCTGGCTACTCAGGAGACTAAAACCAAGGATCCCATTTTCTAGCCATCTGCAGCAGGAAAGTATGTGAGACTCATCTCTAATTAAACACTCAAGACCTGGATAGGTGCTGTGGCTCCAGTGGTTGGTAGCTAAGCTCAAGAACAGTACCCAGACCCTGAGTTTAAGTTCCAGAGCCAGCACACATATGCAACCCCCCCCACACACACACTTCACCAAAACTTCTGTCTGCTCTTTCAAGACAAGAATTTTAAATGATTATTGTATAAGCAATATAGTTATTCCTGTTACAGAAAAATCAAAGTAGGGGCTGGGAGTTTGGCCTAGTGGTTGAGTGCTTGCCTAGCATGCATGAAGACCTGGGTTTGATTCCTCAGTACCACATATATAGAAAAAAGCTGAAAGTGGTGCTGAGGCTCAAGTGGTAGAGTGCTAAGCCTTGAGAAAGACCAAGGACAGTGCTCAGGGCCTGAGCCCAAGCCCAGGACTGGCAAAAAAAAAAAAGAAAAATCAAAATAGTCAGCAAACATTATAGTCAAAGTGAGGTGATATGTAAATATGCGTGTCTGTATATGCATGTATATAACAAGAAAACATTCATAAAATTAATTATATTTTCAGGGACTAAAAATATCTACTGATAATTGCATTTTTTTCTGGATTTATGCACTTGGGAGTTGTAACTGCTCAAAAATTTAATTATCACATATGCTTTTTTAAGAAATAAACAAGATGAGGGATGGGGGTGGGGGGGAGGGAAATGGGGACCAAGACATGTGAAAGGGTATCAATGTATGGGAATTAATGCACCATCTATCTGGCAAATATCATGTAACCCTTCTATTAATTACAATCAAAATATATGAAAAAAGAAATATGCATTGATTTTACTTTTCTCTATGTTTTTTTAAATAAAAATCTCCTCATATACTAGTTTTCTTCTCAGTATGCCTTTGTATGGGAGATACATAATTGGCATGGGAAAAACGCATGACTGAAGTTGAGTTCTCTATTGGACACATCATATCTAACCTTGTAGTTATAGTTGGACTGCATGTTGGCTAAATATAAACTGTGTCGTTTTTGTAGATTTTGCATGTTCACACAGGAAGAATATTTCAATTGTAAACTTTGATAACACTAGGAAAGAATGAGGGATTTTAAATGCCTAAACCTATGGCTAGTTTTTTTGTTTGTTTGTGTGTTTTTCTGTTTCAATTTGCTGGATATATCTGTCTCTGCCTTTAAGTATATGAAGAACCAGTTAATGTTTAGATATAAGCCACAAATATCCAATTCATACCTAAAATAGTTGAAAGGACAATATACAAAAGATAGCATGGGAATGGTCTTGGAGGTACAAAATGGCAAAGTAAACATTTTAAATACTTTAGTCCAGTGGTCTGGATACAAGCAGGATCTCAGATTAGGAGGCCGGCCACAATGATCAGGTTACATAAACAGTTTGCAAGTTGCCTTCCAACAAGGAGGAGATATCATCTAGGAGCTTAAAACTCAAGGAACAATCAAAATCCAGAGCTCTTTGAGATATTTTTTTTTCCATAATGTTTAAATAAAATCGGCCCAACACGGGTAGAGATAGTTTCTGACTCAGGTGAACAAAGACATGGAAAGGAAGCTCAGAAAACAGTGAGTGACTCAGTTGTCAATGTTCCCATTCTCTGTGATCCAGGAAATCTCAGAGGTCATCACAGCACAAGGAAATCCTGAGGACAGTAATTCTGTACTCTCTGGCTTGAACCAAATCCACCTGGACTGAAGTGACAGTGCTGATAATACCAGTGGCAGACAGTGCCTAGCATCTTACAGTTAACTCATGGTTTTCATGGCTCTCTTCCATTGAGAGAACTGAGTGAGCATAGGACCTGGGAAAAATAACAAAATCTTCCAGTTTAATAAAACTAGCATCTCTGCAAAGAAAGAAGAGACACAAGAAACATACCTACATGGACAAAGGCCATGTGGAAACCACTTTTGCCATCACATGGTCTAACTCTTCTAAATTGCAAAACTGTGAGAATATATTTGTTGCTTAAGCATCTGGGGGCATTATACTATTTCAGGTTTAGGAGAAAAACAAATAGAAAATAGGCATTATTGTCTAGAAATGAATGAAAAAAAAAGCCAGTCATGGTTATATTTCTAGTACCTACTAAATGAAAAATCACTAAAACATTTAAGAAATCGAGGCGGTATGACTTGAAATGTTTCTTAGGTACTATCCCCAGACAAGTGATAAAAGCTTTTGACTGACTATTGTTTTCTTGTGATATATAAATCTCATATATTTTGTAGATTCTTGCCCATTTTAGTTATCCCATATTTGAATATTTGCAAGACATGATAGCCCAGGTTTATCTTTACCCCAATAAAGCACAATATAGTTCATAATGAGCCTCTCATAATGTGGGTCTTATATCAACTAAGAAAAATCAAAATCCTCTGTTTAGGTATATATAATGAGAATTTCATGTATAATTCACATATGCATTCATTTTATGTAAAAGAGTTTCATATATAATTATTGATGTGCAAGCATCCAACTCAAAATAAGGGTCTATCTCATGCCTAATATAGATGATTTTGGGTGAAGTTCTTACCAGAGATATCATGTTGGCAGGAAATGAGGAAAGTAAGATATAGCCCACAATTTATTCATGGCTTTGTGAAGAGATAGTAACACCAAAATCAGTATAATCCAGAATTGGCAAGTGTTTATTCATTCTTAATCTTAATCATGGAGGAAGAAGAAAGTTAAAAATCCATCAATTCAACCCTGAAAAGTTGGTGTAAAATGTAATATGTATTATTGGTAAATGATTAATTCATCATGAAATATATTCTGCCTTCTATCCTTGCATTTTTCTTCATTGGTGAAGAATCTATAGAGGTTTTCAGTGTTTCTTTTGGTGGTTATTTATAGAAACACAGATTTAAGATCTATGAACCCTTATTCTATTTGTCTCTCTTGATTCTTTTGCCTCTTTTAAATTGTATGTTACCCAAGTAATTTACTGTATCCAATGTATCGCCCAATTCAATTGTCCAGGAGGAACTTCAAAGCTCCACTAAACTATGTACAGAACTTATAAATAAGTAAATATAGTCTCTCTTTCTCTCTATATATAGTCCACATAGATGTATATATGTGTATTTATGTATATATATATATATATATTCCAAATTCATGACAGAATATGAGGGAGGTCAATAGTATATGCGAGAGGGATATCATGTGAATTTAACTTTAAGGAACTACTTTTCTCTTTGAGTAAACATTATTAAATATCATAACAAGCTTTGCATTACAAAAATTATTTTCATGAAGAAGGAAAAGCATGGATGCAGTGGACCAGAGAGAGAGCTCTTGTCTCTAACAAAGCAAACTGAAGGCTGTTAGACTTCAGCATTTCCACAGGTTCTCCTGTTAGAATGAGTCTGAAAGCTGAGGGCCTAATGTACATGTTGAGTAGAGATGAGGTGAAGGTATCAGAAAATGGCCCTACTAAGCACTTTCGGCATCAAATATGAGGCAAAACTTTGTTCATCTGTCATTATATTTGAACAGAACGGTGATACCTGCTTCACTTTCACTATTTTACTTTATCTTCTGGGTCCTACTTTCATTTAGACTGACATGCCAGGCAATATTTTCAACTTTTAATTATGATGTACTGAAACTTTCATGTCTGAAATTCTGCTGAGGATTAAAAACCCAAATTCTTAATAAGATCATCAGTAAGTATAGTCATTGTAAACATCTCCATCTCTCTTACGCATTTCCCTCTTAGCACTTCATACACTGAAGTGCTTGATTTTCATTGCTTAATTGTTTTGTGTTCCAACACCCTTAAGCCTACTTTCATACACACACACACACACACACACACACACACACACTTACTTACATCTCTGTGCCTTTTTCATACCCTTTGCCAACATCCCTTATACTGTAGCTTAAAATTTTAAAACCATACGAGTATGAACTCCCCTTGCAGGAAAGTAACCTTTCTTTCATATTCTTGTAGCATGTAGGAACTTTCCTTTTGATACTAAAACGCATATGTTCACACAACCTTCCATGGCTGATTGATTCACTACTTTGTGTTCCCTATAGAATTAAACCTGGATCTCTTTGTCAAAGCTGCGTCCTTCATGTTTAGAATGTGTCGAATGAAATACACACACACACACACATGCAAGATGAGCAGATTTTTGCAGAGTTCTTTAACTATTACCTCAAAAATTAATATACATTTTATTAGTATGCATTAGACCACAAGTATTTGTTAAGCCCAAAAATGCATACAGTTTGGACATTGGAAAATTGCCCTAGGTAAGCATGAGTATGTCATTAATGCTGACATTTATAATGTTTAGAATAAGAATAGGGAGTGGTCAGTTACTGATAACAGCATAAGTTTATTGGTAATATTTGTGATAACTAAAACACATGAGTAAATGCTCATGGTCTTGGCAATAAGGAAAATACAAATCAAAACAGCACTGAGATTTTATCTCACCCCAGTTAAACTGACTAACATCATGAATCTAGACAATAATAAATGCTGTCAGGGATGTGGAAAAAAAGAAAATCTACTATACTATTTCTGATACAACTAGTTTGGACCACAGTCTGGAGGTTACTCAAAAAATTAAACTTAGACCTTCCCTACAACCCAACCACACCACTCCTGGACATCAACCTAGAACATGACAAGTAACGAAGACCCTTGCAAACCCATGTTCATTGCTGCTCTATTCACAAAACCCAACCTATGGAACAAGCCCAGATGCCCTATAATAGATGAATAGATCATTTGAAGAGAAATGGACAGGCCTAAAATGATTTACTTCAGAGGAGGTAAATCAAGCTTAGAGAGACAAAGTGTATATGTTTTCTCCCATATGCAGAAGCCAGGTCAAAAATAAACTATGACATGATATAGGTAGAGGGTGCATTACTTCTCATATATTGATATACTTTCTTATGATTTTGTCCCCATTTCCCTCCCCTAACCCCTCCCCTCATTTTCCCCTCCTATTTCAAATAAACAGGTAAACATCTATATAATACACCAGGTAACAAAGTGGGATACAGTAACAATATGAGATTAACTAAAGGACAACACAAGAGAAGGGAGAAAAACATAATACATAAAGAGTAGCAGTCACTTATAATTAAGCTCTTGTTTCCATGTCCTGGAGGTCCATTAATTTGGTTTCATCCAAAATGGCCTTATGTATTCAGGGTTTGAGCTATTTAATCCTCTGCTAGGAGAGTATTGGACGTGTACTAATTAATAGAGATGAGGGAAAACATTGAGCCTATGTTCCTTTGGGTCTGGCTTACTTCACCTAATATAATTTTTTCCAAGTCTTTCCATTTCCCCACAAATGGTGCAATGTCTTTCTTTCTGATGGTAGCATAGAATTCCACTGTGTAAAATTACCACATCTTGTTGATCCACTCATCTACTGAGGGGCATCAGATTTGGTTCCATGTCTATGCTATGGTAAATAGTGCTGCAATGAACATTGTTGTGCTGGTGGATTTAGTATGTCCTTGTTTCTGGATGATTGGGTAAATGCCAAGTAGCGGAATTGCTGGGTCATAGGGGAGTTCTATGTTTAGTCTTTTGAGGAACTACAATACTGCTTTCCATAGTGGTTGAATGAGTTTGCACTCCCACCAACAGTGTAGTAGTGATCCCTCCTGGCTACATCCCTGCCAGCATCTGTTGTTATTAGTTTTTCTTGATCCTAGCCATTCTAACTAGAGTGAGGTGGAATCTTAGAGTTGTTTTGATTTGCATTTCTTTTATGACCAGAGATGTCGAGCATTTCTTCATGTGTCTATAGGCCATTGTTATTTCTTCTTCAGAGAAGACTCTCTTTAAGTCTTTGGCCCATCTTTTAATGGGATGGTTGTTTCTTTGAAGATTTGTTTGAGAAACATTCAGTTTTTTTAACTATAGATATAATTTAGATATGAGGCCTTTGTCTGTTCTATGGTTACTGGAGATCTTCTCCCACTCTGCGGGACTTCTATTTAACTTGCTAGCTATGTCCTTTGCCATACAGAAGCTATGCAATTTAATGCAATCCCATTTGTCTGTTTCATTTGTTCTGTTTCTGTGTCTTTATTAAGAAAGTTTCAACCTGTGCCAAGGAGACAAACTGTATCTCCTATTCCTTCTTGTAAAGTTTTCAGTGTAGATATCTGCTTTAACCTTGAGGTCTTTGATTCATTTGTCACCAGGGTGCAGGGTGACAAAAAAGGATCCAACATTAGCTTTCTGCAGGTGCTTCACCAGTTTTGTCAGCACCACTTGCTGAAGAGGCTGTCTTACTTCCATTCTATTTTTGGCTCCTTTATCAACGATTAGGTGGCCATAGGTCTGTGGGTTAATAACTGGGTCCTCAGTTCTATTCCACTGGTCTTCAGGCCTGTTCTTGTGCCAGTACCACGCTGTTTTATTTACTATAGCCCTGTAATTGAGTCTAAAGTTTGGTACTGACATTCTTCCTGCACTGTTCTTTTTGCTAAAAATTATTTATGCTATATTGGGTCTTTTACTATTCCATATGAAATTTTGGATTGCTCCTTCTCTTTCCTTAAAGAATGACATTAGAATGTTGATGGGTATTATTGAATTTGTGGATAGTCCTTGGCAGGATTGCCATTTTCACAATATTAGTTCTTCCAATCCAGGAGCAGGGGAGTATTTTCCATTTCCTCAGTTCTGCTTTATTTTCCTTTTTCAGGATTTTAAAGAGTTCATCATAAAGAACTTTTACATTCTTAGTTAGGTTAATTCCTATGTACTTTATTTTCTTTGAGGGTATTGCAAAAGGAGTTTCTTTCCTGATTGCTGTTTTGCTTCTCTCATTGTTGATATACAGGAAGGCAGTTGATTTTTGAGGGTTAATTTTATATCCTGCTTCCAAAGTTTTGAATCAGCTCAAGGAGCTTGGGAGTGGAGTCTATAGGATTCTTTAGGTACAGAATCATGTCATGTGCAAAGAGGGAAAGTTTCACTTCCTTTTTCCTTATTTGGATCCCTTTTATACTTGATTTTTGCCTTATTGCTCTGGCTAGGAATTCTAATACTATGTTAAAGAGAAGTAGAGAATGTGGGCATCCTTGTCTCATTCCTGATTTTAGTGGAAATGGCTTTAGTTTTTTGCCACTAATTAAAATGCTAGCTGTAGGTTTGTCTTACACGGCCTTTATTATTCTTAGGAATGTTCCATGGATTGCTAGTTTCTCCAGAGCTTTTAGCATAAAGAGGTATTGGACTTGTCAAATGCATTTTTCTGCATTATTGAGGCATTCATGTGATTCTTGTCCTTGCTCCTGTTGATGTGATGAATTAGATTAATTGACTTGCATGTATTGAACCAGCTTTCCATTCCCTATGATGAATCCTATTTGATTGTAATGTATAATTTTTTTATGAGTTGCTGAAGACGGTTGGCCAGTATTTTGTTGAGAAGTTTCACATCAATATTCATCAAAGAAATGGGCCTATAGTTCTCTTTCTTTGATGAGTCCTTGTCAGGTTTGGGGATGAGGGTTATGGTGGCTTCGTGGAATGAGTTTCACAAAGAACCTTTGCTTCCAATTTCTTTGACGAGCTTGAGGGTATTGGTGTGAGCTCTGCTTTGAAGACCTTATAGAATTCAGCTGTGAATCCATCTGGCCCAGGGCTTTTCTTGGACAGGAGGTCTCTTATTTCCATTTCTATTTCAGTACTACAAACAGGTCTGTTTAATTGGATTAGGTCTTCTTGGTTCAGTGTGGGTATTTTAATATTGGCTAGAAATTTATCCATTTCTTCTAGATTCTCAAAATTTTTGGTGTGTTCATTTATATTCTTGAAAATGAACTGTACACCTAATGGGTGGAGATAGGAGAAAAAATGGGAGTGAGGGAAAGTGTGACATTGTCTAAATAAATATACCATTTACTTGATTTATTTAACTGTAACTTCACTGTATATCACCCTTATAATGACAATAAAAAGGAGCAATAACTAAATAACTTATACTGGCATATTTTAAATCCAAAATATCCACATAAGCAATCTATTAGTAGAGTTAAGATGTCTATACATTGATGAATTATGTTTATTACCAGTATTAGTTTTGAATATACCTAAGTTTGACCTCCGGCCTGACAATTACTCAGCTGCCTTGCCTATTATGACTTAAGCCACTGCTCCAGTTCAGCATTTTACTTATTAGTTTGGAGGTAGAATCTACTATCTTGGCTGGCTTCAAACTACGAATCACTGGGTCTCAGCATCCTGAATACCTAGGGCTATAGGCATGACGCATTGTTGACCAGATTTGTGTTATTCTTCATTTATGTAGTTACTATTACTCCTTTCTATAAACTTAAAGAAGGACATGGGTCAAAGTCTCAGTACATTGTGAGTATAATTTCTAAATTTGTCAATTAACCAATACTAGAGCAAGAGATATGTCAATGTTAATAACAAGCAGATGTCCAGAGCAGCTTGTGTCCAATTATGATTCAAATATTTAAAATCTCCATTAGTATACAATCTCTATTCTTTGTAATTAGAGGCAAAGTTGAGTGTATTTTTTCCTCATGAAACTTATTTTAAGACCTGAGCCATGGTGAAAAATATGTCAGTGTTGACAGGTGCACAATATCCTAAGATAAACTTCTCTGCTGTGTTCCACAATAAATGTGCAGTGGTTACGTTTTGTTCATACTACTTAACACCACTTAACCACAGTGACCACATAAACCACATGTCACCTGTAATATTTTTCTGAATAACATTACAAAGCAAATGGCTCTGAGAATCTCTCATAGAAATATCACAGGATAAATTAGTTTATATTTAAGGATGTGACATCAATTGCCCAGGAAAACTTCAAGAGGAGAAAATGAAGAAAACACTTTTCAATCATACCAACATTTTTTCAACTATATACCACTCTCCTCTTTGCCATCCACTGATAAACTTGCATGTCTTTGCCATCCACTGATAAACTTGCATGTCTGTATTTGTTGCATGTGTAGATTGGGACATAGGGTATTTCTGAACCTCATAATCAAGATTTTTTTAAAATTATCAAACAGGGATTTCTGCAACCAACACTTCCCCAAGTATTATGGCATACTTCAAAGGTAAGCTTCTAGTCATATGCACAATGAATATTTGTAGATCGCATTTCAAAAATATTTTTATTGACTATATATACTTTGAAAAATGAATTCTTGTAAAATTCCCATTTAGTATACTATGAATTATGTATGAATAAAAAGGAACTCAGCCTCCTTCGAAGGATTGCCTCATCAATCTTTATTGATTGAACAATCTTTTCTTTCATGACAATCAATAATTTAATAAGATTTTCTCCCTTATCAAGCAAGAATCAATAGTAATTAGTAGAATAATTAATTGACCAACAACTTTTTTATCTTTTTTAAGTAGACATCCAAAGAAGTTACCCTGTAATAAAGCAGTTTATGAATAAAATGCATCTTAATCCATTACCCCTTTCAACATTCTCACTCATTCTTTGCTAACCCACACCATTCCCTCACTTCTCTTAATTTTGTCCATTATACATTGCATTCTCCCTTCCTTCTCCACTTCATTGTCTACCTTTCTCAGCTTGACCCCATCACACCCAAATCCCAAGAACTTTGGGATATGGATCTAGATTACTTTTAATCTATTGGTTCCTTTGGGTGCTAGAGCCATTGATTATATCAATTCATGAGCACTGGACATTGTGTTAACTTCTGGTTTCTTCTTAACAATCTTTCCTCAAAATTTGTACTTTCAATGCAGAGATCTTTCCCCCTTGGTTAAGTCTTTTCTCAAGTACATTTATGAGGGTATTTTGAATGATATTGCACTCCTGACTTCTTTTTCAATCTGTACATAGTAGTAGTATTCAGGGCAGCTACTGACTTTTGTGTATAAATTTTGTATCCTGCTATTTTTGTCAACAGTGCTTAACAGATCTAGTAGTTTTGAGATGGCATTTCTGGAATCTTTCAAGCATAGTTTTTCATCATGTAAAAGAAGGAGTAATTTAACTTCTTTGTTCTCTACTTGGGGAATGAAGCCAATAAAGATGAAATAGTACTATAGCTAAAAGTTTACTGTTGAAATACTGTGAGATTATAATTTATGATCAGAAGCAATACATATAAACACATACATATATATATATATTGCTTACATAATTTTTCTGAGTAGCGATGAGCAGATGTTTTGTTGGATACAAACTTATTACTTGAGTTAAATCAAAGCTCTCTTTTTCCAAATCTCATTTCTCTGAATTATAGAGAAGTGTTAAAGTTATTTGCCAGTTAACATTTGTCAGTTTTTCTGTAGTTTGATCTTAGGTTCAGTATTTCTGCCCTATTTTTGGTTGTAGAATTTAAATTAAGAGAATCACATAATGTTTTCCCCTCTGGGGGTTTTTAAACACATAATTCCTCAATTTCTCTTCCATGTCTAACCAATTCAAAAAATAAAGCTGGGTGCAAGCAGACAAGTTCATGCATTAATCCTGGCAGTAAAAGTTTATCATAGGGAATTCGCTTTGAAGGTCATATTTGTGATATTTAGAAGATAGGGCCAACAGGATTTCTTGATGGGTTAAATGTCAATGTTCAAGAACAAAGTCAAGGGTCACTTGACAGGCAACTCTTTAGGCCCCATAAAAAGGTTTCAGATACTTGTAGTAAAGGAAGTGATGAGATCATTGAAGTTAAAAAAAATAACCATGCACACAGAAACACTTAACCAGTGATGGAATACAGAAGTAAAAAATATGGTGCTCTAGAGTCCATGTGAATAAAATACTTCAAAGGTAAAAAAAAAATCAACAACTGGAACAATCTACTTTTAGGTCAATAAAGAAGAAAAATAATCATTAAATTGAAAATCACAGCTGAATCAAAATATATGGAGATATTAATCTGCATAACAAGAAGTATTTCAGCTAGCTTATTAAATCTAAGAAAACTAGTGTTAGGATTAAGCAGTATTTTTATGAGACTTAGCGGGAGAAAATAAAATAAAAGAAGGGCAGAATTTAAGAGAGTATTAGGAGACACAAATATCTTTATAAGCAAGCATATTTCTGTTAGAAAAAGCTATGAGGTGATCAGAAAATAATATGAGTGTGAAAGACCAAAAATAATAGAAGATAAAAGCAAAGAGCTTTGAAAATTTGGGTATGGGGAGGCAATGGAGGAACATAAGGAAGCAGACAGTATGAAGTATTTAAGATCACACCAATACTGTCAGCAGGAGAAAAAGTTCTTCTAGAGGTCCCTCTCTTATTGACTGATATAGAAAGAATTTAAAACATCATGACCCTTCAAAAATGATGTCACCCAAACATATATTTTCAATATAACATATCCACTCATGTAGATATATCCACCTGTTTCTTAGTTCCTATTTTCACACTGCTAGATTCTAGTTATTCTCTTTTCATAATGCCACCCCACAAACCAATCATCTTTTAAGTGCTCTATAGCATTCCCTGAAGAGGGAATACATGATACTTTCTCTCTGAGCGATTGCTTCTGTTATGGCACTTTCTCACTGGTGCAGAGCCAAAGCTGAGGAAAATAGCTGTTTATATTGTTTTCCCTTTGTGAGCCAAATGGAAAATAGCAGTGTTTTTAAACACCTGTTTTGAGATTTCTCCAGTTATAGGAAATAGTTGAGCATGATACAGATGAGCAGTGAGAACAAACTGAAGTCTTAGAGAATAATACAATGATACTCAACTGTGAAACAAAATTAAAACAAACAGGAAGATTTCAGGAGCAGATATGCTGAAATGTTAAATAAACCACTCCAGAATTGATGTGGTTGCCTGTAACCTATGATGCCATCTGTTACTTCAATGTGACACTTCTCTTTCTGAAGCATATTGATCAGAATAAATACATACAGAGTAATTATATTTGGTAAGCACTTATAATCTAATTAAAATTTTTCATTAAACTTTGAGGAAAGATTGACTGTTTTTAACTACCTAGTAATGTCTAGGAAATACACACACACACACACACACACACACACACACACACACACACTTCAAATATTTTCTGTAAAAGAGTTGGACAGAAATAAGAAGGAATAACATTGATGGAGAGGCATTGTACTTATAAACCGATTTGTAGAATTGAAACTGCTCCCTACTTTATTTTTGCCGCTCCTAGAGCTTGAACTTGTGGCCTGTGTCCTTTCTCTGAGCCTCTTTGTGTTCAAGGCTAGCTGTCTACTACTTGAGCCTTCCAGATTTTTCTGACTCATTTTTTGGAGATAAGAATCTCATAGACTTTTCTGCCCAGGCTGATCAAAATGCAGTCCTTAGCTCTCAGCTTTCTGAGTAACTAGGATTACAAGCATGAGCCACAAGCAGCCAGCTGAAACCTCTTTAAAAAAAAAACAAACCTATTTAAAGCCAATAAAAAATAAACATTCAAAATTTGGAAATAGTTTTTAATGAAGAAAACCAAGCATAATTTAAAACACTGTTTAATTTATAGATATTTTCAGGAATATTTTCTCATTAAAATCAGAACCAAACATCTTACTGTTACTAAAAATGTATCATCATCATCATCATCATCATCATCATTATTATTATTATTAATAACAATAATTTTTGATCATCCTGGGGTAGGGAGCGGTCCCTGAATTCTTTTTGTTGTTGTTGTTGAAATGTTTGTTTCTCATGACTAGCACTTGAGTTACAGCTCCACTTAGGACTTTTGGTGATTAACGGAATGAGGGACTTTTTCTGCTTGAAATGGTTTTGAATAGGATCCTCAGATATTGGACTCTACAGTAGCTAGGATTACAGGTTTCAGGCACTGGCACCAGGTACTTTTTAAACAGTTAATCTTCCCTTGCCTTAAGTGATTTAATATTAGTTCACCTTATAAACTCTCTAAATGTTTTAGAAATATAACATGAAGCATTTATATAAAAATTCCATCATATAGTATAGATCGAATCACCCACATTAAGATTAAGTTAGTAACAGGTTTACTTCTGTTCAAATCTATGATTTAACTATGAGCATAGATTACCCACTAGCTCCAAACCCAGAGGCCATTGCTGATTTTCTGGGAAGCTTCATTTTTAGTAAAGCCCCAAAGTGATTCAGATGTGCACTGAAGTTGGGAAACATTGTTTATCATTCTCTAGAAACAAAATTTCAGAATAAAAATGCAATGGTACAACCAAAATATATTTCTTTTCATCATTTTTTATCATTTTAAAGTTTCTAATTGCTTATTTTTAGATTATTAGTCTTCATTTTGATTTAGTTATTTCTTCTTTTCTAGCAGTTTCTTTTGTGTATCTGTATGGTTTACATATTGTTTAGGGTAGATATGAATATGTTGGTAATGAGAATTATGTCAAGATTTAGTTTTCACAATTCTGTATTAAACAGCGATTATACTTTTAAAATAATCTTCAGTTTCTATTTAACATTCAATGGCACTGAGGCTGGGTCAACTTCATTATAATTGAATGTTTAGATGAGAATAATGACTAGACCATCTAGGGAGAAGGATGGATTGCATTTTCTGAAAGTTTCTTAGCATGAACTAACACAAAATTATTGCCAGAGATTGCCCTATAGTCTTGGCTGTAGTGTAGTTATTATTAGAACTCAGCATCTCAGAAAACTAATGTCATATACGATAGTTCGTTTATCAAATATTTCCAGACTTAGGCAAGATATATACTGTTGTTTTATTTTTTCCAGATTAAAATAAAAGTCTTAGAACAAACAACTATATCATTTCACTTTTATTAATATGAATTAATTTGTGAATTTTTGCTACTATTGTAAGAGAGTAAGGAAGATTAGTAAAAATATCAAAAGAGAAAAATACACAAAATACAATTGTTCTAATATTTCCTTTTCTGAATTGGCTTCTTTTTTAAAATTTTATCCATTTTTTATTGTCAGGGTAATGTACAGAGGGGTAACAGTTACATTTGCTGGAAGGAAATGTAGATGCATTACTTCTCACACATTGATACCCCTTCACATGCTTTTGTCATTTCTCTCCTCCCACATCCTCCCAATCGTCTTGTTTTCCCCCCTCCCATTTCCTATTTCAAATAATCAAATAAATGTATATACAATATACCAGGTAACAAAGTCAGTTACAGTAACAATATGAGATTAACCAAAGGACAACAAAAGACAAGAGAAACGACAGTACATTAAGAACAACAATCACACACAAAAAAGCTCTTGTTTCCATATCCTAGAGATCCTTTCATTTAGTCTCATCCTGTATGACCTTATGTACATAGGTTTTGAGCTATTGTAATCCTCTGCTAGGAGAGTCCTAGATGTGTACTAATTAGTACAAATGAGGGAAACCATTGAGTCTATGTTCCTTTGGATCTGGCTTACTTTACTTAATATGATCTTTTCCAAGTCTTTCCCTTTCCTTACAAATGGGGAGATGTCATTTTTTCTAAGGGCTGAATTATGCTCTTTTTTATGCTTTACATGATATCCTCTACATTTTGTTTTATAGTATAGTAATTTGTATGCTGACATAATTTTCCTTCTTACAATATTGAATATATTTTATTTAATATTGAAAGTTATATTTTATTCATCTTTACAATTAAACAACCTTTTGGTTGCACTGGGGCTTGAACTCAGAGCCTCACACTTGTTAAGCCTGCTAAAGTTAGGCTCTAAAAATTGAATCTAGATATGGTTTGGGGTAGTTCTTTTTATATTGAGAATTTTTATTGTAATTAATAGAAGGGTTACATTACATTCACCAAATAGAAGATGCATTACTTAACAATCATTGCTAACCCTTCTCATGTTTTTGTCCCCATTTCCCTCCCCCATCCTCTCCCCTCATCTTGTTTTGCTTTGAGAAATATATATAATACTCATGTCTTACATATTCTCTGGAGACCCAACAATCAGATGTCCCAACAAGCTTAACATGTCTTTCTTCCAATCTCACTTATGAAGACAAGCTGTGATCCAATATTTTTCAAATACAGCAGCCAGTAAACAAATTATATCATAGACCAAAGACTTACTGTATATTATTACAAGCTATTCAGAGGAACAGCAGCATATTATTCAAAACCAATTACTTCAGCTCACTTTGATCTGACTGTAAATGCATTTATTCATAGATATTTAGTTGTGGAATGGTAAAATTTAAACAATTTAGAAAATGTATTTAAACATTCCTGATTATATAAATATTTATGTAAATTTAGGAGATTTTTTAATTTTGTTTTTTATTGTATTTGATTGTTGAGATAATATATACAGGGATAACAGTTACATTCATTCAGGTAATGGGTGCATTACTTCTTGAACCTTGAAACCCATTCACATGCTTTTGTCCCCTTTTCTTTCTCCCACCCCCTCCCAATCATCTTGTTTTCCACTTTCCCTTCCTTATTTCAAATAAACAAATACATATATACATATATATATATACAGATAATAAAATCAGATACAGTAACCACAGGAGATTAAACATAAGTGGAATAAACAGAAAAGAAATAACTTCACATAGTGCATAAGAACAATAATCACAAAGATAAACCTCTTGCTTCCATATCCTAGAGTTCATTTCATTCAGTCTCATCCTGTACAACCAAGTGTACATAGCTTTTACAATGAGGGTTTCAGCACAATGATACCTTGGAATTTTAACTCAGATATTCAGAAATTTTGTCACAAGGATATGTTTGAAAGATTACTTGTATTTTATTATATTACCTCTACTTCTACTGTTGAAAGGGCAGTGTTCTAAAATAGTGTGCACTCATTGATAAACTTGTATCATCTCAAGAACTCAGAGAATATACCTCAAAATTTCAGGTTTTATTTCTGTTCAAGTCTCGGTATTAGAATGTGTCTTATAATGATTCTGCACCATTCAGTTCAATGAAATATGTAATACATAATTATGTTCATTGAATTACATTAAATTACATTGAGATAAGTGTAATTTTTATTTACCAAAGAAAGCTGTTTAACCTTTATTAAATGTTGCTGATTATTCACAGCTTCCGAGATTGTTTAGCATTAAAAAATATGAAATGCAACATCCATTTGTAAAGAATTTTTAAATGTCATTTTTGCATTGTTAGAAATAAATCAGTATACTCAATTGTAACAAAAATCTTTTTGTTGTCATTGTTGTTGGCCAGGAAGTTGGCCAATGAACAAATATCTTAGTTCCTAATAAGTCATTTGCCCCTCAGCTTTTTTATTATTGTTAATATTTTCATTAATCTTCAGTGTGAGTTCAATAATAGTCATCACAGTGAGCTCATCAGAGTTCTTTCATAATGTAATTGTGGGACTTACTAATGTTGACAACTCTCAGAACATTCAAATACCTTTTGAATCATGGTTAGGCAAACAGAAAAGAAAATAATTATATGTGTGTAAAAAGTTAAAGCAAAGGTAGCTTGCTACATCTATTTTTGCAAAGAAATTTTGAATAAAAATGTTGCAGTATACAGAAGTATTAGGTCTCAATTCAATTCAAATTTAGAAAAAGCCTTTGCCTATGTTTGATTTTATACACGGCTCAAGCAAAATATGAAGATATTTCTGAATATAGAAGAAAAAGGCAAGCCAAAAAAAGTTAAAACCAACTATATGTGACTTTTCTCCAGACCCTTGCAAGCAGCAAAGGCATATCCTCTGTAGAAATCTTATTTTCTATAAAGTCAGAGTTCATATGTCAGGATATTGTACAAATAAGTAGAATGTGCTATGTATTAAACAAATTCAGCACAATGAAAGACAGTTTTCAATAAAAATGATAATTAGATTCCTTTATAGAAGCTAAGGATAATAAAAGTCATCTGAAAAGAAATATATTTCTGTGTTTATGAAAATAGGTAGAATAGATATCTCTTAAAAAGAAATCAAAGTTAAACTGTTATGCATAAAGGAAGGATGCATGTTGAGTAAATGTCATTTGCCCCTCAAAATTTACATTTGAGAGACTGGGAATATGACATAGTGATAGAGTGCTTGCCTAGCATGCTTGAAGTATTGGGTTCGATTCCTCAGTACCACACAAACAAAAAAAACTTTACATTTGAAATTATATATAGGTTATATCTCTATATAAAAAAGTAAATGTTGGGCTGGGAGTTTGGCCTGGTGGTAGAGTGTTTGCCTAGCATGCATGAAGGACCAGGTTTGATTCCTCAGTACCACATACATAGAAAAAAGTTAGAAGCGGTGCTGTGGCTCAAGTGGTAGAGTTCTAGCCTTAAGAAAAGTCCAAGGACAGTGCTCAGAGTCCAAGCCCCATGACTTGCAAAAAAAAAAAAAGTAAGTGTTTACAGGCTTTCTCATGGAGGTTTGTTTTGTTTTGTTTGTTGTTGGTTGTGTGGCTTGAACTCAGGCTCTGGGCACTGTCCCTGAACCTCCTTGCAATGAGTCACAGCTGCACTTCTGTTTTTTTGAGTGATTAATTGGAGATAAGAGTCTCACAAGGACTTTTCTGCCCAGGCCTTCTTTAAACCATGATCCTCAGATCTCAGCCTCTTGAATAGCTGGGATTACAAGCATAAATCACTGGGTGCCAGGCCCGAATAATGTTGTGATCACAGAAAACTTAAGAAAATCTTAGCAAGGTGTTGTATGTAGTCCAAAATAAGTTGCCCCTATTTTTAATGATGCATTGGAATGAACTTGCCCTAAAGATAACTATTGTTTTCTTTTATTCTGGCATTGAGATTAGAACAAAGAGACAAGTACTTCCTTGGCTCATGCTCTACCATTTTAGTCATATCTCCAGCTTAACAATTGTTCTGATTATTTGGGAGATTTGTCTTTTTGGACTAGCTTGGAGCCCTGAGCTTCTGAATCAAAGCTTCCTAAACAGCTAGGATTAAAGGCATGAGCCATTGGTGCCTGACTGAAAATTTTAAATCTAATACCTCTCCTTTATGTTGGTGCTTCCAAGGGCATGTAGGTAATTTTGTGTTTGTTTTCTGTCTTATTAAAGAAGTTTTTATGAGGTGTCTGGGTTTCAAGGCCCTCAAAATGGATTTTCCAGGGATATCTAAGAGCCCATAATCAAGAATAGAAAAATTGACAAAAACAAAACAATATCTTTGTTGTCACCATTTTCAAGTGCTGAAGCATCTTCTTCATGTATTTTGACTTCAAGTTAAATAAAGCATTTTGAATCTCTCAGGTGTCCATCTCTTCCATCTCTTTGTGAGGCAGAAACTGAGTTGCTGTAATTGCTTTCAGATCAGCCTTAGAAACGCTCCACAGGAATTGCTCACAGAGGTGAATTTCAGGAACAATATTCTTCCAATGTTGAATAGACTTTTAAGAAAAAAAGACTGCTTTTAAGAAAAATGTTTTTAGCCTGGAAAAAAAGAAACGTTACTTTGTTTATTAATCAACAAACTCTTGGCTTCATAAATGAAATCAAATTTAAGTTGTAGTAGTAAATTAAATTTTTAATCAACTGAATAAAATGTGATGATTGTTTTAACTTCTCCCTGTAAGGTGTATGTATTTATATTGTGCTTCAGGAAGACAGAAAAATGCTGGAGAGAAAAGAAACGGGAAGTGACAATATGTCAAAGACAAGAGCAAGAGGGAAAGTAAGCAGAGATGAACTTTCTCAGCTTCTGAGGTAAAGAGGCTGTTGTAATATTTGTAAGGATTTCAGAAGTGAAAAATATCTACTCTATGTCAGAATATGATCCTTGAGATCTCTGACCACGCAGTCTTGTTGCTGAATGGAATATGTGTGGAAATTTGAGAATTATATTAAATAATGTCTAAATGTAAGACTAGAGTGGAAATTGAAGTTTTGAAAGCATTATAATACCATATTTGGCTCAAATCAGTCACCTTGACACTTAATAATATCTACATGGCGACACTCTAACATAATATATTGTGATAATTATATCGACAGTAAAACCTGTCTTGATAATAAATTTGCCTTTTTTATACGTATGCATGGGGACACGTGTTTGTAATTAATGAATTTCATATGCTGAAACAGAAGGACATAAAGTTTAGGTCCAGCTTGAACTACATAGTTAATTGAGAACTAGCCTAGACCAAATATCAAAGTATCTTCCTCCATTATAAAAATTAAATCCTTCCATATTCTTGAAAGGAGATATCATTGGATCAGGACCTATTAAATGAACCAAAGACTATTTTCCTTCATGAGATGTGTCATTAAGTTTATTCCCTTTCTTATTCAGAACATATGGTATGAAAACATTGAAATATGATAAATGTGCCATTCATCAATTTCTGATTATTGAGCTTAAATGGATTTCCCATATATATAAATTCATGTAATTATCACCTAAATTTGGAGGTGGACTATTCCAGAAACTTACATTGTTTCTTAATGCACATCACATGACCTTTCAGAACTAATACTCTGGTGTGACCATAAATTAAAATTTTCAGTTGTTGAGCTTTAACTGTGTAATCATACAGTTATTTTCTCACAACTAATAGTTTATATCTTGTAACATTTATATTCATATACTACATTTTAATGATTTTTCTTATTGACATTTTTCCTTTTTTCCATTTTTGTGGCCACTAAGAATAAAATTTTCATAAAATAACTAATACATGACAGGTGCTAGTGGATCATGCCTGTAATCCTCAGCAGGTGAGATCTGAAGATACAGATTTGAAGCCATTCCTGGGCAGGAAGACCAATAAGACCCATATCTCTATTAACCACCAAAAATATTCAGAAGCTCAAATGGTAGAGTACTAATCTTGGGCAAAAAATGAAATTCAATGGCAATGTCTAGGTCCCAGGAAGGGCACACACAAAACTATTTCTTATACATGTATTTCAATAAATGTGTATGCTCATGTGTTTTTGTGTTATCCTCTATGAATGAAATTGATGAATTACAGAGAAGGAACATAACTGAAATGTAAGTTAATGCTTTAGTGATTAATAGAACATATTCATGGATAAGGAAACAATGAGGAGAAATGTATACTATAAGCTGTAATAGGAAGTGTAAGTTTGAATCATATCAGTTTTTTTCTTTTGAAAACTTTTATTGTAAAGGTGATATACATAAGGGATACAGTTACGTAAGTAAGGTATTGAGTTTTCTTATTATACTCATCTAATACAGAACATAAAATACATTATCTCTGATGATAAAGATGTATATTGTGTTTCCCTTACCAGCACTTTTCATCCCTCCAAATAACACCAGCTGAGTGTCCTCTTAATTAATTCATTCCAACAATGTTTATCCAAATTTAGAGCAGATCCCATAACTTAAGCCATTGCTCAGATCAGGAGCCAAGGGCAAATATTAGAGTACCACCTATAACTTTGCCTGGCCAGCTACAATCCAGAATTTCTACTGCCTTCAGTTGTTAGTGCAGTAAAAATACTAGTTAAAATAAAAGATTCCACAGAGGATACAAATGGATATCCAGGTAAAAGGATGAATAGAGCAAGGAATATGAGAAAGGATTTGGAGTTTTGTTGCTCTTTCTTGTGCACCATAACAAACAGGTCCATTATTCAACAATTCAGAAATTCTCAAAACATGTGTTCAAGATTCTGTGAGGTGACCATATATAGCCATGGCTAACAATATCATTGACTTTTGGCAGTTATCACAACTGAGGCTAGAAGTTTCATTACCCTAATCCCATATTTTATTTATGTATTTATTTTTCCTGGTTTCCAACCCCCATCCTGAAACCATGTAAGAATCCAACGAAAACTATTTCATTGAGATAAAAGATAGTTTTAACACCAATTGAATTATAGGGAATAGACTATCAGTGTGATACCAGAATTTTATGTCACACATGTGCATTTGTCAGGTATTTAGCTGCTTGTTGACACAGAATGAAGTAATACTTGTAAGTAAAAAGCCACAGCATCAATCCTAGTGTTATCTTGGTGATGGAGATATGGATCTGATAAGAATAAACACAAGGTCAAGTACTCAGGCCAGAGATAAGATGAAGTGCAATCCTTTTCAGTTTCAGATTACCTGTATTCTGAAATGATGAAAATGAACCTAATCAACCTTCACTTTGAAGAAGAAGACCTAGTTGAGGAACCAAAGCCTTGAGATGCCAGGATATTAGCTACATGGTTGTGGATATTTTACCATCTGTGATTACACACACACACACACACACACACGATAATATATATATATTATCATGAATCACAGACAAAAATAGAAATATATAATGTCGAGCCAGGTCATTAATCAGGGCCATTAATTGCAGATTAGTTACTGTGCCCAATATTCAAAATACAACTTAAAAGAGTGAGACTAACAAAAAGATAAATGGTAAAATGAAGAACAAATCTAGAAATTAACAACACAGAAATTACATTTTAAATCAAATAATCTTGTCCCAAAATAACTAATTGCAATATGAATCAGTTTATTTCTACTTTTTATTGTTCATTTTGTACCTGTATCATTGAAAACATAAATAAATAAAAAGCTTAAAACATCTTTGATCTTTTATAGGAAAGCAGGGATATAATGTGTGTATGGATATAGATATAGACATGTATGATTTTTTAACAGTCTTGGGGCTTGAACTCAGGGCCTGAGCATTTTTCTTGGGCTTTCTCATGGCTAGAGCTCTACCACTTGATCCAAAACACCACTTCTAGCTTTTCCTAAATATGTGATACCAAGGATTCAAACCTGGGTCTTGGGGAATGCTAGGCAAGCACTCTATCACTAGGCCCAACTCCAGGCCTTGTATGATGTTTTTTTATACAATGTAAATGGAAAAATGACTTCCCATTCAAATATATATATATATGTATATATGTCACTGAATATGTTCTAACATTTTACTATGAAAATTTTAAAGCACATTCAAAAATTTAAAATACTTTCAAAATGGTGAATCACATGCCCATTGCCCAAATGTTACCTTGCTTATTTTTTTATTTTTGTCAGTCATGGAGCTTGAACTCAGGGCCTGGGTACTGTTTTGCTCAACGTTAGTCCTCTACCACTTTGAGCCACTTCTGGTTTTTTATTTTCCAATGTTTTATTATCCATTATTTCTTTATTTAATTTCATGTTTATAATTAATGCAAAATTGAACTGAATTGTGTATACTGTTAGTTCTAAGCTACGACTAACTATACAAATCATAGTCTCATGAATTATAGAATTTCTATGCTAATACATTATTATAATCTGGTATAAATATAAAATGTTCAACAAGTAACAAATCCTTTGACAAAGCACAATTCATGTTCTTCCATGAATTATTGTTCATGAACAATAATTCTATACCTAACTATATGTTACTTCAAATTCAAAGATAATATCTTTGCTTGTATTTACAATGATGATCTCTGAATCAACTTACATTATTGGTTTCCTCCCTTTGATTTAGATGTCATGTAATAATTTAGTCATTTTGTACATGCCTAAGCATTTCTTCTGATTCTAGATTCTGCTCTCAGCATTATTTCTCTTTAATAAGTTAAAAATAATCTCCAGTAAATGTGATATTTATTTCCCACTTTATGAAAATTCCATCAAATTCATTTAAAAAAAAACTTGTCATCTCCTTGATATGACTACTCTAAAAGTTCACAAGGCTTTCTGGAAAATGCTTAAAATGTTCAATAGTGTTAAAATTGCACAAATGTTCATAAGGTAGTTTCAATTAGTGAACATGCTGCTTAGAATTATAAGGTATTCCCTGCCAAGCATTTTCTAACATCCTCCTTTCCCCACAGAACATACTGTCTTTCTTGGATACTGTACACGGGCTGTCTTACATATAAAGTTTAAGGAAGACAGTTTTCAGTGTAGGAGCAGAGTTTAGAAAGCCAACATTTTTTTTTGTCTGTGTGAAATATCAGGAAATTTTGCAAATAGTCCAGGAGCTTTCTGACACAGAATAAGTCAAAAGTCCAAACATACCATCAAGAAGTAATGAAGATGTTAACTGCTTTCCTGTACTTACTAGGGAGGCCGAGCACAATCTGTTTTCCAGAAAGTGACACCTGTATATGTGAGAAAAGAATATTTTTGGCAGTCTCCCAAGAAAACAAAATCTTTCCTTCTGTATATTATCAAAATACAGATTTGATAGAGAAATAACTCTAAAAATTGCAAACATTTCATTTCTGTAGCTAGGAATGGAATGGCTGAGCTTGAGGTGAAAGGTATATACCAGGTTTACCTATGCAGTTTCGATAAAAGGAGTAAATTGACTTTTAGATGATTTACAGGACTCTAAGTTCTGATAAACAGTTAATAACTGTTCAGACTTAACCATATTCTTCCAATCACTTGATGTTATTATGGAGTTAAAATTTTATTAATATCATTGAAGACGTTTATACCTTTCTGCAAATCACTTTACATTTTCCTGTCATATAGACATATATATATGTATTTAGACATAGAGTTACAGACAAGTTTATTTTATAATGTCTTTCTTGTACGATGTGAGCGGTTCAAAATATGATACAAACATTTAGCAGTAGGATTGAATGATACTTTGGGATATTGAAACAGTTGTATGAAACACTTAACAACTTATAGTCTCCAGCTACATACTTATTAGTTATGATGCATGCACTAATCTCTTATCATTACCATGAATTTGGGGAATTAATATCAGAATTAAGAATATTATGAAACTAAGATACTATACAACTTATAAGAATTGGTAATAGTATCCTGTTGCATGAACACTTCATTTTCTAGATACCTTAATGGAATAGTTGAAAATTTGAATCTCAGAACAAATTTGAACCTCAGAACAAATAAATAAGAGATGATTTGGACATTACCAAATACTTATCGGACAGAAGTATAAAAATAGAATACCATTCTGGCCTAGGTGTCAGTATGATTTTCATTTCAACTGATAACAATTACTTTGTAGTAATTATCCAATCATGATGTTAAAATAAAGACAGATAATTGTTAGCATTGTGAGATATGGCTGTAATCTTTCAACAAGAGAAATTGAAGTAGGAGTTTCTGATGGCATCATGGAATTCCATTGTATAATCTATTCATCTACTGAAGGGCATCTGGGTTGGTTTGATATCTTAGCTCTGGTAAATAATGCTGCAATGAAAATGATTGTGCTAGTAGTTTTAGTATGTCCTTGTTTATGGACATTTGCGTCAATGACTAGGGTGGGATTGCTGTGTCATAAGAGGGCTTTAAGTTTAGATTTTGAGGAATTGTAAGCCAGACCCAAAGAAACATAGGCTCCATGACTTCCTTCACTTGTAACAATTAGTATACGTCTAGGATTCTCCTAGCAGAGGATCACAATGGATCAAAAGCTATGTATATAGGGCAAAATGGGATAATGCTAAGGGAAATGAACTTCAGGATATGGAAACAAGAGTTTTATCGTTGTGATTGTTGCTCTTAATATACTGTGTGAAGTTATTTCATTTTTCTCTTCTCTCCCACTTCTGGTTTACCTCACGTTGTTTCTGTATCTGACTTTGTTACCTGGTATATTGTATATATGTTTATTTTTATTTAAAATAGGGAAGGAAGAGGAAAAAGTAGATGATTGAGAGGAGGAGGAAGGAAGGAAAAGTGAGAGAAAAGCATGGGAACAGTTATCCATGTTCAAGAAGTTAATATACCCACTACCAGACAAATGAAACTATAACTCCTCTATACATCACCTGGACAATAAAAAAAAAGTGGTGCCCCTTAGAGGAAAATGTACAGCGTTTTTCTTTGTTTGATGGTCATGGGACTTGAATTCTGCCCCTGAGTCTAATCCTTGAGCTATTCAGCTGAAGGCTCGTGCTGTATCACTTGAGTCACAGCACCACTTCTAGATGTTGGGTGGTTAACTGAAGATAAAGTCTCATGGACTTTCGTGACCCAGCTGGCTTTGAATGGCAACCCTCAGATCTCAGTCTCCTGAGTAACTAGGATTACAGGCATGAGCCACTGGCACAGGGTTAATGCACAGTTTCGAGTGTCTATATCAGAAAAGTCAAGAAATTTTAAATGAATGATGCATTACAAGTTTCTAGAAAAATAAAAACCTACAAATCAGTCCTTAAATGAATGGACAGAAATAACAAATATCAGGGCAGAGATCAATGAATTCAGAATACACACTGTACAAAAATTAATGAAACCACCAGCAAAGCTTTAATTTGCACATAACCAGGCATCATCCATATCAAGTGGTCATATTCTTAAAGATCATAGACCAAATTCATAGTTCACATTCTGAGAATTTTTTTCTGATATAATTCTTCTGTAATACAATTCAGTACTGATAGCAAAAATCTACTGGTTCCCTCATGAAATCCAACAGCTTTTCTACCAAAATCAAGATCCAGAAAGTTAACTTTGGTTGAAACTAGATTAATTATACATTTTTTCTGGTTTTAAATAAGGTTTAAAGGCTTGAACTCAGGGTCTAAGCTCTGTCCTTGGACTTTCTCAAGGATAGAGCTCTACCAGTTGAACTTCAGCACCACTTCATGCTTTTTTCTATGTATGTGGTATTGAGGAATCGAACCCAGGTCTTCGTGCATGCTAAGCAAGCACTCTACCACTAGGTCAAACTCTCAGCCCTGTAAGATGTAATTTTTACAAAACTTAGAAATTATCTTATCTATAGTTACAAATTATAACAGAACTCAATGTAATTAAAACAAATACACACTAATTTTTTCTATAAAAAAGCAAAAATTATTCTGAATAGCAGAATAAGAAAAATGTTATAGTGTTTCCTGTCAAAGGAGAAAAAAATAGAGGATTCTGTAATGCACAAACACTTGATTATATAATTTGCTATAATGGACTTCAGTAGAAGAGGGCAAAGAAAAATTCAGCACACTTTCCAGAGTTGGCATATTCATTTGTTAAGTTCAAGTAATGTTATGATAATTTGAATGGTTGAAGTGAAAAATGCTAATAAACTTAAAAAACAATTTAATTACTCTTAGGATGAAGAGTATGATTTTAAAACTTTAAATATTTTTTCTTTAAACTGAAAATTTGAGGGAAATTTAAGAGAACTAAACTGCCACATTAAAGGATAAATATCTTCATATTAAAAAGATTGCAGTGAAAATATCTTGATACATTGTTTGGAAATTCTAATTAAAATGTGAAACTATTCATACATTCCACATACTGTACTTCCCAGACCATCTGCGTTTAATGTTTTATCTCAAGACCTCATTTTTGTTCTCAGTTCCCTGTTTGTTTATATTTTCCCCCGCAGAAATGGTACTATATTTATATTCATTTCAGTTGTACCAAGGATTACCAATGAATACTATAGTAATTTATTTCTAATGTGAGAAGCAATAGTCAAGTCCAGGCAAAGTGGTTCAAAATATAAGTCTACATCCTTGAGTGCCAGAAATTGGGGCAATTATGATTCAAAGCCAGCACCAGCAAAAGTTTACTCAGACCTAATGAGCAGACAAGCCACACATATGCTCAGCAATCCAGGAAGTATAAGTAAAAATCATGGTCCCAACAATCCTCAGATCTCAGCCTCCAGAGTAGTTAGGAGTACAGGCATGAGTCATCAGCGCCTGGCTATGTATGCTAACTTTTATGTTTATATTTCTCTCACAGAGGTGCAGGTAGATGCTATGAACTCACAGGTGAGAGACCTGATTGACAGTCACAAAGCCTGAGTGACTTGCTAAAGTCTCTTGGAGAGTAAAGGGAAAGTCTGGATTAAAACAAGATCTGTCTTCCTCAAGAGTCTGTGCTTGAGACTGACAAGAGAAAAGGAATCCACTCTTTTGACTTGTATGCAGAAAAAACTAAGCTTTTATTCAATATCACCCTGATTTAGTAATCTAAGCAAAGCTATGACTGTTTCTAATATTAAAAGTATTTTCCTTATGTGAGTAGTCTTCAGTAGAAATCTATTCCAAATTTGTGTTCTAAGTTGTGTATTTAGGAAAACTAAAATGAATATATTACTAATAAAAAAAATCATGGTCCAGGCTACCTTTATATAAAATTGCCAACACATGACCAGAAGAATAACAGCCTAGAAAGATAAGCCAACAAAATATACTATGCACATGTTTTTAAGAGATAATGGAAGTGCAAGTAACTACTTGGAGTTTAAACTCGAGGAGGAGAGTGAGAGGGTGAAGAAGGGGGGAAAACGACCTGTCTGTGAACAAAGAACTTTATGGTGATTGAACAATTATTCCTCTGATTGAGCTTAAGCAAGAGCAATAGGGGAGCATGGCTATATTTACAATGAAATAAAAGTGAGTGACCCTTATGACTGTGTAGGCAAATATGTAATGATTCCAAATGCTTTCTATATCCATTGTGTTTATTCTAGCTTTATATTTAAGTCTAAGAAATTTAATCTAAGTTAATGTTTAAGGGAAATGTAGCTTTCCCCATTATGCTTGGCTACAATCATGAGAAGTTAAAATTTCTTAAGAAATACATCAGTTAGTGAGATCAATTAGTTGAGTTTAATTGTTTTTCTTTCTATGATAATTAAGTACATCACCCTTCCTGGAAAGGTGAAATCATTCTATTTATACATTTAATCATCAAATGAATAGCTATGAGACTGAGACCTTGTTAATCTTTACTGATTTCATATATTCTATTTTTGATCAGACACCTATGACATTAAAACTTATGATCAGGAGCTAACACTACCAATGATTTGGGGTATTTCATATATCAGAAAATGTGAAAACTTGAATGTTTATACTTCTTTGATTACTTAATGCCAACAATCATAATTTTAAAACATTAGATATCACATGCGACTACTTTTTATAAACTATACCTAACGTGAAAAGGATAATTATAAGCATGTTTGACCCACAACCCAGAACATGCCTAAAGAAAATGCTAGATAAGAACTTGTATTATTAGTCAATAAAGACATAACTACATTTCTTTATAAATAGTACAATATTATTTCTGGTGGAATAGTAAACTCCACTGTGTATATATACATATACATATATCCATTAATCTGCTGAATTTTAGCACTCCCTTAAAATGTTACATAGATACACATATATATTTGTATATAATGTCTTACATATGCACACACATATGTTTGCAATTCTATGCTGGAACACAGAATGACCGAACTACTGACTTGGGTAGAGAACAGAAATATACACAACTTGATTTGGACAAGAGAATAGAGTAGGTCAGCTCTGTACCTATGTTTATGTGTTCTTAGAAATTACACAAAAGAAGCATTATATTAATATGCAAACCACAAAAAGTGAAATCAATTGGAAAACCAAGGTTCACAAGAATTTCTTCACACACACTATTCCTGTTATTGCCAGCATGTCATTTGGTGCTCCTACCCAGTGAGACTTACCATGCTGCCGAAGCAGTGGGTAGCAGCGCCAACTTGAAATTCAGCCACTGGCTTATTCACAAGTTTTAGTTATTTCAGATAAAATATTGAAAGACCGTATGAACATGTTCTTAATGTACTATGTTATCTCTCTTCTCTTTTGTTACCCTTTGGTCATTCTCATATTGCTACAGCATCTGACTTTGTTACCTGGTATATTGTATATATGTTTATATGTTTTATGTGAAATAGGAAAGGGAAGGGGTGGAAACAAGATGATTGGTAGGGGGTGGAGGGAAGGAAATGGGGACAAAAACATATGAAGGGGTATCAATGTGTGAGAAGTAATGCACCTTCTATCTAGCAAATATAACTGTAACCCCTCTATACATTACAATAAAAAATAAATGAAAAATTTAAAAAAAGAAAATATAAAAACTTTGACTTAAACACTATTATGAAAAATAAAATGAAATAATTTTACCATCAGTGAAAGTAAAAATAAACATTATGATTCACTTACTTCCTCATATAAGGAGCCATTTAAACCCAAGAGCTTACCAATGTTGGACATTCTACTACTTAAGCTAAACCCACAGCTTAGAAGTACAACATGTTCTATATTTTAATTGCATTTGTTTATTAAACATTTACTTACTCTCCATAAGTCATGGAATCTTTTAGGACTTTTGAATAATTTTTGGATTCAAAATTTTCCATACATGAGAACTATAATATATATATGCATATGTGTGTGTGTATGTATGTGTGTGTGATATTTAAGTTTAATATTGATCTTTGAATGGAGAATAAATAGCTACCTTTTTCAATCTTTATTGTTTTTATTAGCACATGTCTTTTACTTAATGTTTTTTTTTCATTGCTTCTAATTGAAGTCACTAGAAATCATTCAAATAATAATTTAGAAATAACAAAAAGCTTAATCAATAAATTAACCAGGAGAATATACTTCTTTTCTTGACTATCTGTCATTATCTTTGAGTAGTTTTACAAAGGACTTGCATTCACTGAAGTAGTTTATGAATGCAGTGTATCTTGATCAATTTCACTCTTTTTATTATTTTCATCCATCCCACCGACCCAGCCCTTCTCTTACTTATCTTAATTTTACTTCGTGTATTATTTTGTGGCCATTTAACAAAGTGGTTTGTGTGTACAATGGATCTTGATCTGTGTCATCAGCTCAAAATCTTCACCTCCCTTAGCCCACCTCTTCCCTTCTATTTCTCAGTTCTGCAGTATATGCAATAAAAATCATGGCTGCATTCTCCTTCCTTCCCCTTCATTCTTTGGCCTCTCTCCCCTTGAATTTTAGACTACTACCACCTTAAATTCCTTAGAACCTTAGAATTTGAGAAAAAGGTAATTTAGTCATTATTTCAGCAAGTCCTCCATTTTGTATTTTTAGTAATGAAGAATTGGAAGTGGAATCCTTTGAAGTCAGTCCCCATAATTGGAAAATAAACAGTTGCATAGTTCCTGTATAATAATCTTTTTTGTTCTCAGTAGACGTGGAATAAAATAAAACATCTTCCAATGCTATCACTCTCATGCATGAATTATTTCAACAAAATACTGAAAAGAAGGACACGAAATGGTAAATATTTGTCAGATTGATTTTTCTATTATCTAAACTACATCCACATGATGGGCTGGCTTTTTAAATAATATCTCACATCTGTGGGTATTGGGCTATTATGCCTATGCTAAATGTGTCATGTGATCTTTCTTCACCAGGCTTGTTCACATAAGACAAAGGGAGAAATGTTCAGTATCTAACATTTTAAAGTCAGTTTTGGAGCCATATTTGCATACTCAATGTACTATTTATTTTCTGTGTAATTTAGGAGAAATAATCCAGTCTTTCCTAAGTATGAATTTCCAAACCATGAAAAATGGAGAAAAAAAACTTTCATGAATCGGATATGATTGCTACCTAGGCCAGTATATTGTGAAGTGATTAAGCCTGTACCTGGCATATCAAAAACCATCCAAATCATGCATTTTTATCAAATAAAATGAAGGTTTACCTGAAAAAAAAATTGAATGGTAAATGATGAATATTCTAACAGACATATTTTATGATAATAATGGCTACATAGAATACATATTAGACCATGACATGAGAAAGGCTATCAATATTTGTGAAGTAATATACCTTCTATCTGGTGAATATAATGTAATCCTTCTATTAATTACAATAAAAATATATGAAAAAAACTGCATTCAGAAAAAAACAAAAAAGAATACATATTAGATTAAGACTTTGAATATGGGATTTTAAATTGTTTACTCAGCAATATTTTTGAAAATATTTGTTTTATGCATTGTTTTTGGACTGTTGATAACAGTTTTGATAAGGCTTTTTGTGCTTTTTCTTATCTTTCTTTTAATAATATCCATTGTAAAGAATTTTTTATTCATTTATTTTGGTACAACTACTTAAGGAGAGTGCTTTTTAATTTAATTGTATTGTCAAGGTGATTTTCGGAGGAATTACCGTCATACATTTACATTTCTTATTGAATATTATTACCTCTTCTCTCATTTTTTTCTCCAATTTCTCAATTCTCCCCTTTTCTTCCTTTCCCCAAAAGTTGTAACGTTCATTTTGAACATATTGTCTTGTGAGTATCCCTGTTGCATTGGTTTGCTCTTGGTCCTTTTTCTCATCATTTTGTTGTTCCTCTTTCCTTTCCTAATTCATATCAATGTATATACAATACACAGGGTACCAAAATCAAATATAGTGATAACAAAGGATAAACTATAGAGAAAAAAATGAAAGAAAAAAAGAAATGTACTATGAGAACTTTATATTTTAGTCAACAATAAAACATACTAATATGTAAATAATCTAGCAAAAAGGTTGGCATATATTGTTTAATTGAAATTAATTGATTATGATAGTGTTGCTAATTGTAAATTAATTTACAAACACTAGAGATGAAAAACAAATTTGTTTGATATACATTTTATATCAGGATTTATAAAAATGACTTTGGCTTTTAAAAGTAATTGTGTCCTTACTAAATGGAATCATTTTCAATTCTTCTATTGTGATAATATCTTCCTCAATCTAATTATTTCGATCATTTATTAGATTATGTAATACACAGAAAGGAAGTTTAATATACATTTTATGGCTCATGTAGGCACTTAAAATATTTTGCAAATTAATATGATATAATCTGGAGAATTAAGATTTAGGTACAGGCTATTTTATCCTATGATCGTAAATTATTCTTTGAATGTTAGAACTTGTATAGTTTAATTTATCTACTCTTTTATTTCTTTGAATACTAGTTTTTGTTTTGCTTGGGGATTTAATTTTTTTCTTTTTTATCTTGAAGCTTGTATTTTACACATTTCATTTTCATGTAGGCCTTTGAATATAAAGAAAATTGAACCAATATAATTGTGCTTGCTGGGTACAAATAGACTTAGGAAAACACAAGGTAGTCATCATGAAAAATTATAATTTTCAAACTAGCACATACTGTGATCTTAAATGTGTGTGAAGCCTTTACTAGGATCAGAATGAAAACACATTTTAGAAGTTCACTGCACATGTTCATTACTGAAAATAAAGTTGGGGTAAGCCGGGCTTCTGGGTAATCTCGCCAGCTATGTGAACCCAGCTGCTAGTTTTAGAACAGTGATGTATAATTTTCCCATTTATTAATAAGGCAACCAAAGCTCAGAAAGTTGAAAAGCTTTGGCTGGTCCACTAGGTTTTAAATCAGCCTAAGGCAGTCCTATGGGGGAAAAAATTACTTAATGCTAAGCTGTATCATTTTTTATTAGAACAATACCAGATTTGATTATGCTTTTTTCTACCTGAACAAGATGAGCTCTTCTTTAAAGAAACATTAACTCCTATATATTTCCATCACTACCACTATCAATCCTAGTTGATTAACTACTCTGAAGACCTAATGAATATTTTTCTGCATGGAGTGAGAATTTTCAGATTAAATCTGACCCTGCATCTGCCCTCCTTGCTACTTAACTGAATAACTACATATCACTAGATAACTCCATTAAGTTTCTGCTTATATATTCCCATAGCCATGCTTTACAGAGCCTAGTAAAGTATTGCTCTTCCATATTAAGACTTACAACTCCTAACATATGGATTATCTTATTTCAATCTTATCTGTGTGGTGACTAAAAAGAAAAATTCCTTGGATTATCCCTTTTATTCGGTTATTTTATTTTTATTTTTATTTTTTTGTGGGTCAAGGGGCTTGAACTTGGCCCCAGGCCCTGTCTCTGAGCTATTCAGCTCAAGACTACCTCCCAATCTGGAGCCCAGCCCCATTTCCCATTCTCTAGAGATTAATTGGAGATAAGAGTCTCAGGTCCTTTTGTGCCCTGGGCTAGTTTGAACCTTGATCCTCAGATCTCAGCCTCCTGAGTAGCTAGAACTACAGACATGAGCCATCATACCCAGCTTTATTATGTCATTTTTAAAATTCTATATATTAAAACATTTTAGTTATTGAACTTTGCCACTCAAATTTTATATATAGGCACCTTCATATTTAAGTAATCTTATATCTGGGATAGCTAGAAGGAAAAGATTGATTTGAAAAATAAAACAGTGACACTGACATCAAAGGAAAGTTAAAACAAGGTTATTGCTGTGGTTTGGATTTATCTGCCAAAGTCCAACTGTGGGAGCTTTCATTAAGAAGTTATAGGTCATGAAGACTGAGCATTTGTGAATGGATTAATACCTTGAAGTCAAGCGATGTTTGAATTCTAACTGAGTTCCTCATAGAAGAAGAGATTTGGCCTTCTGACTACCCACCATACACTCATTTCTCACTTCTGACTATCTCACTGGCCACCTAACAATCACCCAATCAGATGGTCCTTCTATTTTAGCATCTTGATCTTTGACTTCTAATACTTGGACCCATGAGGAATGAATTTCACTTATCAAGAAATGGTTGACACTGTGATATTCTGTTGCAACAACACAAAGCAGACAGTGATTCATTGTTGATTATTGGTTAAAACAAGTTGTCAATACTCAAAAAGACATCCTGAGGCCTAAAAATTGGCATGAAAATAATGTGTAAAAATCAATATTTTCTCTGTGAGTCAACGAAGAAATGACTTTTTTTTCATTTTGTGACTGTATATCTCCTCTTGCTCAACAAGTTTTAGGATTACCCTGAGTGCACACTCATGGAGAAGAGCTATCAACTGCTGTTTCATCAAAATTGCACATAAAAACCAAGCCATAATTTTCTGTTCATACCTCTTTATGAGTTCTTGTAGGGATTCTTTTTACTCTTTATACTTTGGAATCTGGGCACAGTATCCCACTGTAAAGATCACTATTAATATTAATTTCTTAAAGTTCTTTGATAATGTCAGTGATAAAATAAAATTTGCCCCTTAAGTGCAAATATGAAATATCACAACGTTCAGCAACAAGACTGTAGGCTTTTTCATTTTTATATCTGAAAAATTGTGATACCTTAGATAATATATTTTACTATATAATCTTGCAGCAGACTACATGAGATATTGTGTGTGGTCTGGAAGTTTGACATAAATTCCGTAGTATGAGCAACCTGAATCCAGGCCACCACAGGTCACACAATGGCCAATGAGGACTGTGGTGAATTGAGAATGCATGTTTCTCCAAGTTAGTCCCAATCCATAGCAAATTGTTGCTTGTTGAAAGAAGAATTACATAAAGAGCATCCAAACCTAGAACTTCCACACATGTTTATGTGGAATATGTACATAACCCTTCCTCTCCTTACAGACACACACACACACACACACACACACACACACACACACACACACACACACTGTGCACGTTATATGAATATAAATGTGAATAGAGTATCATTTTGAATTCCTATTCTGGAATGTTTATAGAAAATAGAAATCATCTGATAAAGAAGTAGAATTTATTGGAATGTGATGTGAACACATTTCCCCAATTCTCACTTTTATTACCTATAAGCACCAGTTTTGTTACCATTTGAGGTCAGGTAGAGCTGAAAAGCTTTTAGGTAATTGATACATACCCAAATAACTTCAAACATACAAACAAAAATCGTTTGCATTCAGAAGACTTTCAATAGGCAAAATAATAAAAAAACAAGCTTGGTAAACCAATTATTAAAATATGATCTATATAAATAAGGCCATATAGTATGACACTAAATGAAAGGACCTCCAGGAGATACAAACAAAAGCCAAATAATGAGTGATTATTGTCCTTAATGTACTGTGTTATCTCTCATCTCTTTTGCTGTCCCTTGGTTATCACATATTCTTACAGTAGTTTACCTTGTTATCTGATATATAGTATATATGTTTATTTGCTTATTTGAAATAGGATAGTGAAGGGGAGAAGACAAGATGAAGGGAGGGCGCGGGGGGAGTGAAATGGGGACCAAGACATGAGAAAGGATATCAATGTTTGTGAAGTAATGCACCTTCTATCTGGTGAATATAATGTGAACCTTATATTAATTACAATAAAAATATATGAAAAAATGTATTTTATAAGTCATGGCTTTAGGAATTAGTATAGTTACAAGTTAATAAATTCTACAACATAATGATATATATATATATTTTTTTTTGCCAGTCCTGGGCTTGAGCTCAGGGCCTGAGCACTGTCCTTGGACTTTCTCAAAGCTAGAGCTCTACCACTTGAGCCTCAGCACCACTTCCGCCTTTTTTCTATGTATGTGGTACCGAGGAATCGAACCCGGGTCTTCATGCATGCAAGGCAAGCACTTTAACCACTAGTCCAAACTCCCGGCCCCGTGATGATATATTTTGATCAAATGTTAATTTTATTTTTTTGAAATAGGGAAGGGAAGGGGAAAAAATAAGATATTGGGAGGGTTTGGAATCGGGGGATGAGAGAAAAACATGGGAAGGGGTATCAGAGTTCAAGAAATAATGCACCCACTACCTGACAAATATAACTTTAGCTCCTTTATACATCACTCCTACAATAAAATACAATAAAAATAGGAACAAAAGCCTAACTTTTTCATACAATGACATCATTAAGAGTATTTTTCACTTTTGTTACTATGTGAAATAGAATATACATGTAAACATTTGAAGAAAAAATAATCAAATTATACAATTATATATATATTTATGCAGAACTCATTAAAAGGGACTTGATATGCTAAGAAAAAAAACCCAAATTTTGAATTAAAGATTTTTTTAATTTCTGGAAATGACAATTACAAAGCAATGTAATACTTCACCGAAAAGCTTACCATTTTAGACATCCATGCAGAAAAGTCCTATTATATTCAAATTTGAATGAACCAGAACCATACAAACTGTACCTCATTTTATTATCTCCCAATGACAAAATTAACTTAAATTGGATTCTCCACACATTTATTAATTTCTTTTTTTAAACTCTCCATAAGTATGCTAGGTTATTTTCTAAAACAGAAGAGCCAAAATGTCAGTGTTATGTGATTTTCTAGATTTTAGAGAATTCTCTTTATCAAATAGAGACTGACTTCATTACATAAGTCAGATAGCAAACACATTCCTTTCCAGTGTCACCCTATCCCTCACAATATTTCTCCTCCCATCCCCACTCACATGTTGTATAGTCCATTTTTACACAGTATCTAGTGAGTAGCACTGCTCTATTTATTCACCTTTTGTCCCACATTTTCTTTCCCCTCTCTCTCCCAAAGACAAATAAACTAACAACACAAAAGAAAAAGAAAACAAAATCAAAATAGCAGCAAAAAAAAGTAAACCGCTTTTTTCTATTTGTGGTTCATTTAGAAAATATTATTTTATAATTTCATATTCACATAGATATTTGCTGGAGCCAGCGGCAGCAAGGTGGGTTACCTGATTGAGGGGGTGAGGATGAGAAAAGAAAAGACAAGACAAGACAATTAATAGATGAGGTCAGGAGGGCTACAGCCCAAGACTACACCATAAGGCCGAAAGCTTAAGACTGCAGCAGTCGAATAGTTCCCATTCTGGTCTTACATGGTCTCTACAAAACAAGAACCTGTCAGGTGTTACATTGATAATTAAGTCTCAGCAGAGAGTGATAAAGCAATAACACATTTGTACATAATGATAATCAAGTCTCAGCAAAAAGTGATTCACAATACTGACGATATAGCTCAAAGTTCATAGGCAAGGCACCGTACATGACAGCTCATTTCTTTGTGTGGTTATTTTACTCAGTGATGCAGATTCATGGGCCAGCCTGACCCTAAATTCAGCTCCCAATAGATATTAAGCATTTGTTATCCACTCCTGTGAATATCATCCTTTGGATGACTAGAGACCTGCGTAGTTTATCATGTGTCAACGTATCTATGACATATAGATAGCTAGGTAGATAGATATGTATATATAATATATACATATAGGTGTGTGCTTATTTTATAGATTTGTAGGCACATTATAGTTACTGCAAATGGAGGAAAGCATGCAACCTGTATTTATCTGGGTCTCTCTCTCTGTCTCTCTCTCTCTCTCTCTCTCTCTCTCTCTGTCTCTCTCTCTCTGTCTCTCTCTCTCTCTGTCTCTCTCTCTCTGTCTCTCTCTCTCTGTCTCTGTCTCTCTCTCTCTCTCTCTCTCTCTCTCTCTCTCTCTATCTCTCTCTATCTCTCTCTCTCTCCACACACACATATATATATATTTCCCCAACTCTTTCCATCTCCTTAATAAATACATCAAAAAAATGTAGTATATATACATAATGGGATTCCACTCTTTTATCAGAAGAAATAATATGGTACCATTCAGAAGGAAATAGAGACTGGCTATTGAAGTCTAACTATATATCAAGAATCCTTACCATCAGTAAATTAAGACTGTGTCTGCCTGGATGGAAGTAGAATGGCAAATACAGTAGCTCCTTTTTTTTTTTTAAACCAACTTCCACAAGGTCTTAAATCTTGGAACCACCATCAAGAGTGCTCTGTATGGTCAAAACTGCCTATAGGTTTCAGGGAATATTATTTATTGTACAATTTTCTACATGGAATTTTGGTTCTCAGGAGCATTCTCTCATACACTCTGATTTTTAAACTGTCAAGGAAAAGAAAAATATAGCAGCAAGATAACATTAGTCTCTACAGGAATGAAGCAGTCATGCTTCACCAAATGCCTAATGCAGCCTTTGTTTCACCAAATCCCCAAGTAACATTTCACACCACATGTGGTGTTCACAACATTAGGGACTTGTTTGTATGTTGCTGATGCTCAATCAATGTGCATGGGCAAGGGAACTCATGTGCATGTACACTTGTGCACACATGCACTAACACACATTAATTTTATTAAGTTAGCAACCCTGAAATTCTCTTGTAATTGAAGAGAATAATAGTTTGAACGTGTGCGTATGTGATCTAACCATCTAAAAATGATGTACAAAATTTTTGCCCGCAAATGCCAGTTTATTATTATTATGGCAGCAGACACAATTGTGCCTAAGGGAATAAGTATTTCTAGGGGGTTTTGCCATCTGCACATGCATTCCAACCATGATCTCTGAGAAATTATTATTTGTTTACTACTTAAAAATTACAGATGATCAAATTCAGATGTACTATGTTCAGAGGTGAATGTAATTTGCAAAAATCCAATGCTCCAGAAAAATTTGTCCTTTTAATTATTTTATTTTTAATTACACTCATGTTTAATTACACTCAAGATTTTAAGTAAAATTCAAAATTTGGTACTTACATTGTAGATATTAGTATTTAAGATAAACCTAAGCTGAAATTGATTTAATTCTACTGTAATCACAGCCTTTGTGGCAAGGGAAGGGTTGAAGCAGATGTATCAAGAGTAGTAAATATTATTTTACTAATACAATACAACTGATTTTAATTAATAACTAATTGAATATTAATACAAGAAACTGAGGACTGATATTTCTGTATTTCAAGTCATGGACAGAAACTAGAATGGTAGTTGCTGAAGTTTTATAATAAAATGACTTCACTTTTAGCATTCTCAAAATCATGCTTTCTTTCATATTTGTGTATGGCTAGAAGCAGCTTACAAAAATAATACGTGTTGACAAGGATTAGATCATTTTTACAGGAATTAATTTGGCAAACTTTGGAGGAATCACTTTTTACCATCCTTACCCAAAATAAATGTCCCAAAATAAAACCTCTGGTAGATATCTCATTTGTGATAATCAGTAGAAACCTTGGGCTCGCCTAGTAGAGATTTGCAATAGACCAAAACCTTGATACAAAAGACCATATAGTAGGACACTAAATGAAAGGATCTCCAGGATATAGGAACATAAGCCATATAATGAATGAGTGTTGTTCTTAAGGTACTATGTTATCTCTCATCTCTTTTGCTGTCCCTTGGGTATCTCATATTGTTATGGTATCTAACCTTAAGGTTTTTTTAAGGCTTATGATTTTCAGAGATTTTTCTACCTCAGTAAGCTGTCAATAGGCATATGGGATTATATGTACAGACTTAACAGAAAAATTTGATTTAAAATGAGCAGTCTTAAATCTTTCATCTTCATTTTTTCACTGTATATTTTCCTCTAAATATTTTCATTATAAAAAATCTGAAAGCTGTGATATTTTTGTAAGTACTTTTAACTGTCTGTGATCCTTTGAAAAGCATATTTTTAAAATTTTTATCTATGAATATTTTTAATGCAAATATATCCTCCTACACCACGAAAAGCATATTTTGATAAAGCATTTAATGGAAACTATCTGCCATCCAAATTTGAAATTGAAGCATTATACAAAATATACACAGTAGGATGTAAATTTTGTTTTCAGATTATTTTTTTAATATGGGAAAAATTTCTAAAGATTAGAATTAGGATAAGGAAAATGTGGAGAACGAAGATGGCAAAATAAAACAGATTGAATACTGTTGATTAGTAAGGAGTGTTGATGACAGGGAAAGAGAAATGAGGAGGCACAAGATGAATAAAAGAAATTTAAGAGTTCCTGCCCTGGCTGTAGAAAATTGTGGAATAAACCAATGGAGGTGATAACAAAGGATGAGTATGGCTATAAAAAACCTTATATGCATGTATGAAAATGAAGAACTGAAGTTTTTTGAAATTGCTTTGGGAAGACAATGAGGGAGAGAGATGGAGAAAAGGGTGAATCTGATAATGGTATATGAAGGTATATAGGACAGGTAAGAGTGAAAAACACAGAAATAAGTGACATAACAGAAGCACAAATAAGATAAAATTATAAGAAGTATGTTTATATACTTATTTATGTAACTTTGTACAAACTAAATCTTGCGTCATTCCTCTTTCCATGATTTTTTGCCCTATTTGTTAGCTTTTCAGAAATTCCAATCCATGTATTTAAGAGTTTAATAGGGGGAAATGTAAGTGCCCATATAAGTATCAGAGATAAGTACAATACAAATATACTGTGTTCTGAAATGCACATATTACTTTTCTACTTCTAGATTAGAAAAGATGAAAAAACTAGTTTTTAAGCCCTATGCATCTCCATATCATATCCATTTAAGTGTAGCTGCCAATACTGATGTTCTCTTGGTTATGCATTTATCACCATACTTAGTGCATGGTAGATGATGAGAAATAGTTAATTGCAGCAATGCAAGATGAACTGTGGTTTCTCCTGTGTTCTCTTCTCAATGATATACGAAATCACTTACACTAAATATCGCTCAAATTGATGATGTAGTCTCAATATTGAATATTGTAGGATTTCTACTTATCATAGCAATTCATCTTTAATCCTCAGTTTCAAACAACTCCTTAAGAGGGTAACATTCATCAACATTCTGTTGGCTAAATATTTGAGAATGCTTAATCACCTGGATTTTTCCATTAGTAGCTATTTGTGGTTTTGATTTGTAAGTTGAACAACTCTATCTTAAGAAAATTGCCTGTACAGCACACAGAAAGACTCTAGCCTTTACTTTATATGATTTCATTTGATCAAAATGTACTGTTAGAGGTAGCCCTTGTAGTTTTGATGTAAATACTTGTAGAATATTTGGGGGAATGAATAATTCAAATAGTTAATTAAAAAGTTGAGACACCCTAAATCAAATCTTTGCAATCAAGTTAGGATGCTTAGCACAACGACACAGATTAGTACATGGGAAATACTGAACCTTTTGAAAGTGAGAAAACATATTTCAACTATGACGTTAATTAGCTAGATCTGTCTATTGTTATGAATATTGCTAAAATCAATTTATATTTGATATTTGCTTAATTAATTTATACTTGCTTAAATATATTATATAAATGATATTAAACTATTTTATTTCTCTGTAGCATTATTATGTACTATTTTATTATTAGATTAAAAATTAAGCCAGCTTATTGTCATAGAAAATCAGAGCAAAAGATAAAAGCAATGTGACTAAAAACACCTAAGCAGCCAGGCATGATGGCTTATGCGTGTAATCTTAGCTACTTGGGAGGCTGAGATCTAAGGATTAAGGTTCAAAGTTAGCCCAGGCACAAAAGGAACTGAGACTCTTATCTCCAAATAACCTCTAGAAAATAGGAAGTGGGGCTTGGCTTCAGGGTAGGATGGTAGCCTTCCGCTGAAGGGCTCAGGGACAGCGCCCAGACCTAGTTCAAGCCCCATGACCCACAAAAAAAAGAAAAAAGAAAAAAATACCTAAGCAGTTGACAGCAAAACTTGCTAATGATAATCTACCTTATATTTGCTGAGAGATTTGTTCCTCATGTTCCTAACCACATACACACAACTATAGCTATGGGAGAGGATGGATATTTTATTTAGCTTTTTCACTGTAATTATTTCACAATCTGCACAAATCAGAATAACATGTTATAGCCTATAATTTGCATGTAAAATTTTAATTTGTCAATCAAATTTTAATTCAGCTTACAGGGGATAATAAAATAATAGAATATAACACCAAGAAGTTATTCATGGACACCAAGTTATTGAATGGACACCAAAACCTCTCCAAAACCACAATCCCTTTTCACAGGTTTCTGGAAGCTTCCTTTCTAGAAAGACTAGTATCATCGATAAAGGGGCTGATGGCAAATGTGGTTTTCAAAATTCCTACAGCTCTAGACACACACATCTATCTGTGTAGTAAACTAGCTCCTGATTCTTTCAGGAGGTTCATTCTATTTCTATGTCATCTTCAATTTGGGAGAGCTTTGTGATACAATTTATTTAATACAATTCTCACAGAATTAAAACTGGGGAGAACTGGCAACTACACTTTGTCACTTTGACCCCTTATCTTGGGATATTTCCCCCGCTAAGGGAAAGGAACTAAGGAGCTATTTCATAAGCTACTTGAAAAAATGTGTTATCCCTGGAAACACCTAGCATCTGTGATTGTCTCATTCAGGAATACACTACTGAAGGATTTTAGTTGGACAAATACATTGCCTGGACATTCAGTTTTGAAAACTACATTCAGAGTAGTATCACTGTCAGAAATCTCAAAGTAGTATCTACGGAAACCACATAGAAAACATTGCAAGTAACCAAGGAAGACATTAATGAGATGGTTGGTCTGTATAGGCAGAAAATGGCTGCTTAATGATTTAAACTGATAAATAACAAGAATTAACAATTTACTGGACAAATGATTTTAAAATTTGATTCACCTGGGCTACCTGATTATTCTGCCTTTCTGGATTGAAGTGTGGAAGAATGTCTGACAATTAGAAAATTAGAAACTGCCTAGAAACCTAAGAAAACAATTTAGCCATATTGGTTGGTAGTTGTTTTCTGACACTGATGTAATTCTCAGAAATGTTCAATTTCGTCTATTGATATTTGGCTTTTATGGTTCTATATAATGAAATAAAAATCTATACCAAGCTGCCTACCCGCCAATTTTGAGGTAAAGCTGTCTTATTAATCCTATTGTGGACAAGGTGGACACTTATTGAGAGAGACATGTTCGTTTATTAATACAAGAGGACTTTCTGTGCTGTACTTCATTGTAACAGTTCAAGTCAGCTCTTTCTCTGGTTTCATCTTGCTATACAGGATGAGAAAATAATGTCAGCAAGAAATTCTATTGTTTAGTTGGAGAACCACCCTTCCAGACTTGTATAATGGGTAGCTTGACATTTTTAAGTTCTCTGTATGGTCCTACATGTGATGCATAATATGCAAAAATTATCTTCAAATTTTATCTCATTGAGATATAAATTACTTTCCCTTAACTTAATAAAACAAAACTCCATTATGTTTTACATGAAATATTACTCATGCTACCTACCACTAAATTTGAATGTTGGAATAATATATTCTTTTTAGTTCTTCTTTCTTTATTTTATTTCATTTTAATTTATAGAGGCGTTAGGGTTATATTCACTAGATAGAAGGTGCATTACTTCTCACACATTGATACTCCATTTTATGATTTTATCCTCATTTCCCTCCCCCGAACCCTTTTCTTCATCTTTTTCCCATCCTATTTCAAATAAAAAAATAAACATATACATATATATATAATATACCAGGTAACAAAGTCAAATACTGTAACAATATGAGATTAACCAAAGGGCAACAAGAGAAGAGGAAAAAAAAAACATCGTACAATAAGAACAGGTCACTCATAATTTACTTCTTGTTTCCATGTCCTGGAGGTTCATTAATTTGGCCTCATCCTATATGGCCTTATATATTTATGGTTTGAGCTATTGTAATTCTTTGTTAGGGAAGTCCTAGATTTGTACTAATGATTACAAATGAGGGAAATCATTGAGCCTATGCTCCTTTGGGTCTGGCTTACTTCATTTAATATGAAGTCTCTTTTTAGCTCTCTAGAAAGTCCTTGGGTTGACAGTATTGTTCAATTTTATAAGAAGAATAAATCACAGAGACACAATAAGAATTCATTGGCAAAGGTGGGCATTATAAATAGGAATGCATCATAGTATATTGTAAGTTGCTTGAGTACTATATTCTGACTTCCTGAAATATTGTGGGCTTCTGTACTTGCATATGTACTCCATAACTGTTAATGTATACCTTAAAGCTCATCCTGATTCTTCTTTTTTTTTTTTTTGCCAGTCCTGGGCTTGAGCTCAGGGCCTGAGCACTGTCCTTGGATTTTCTCAAGGCTAGAGCTCTACCACTTGAGCCTCAGCACCACTTCCGCCTTTTTTCTATGTATGTGGTACCAAGGAATTGAACCCAGGTCTTCATGCATGCTAGGCAAGCACTTTAACCACTAGGCCAAACTCTCGGCCCTCATCCTGATTCTTCTATAACAAAATGCAACTATTTATAAGTTAGTAGTTGGAGTTGTTCAAAAACGTATATTTTCCCATGCAAAAGTACCTGAAGATGACAGCAAGAAAACAAACAAAACATAAAAGAAAGCTCCTAATCAATTGCAACTGAAAAAGCAGAAAATACTTTGTTTTGCTGAGAAAGAGCCAAGCCATTGTTTTTGTGCAATTAAAAACAGTTTCAATCTGAAACTTTTTTTTTTTTTGCCAGTCCTGTGCTTGAGCTCAGGGCCTGAGCACTGTCCTTGGACTTTCTCAAGGCTAGAGATCTACCACTTGAGCCTCAGCACAACTTCTGGCTTTTTTATGTATGTGGTACCGAGGAATCGAACCCAGGCCTTCATGCATGCTAGGCAAGCACTCTACCACTAGGCCAAACTCCCAGCCCCTCAATCTGAAACTTTTAATTATAAATCACAGTGAATCCTGACACTCAGTGACTAAAATCAAAGATTTCATTTAAACTTAAATTAATATTGAACAATCTAATAAATATAAAGACTATTTTGCTCATAATCAGTGGGTCTTATCAGAGACATGTAAGCTATTCAAGGAAAAGTGATCATATGAAAGAATGGCTTCCTTGTTATTAAGGAGCAAACTACATGTCATATTTCTCCGTAGAACTCAATATTGACATCCATTGCTGTAGTCAAGGACAAATTAATGTACATTTCTAGGTCTCAATTTCTTTCTTTGCAATTAATTGATATTTGAGACAGACCACCAGTTTCAAATTTTCCTTTGCCATCAATCCAGAAAATGACAACTTATGAAAGTAAAAGGGGACCTTTGTTAAAGCAAAGTTGAAGAGTTTTTTTTTTTTAGAAAACTCTTAAGTAAGAACTCAGTCCCTTCATATCTCACCTATTTTCGATTCAGTTCTCCTTTGGATTAACATAAATCCGTGTTAGTCTCTTATTTATATGTCTGGAATATATGTTATGAATTCGGATTCCAACTGTCTACACACTATGGGATTTAATTGCTAACTTATGTGACAGACAAATATAACCTCTTTGAGATGAAAGACTCTAACTTAGTTCTTCTTGCTGCTGTTCTTGCCAAGATTTATGTAAACAGATAGTAAAATAGGGTCTTAAAGAATAGTGGCTTAATAGAAAGAAGTCAGAATAACTACTAATTTTATCAGACAATACACAGTGAAGAAATATACCTTAACATTTCATATAAAAAAAAAACTCTACTCTGACTTTCTCTCTGCCTGATCAGAGTCTTTGCCAAAGCAGATTTTTTGCGGGGTAATATAAGCTAAGACAATGCCTGAGTTATTTCACAGGGCTAAAAACAGCTATTTAGCTGCTTTTGTGAGGAAACCAATTCTTGAATCAATCTTCATTTACATGTCATAATTAATAATGTGCTAATAAAATAATTTGTGGTATGATTCACATGTTTTATTTATTTTAATTTATTTCCTGTATTCAAGTTTAATGAAGGTAGCACTCTACTTTCAGTGACATTAACCATTGTCATTTTCCCGCATTGATTGTGAATTTGACAGGGTCAATGAAAACACAGCCTGGATTTTCTTACTTTATACCCTCTGGGAAAAATAGATGATTTAATCAACAGTGTAACTCAGGTACAAAACTTACATATCATTTGAGATCTATGCCAGAAGGTGAAAAATGATTAGAATGTATCTTCAGAACTGGTGACCTTCACGCTAATTATTAAGTGTTATTTTATACAATTTTATTATTATTAATCTCAATAAGAAGTGCTTCTTGTTTCTTTTCATATTTCAATCAAAATATAGAAATGAAAAATGTTAGAATTTACCAATAGTTTTCTTGAGTGTTGTACACATTCAGATTTATATACTATAAGAATAATAGGGGCCGGGAGTTTGGTCTAGTGGTAGAGTGCTTGCCTAGCATACATGAAGACCCGGGTTCGATTCCTCAGTACCACATACATAGAAAAAAGCCGGAAGTGGTGCTGAGGCTCAAGTGGTAGAGCTCTAGCCTTAAGAAAGTCCAAGGACAGTGCTCAAGCCCTGAGCCCAGGCCCAGTACTGGCAAAAAATAATAATAATTGGACATGTGAAAAATAATCTTCAATCCATAAATATTCCCTGAAATGTCTATAAAATGGTAATTTTATAATGTCAGGTCAAAATATTAAATACTATTTGTGAGGCTAGAACAATTTGGGATGAAAATATCTTTGACTTTACAACAAATTATTTAAAGGTGTTTAATTTATAGTGAACCACTTTAGGATTGTTATATGGTTGGTTTTGATAAAACTTAGCAGATTTAGGGAAAGTACTACAGATAAATTGCACAATTTCTTCTCATTAAACTCATTTTTAGTCATCATTCTTATAGTTAGATATATGTTTAAATACATAAAGCTATCCTTAATAAAAACAGAATAACTGATAGAGTAATTTGGCAAATTCTTTAGAGACTCCATTATATATAATCCAACAATCATTCAATTGGAAAAAATGTGGTTAGTTCACAATAAAACTACTATTGGAATCAAATAAAATGGGAAATAGAGTATAGGAATAAACATGTTTTTCAGTTTTTCTATAATACTCTAGGATGCTCAATAGATGCTTCTTACTGTCTCTTCAGAGTAGAATTCAAAGTTCTACAGAATTTCATTTGATACTATATCATCTAAATCTTTTTTCTTCTTGAATATTACTTCCTATAATTCATTTTGTTCATTCCAAACAAGTAATAACACCTACTGGTTGTTGTTGAGACCCAGGTGACTTTCTTCCACTCAAAGCCTTTCTTCTAAAAAGTTGCATTAGTTTACCTGTGGTTTTTAGCTCCATCCATCTCATGATCATTTTGTGAAAGACTAGCTTCTCTAAAAGCCTATGGTGACATTTTCTGGTAGTCTCCATTCCCTTGTTTCAATTTGCCTCTTCAGTATCCTCTAACATAGCATGTGTTTTATTTAAACTTCTTACCTCTTTCTTCTATCTGTAGAATCTACACCCTATGAGACCTGAAGTCTTTGTTTCCTTTGTTCTTTGACATATCCCCAATTATACTAAGAAGTTCCTGGCACAAAAGCCATGTGCAATGAATATTCAGTGAATAACTGTATGAGTGTAAAATATGAGCTAAAAAGTTTTGTTTGGATTAATCATAAATAAAAGAACAGGAAGTCTATTGAATTGAGTTTGTTATAAAAGTTTCCAAATAAAAAAGAAATAAAAACCTGGGTGATGTTATGATGTCAGCAGAGCCCATAGGAAATGGCAAGCAGAGGTATGGGGGAAAGATTTGCATGATCAGGTCTTTGCTTTCAACTTCACAGCAGTAGAAAGGTTGTCTCTGAAAGGAAGAAGCTCTGAGTCTGCAAGACCAATTACCACAAGTTATTGGATTTGATACACTGAAAAGTGAGGTCCCGGTGGGGAAGATTTAAACTTTGCCAAGGGAAAACTAACAATTGAAGCTGATTTTGTGATACAATGCTCACGGCCAATTTTACTTACAAATGTATTTGTTTTACTCATCCATACTTTTCCAATTTTGAAGAGAAATAGCTGTTTTATGGTCAGAAAGCAAAACTCACTTCATAATAAAATAATCTCAGAATGAGAAGAATTAAATGCCAATAATTAGCAACCCTGTGATTCTTTGTCTACCTAGAGCAATTTAAGTAGTGTAAATTTTTTCTATTCCAGGGACTGAGGTCCATATTTACAGACTAGTGGGTCTATCCTGTCTTAATGTGGAGAAACCTGCAGAGCAGAACTAGAGAATCTTCAGTTATGTGACCTCACCCAAGATTTCTTTTCTTTTCTTTTTTTTTTTTACCTTTTTGAAGATGAAAAAGAACAGAAGGGAATAGGAAATTTTCTCAAACAAAAATCTAAAACATATTAATTTACCACTTCGTAAAGCTTTTTTACTAGTGCAATTCCTAATTTGAAATTTATGGCTGGCAAACTCTGCAAGAAAAATACCACTGATTCCTGCTTCGTTCAGTAGCTGACAGAATATAATATAGTGAGTGTGAGTGCTGTTTCTAATGTATAGTTATTGGGGTCATTACATTGTCAGTTTTATATGGATATGACAAAATACTTGAGAAACTAAGTTTGTATGGAGGAAGGGTTGAAATTGGATTATAATATTGGACTATAGTATCAAATATTTCAGCCCACAGTTGGGCCACTGCTTTTCTCATTGTTTTTGGGCCTAGGAAGAAGGTGTGTGTCATGAGAGGACCATGTACTGAGGAAACTGCTTATCTCAATACTTCTGGAAAGAGAGAAAGGAGGGATTTAGGGTCCTAAGAAAACCAAACTAAAGGAGATAACTATTTTTCAAGAAACTTTTTTCTTTTTTTCTTTTTTTTTTTTTTTGCCAGTCCTGGGCTTGAGCTCAGGGCCTGAGCACTGTCCTTGGACTTTCTCAAGGCTAGAGCTCTACCACTTGAGCCTCAGCACCACTTCTGGCTTTTTTTTTATGTATGTGGTACCAAGGAATCGAACCTGGGTCTTCATGCATGCTAGGCAAGCACTTTAACCACTAGGCCAAACTCCCGGCCCAAGAAACTTTTTTCTATATCCTATCTTTCTTCTTGTTTTTATTCTCATATTTCTTTTATTAAAGAATTCATTAACATTGTCTTTTACATTATTTTTCAAATGTCATGCTTAAACAAACAAGCATTCAAGAAGGAAATCACTACATACAATCACTGACACATAAATTTTAGAACATATTACATAAACATAAAAATCTATGATGGTATAATAAGTGATTGTTGTCCTTAATGTACTATATTATCTCTCATCTCTTTTGCTGTCCCTTGGTTATCTTATATTGTTACAATATCTCACTTTGTTATCTGATATATTGGATATATTTGTATTTGAAATTGGATAGGGAAGGGGGGAAAACAAGATTAGGGGTGGGTGTGGGGGGAGGGAAATGGGGACCAAGATATGAGAAAGGGTATCAATGTATGTGAATTAATGCACCTTCTATCTGGTGAATATTAATTACAATAAAAAATATATGAAAGAAAAAATCTATGATGGGCTATCTACTCTAGAGACATAATGTGTTATTACATATATTAATATGTACCTATGACATAAAATCCTTCAGCTTAATTTTATTCCCATACCTTTTTAAAGAAAAGTCTTCAAAGACAAATCATGAAAGATAGTTTTTATTTCATAATTAAAATTGTACACATACAATTATATGAATCAAAAAGAATTTCCTGACAATAAGACATTTTCCAGAAGCCACAAATGAATGACTCAATATCAGAGTATGACTCCTAGGTGGTATAAATTATTGCTCTTTTAGGCTTTATAACTTAAATAGTAAAAATCATAATAACAAATAATATGACCCATACACAAATATTAGAAGCTAATACAATACTGAAAGGTATTGATAAATAAATTGCAATTAATTTAATGGACAATACCCAAATATATTCTTCAATTTAATAGTTATGATGTCCCTATGAGGTATCTATGCTTATATACTATTAAAACAAAAGACTAAAGAGATTATAATTCCTTGATAAGAAGCAGACTAGAAAATGAAAATATAACTTGTGTATCTGTATTTCAAATGATTACCTGGAAATTGATAGTTTTCTCCTTACTAATGCTTCCCTTTTAGAGTCAATGTGCTTAGTGAAGGTAATAATCAGTGTCTTCAAACTATGTGTAATCAACATTCAACAGAGTTAAGTCACAAACAGTGACTACTTTAAGATTCCTGAAAGGTTGTTTTCTATTCCTCTAGAACCTCAGGAATCCTAATTTATTTTGTCTAAATTAAAATATTCATTATATAATATTTAAGTTATAGACTGAAGAAATTTGAGGCTCTTCAACTTCTGGTTTTATCCGCAAAGTTTGTGCTGAATTGGTGTGTGTGTGTGTGTGTGTGTGTGTGTGTGTGTGTGTGTGTGTGTGTACTCCATACCAGTCTCTTCACAGGTTAATATACAACTTAATCATTTTATTAATAGTGTGCAATTAGATGACTTTATCTTTTTCTTCTGAGAAGACATTATGATAGTCAAAGTAAGACTTCTTTGATAACTAGTTGATATTTTAGTCATTTCAACAATTCTAATTATTCTCAGAACACAGAAAAATATTATAAAATAATGTACTGTTCTAAAATACATTATAGACATAGTTCAGGGAGAGTTTTCTATAGGCAAGTGTAAATTCATGCCTAGAAATAATAAAATGATGTGTTTCTATTATTTATCATGTGTGTTTTCTAGGAAAAAATGTTCAAAGGCTTCAAGTTTTATGGGAATTTCCATTTTATATTTCTACACATTCTATTTCATTTCTGATAAGTATAGTATTTCATTTCCTCATATTTTATGGTATAAATTAGCTGTGGAAGATGGCTTCATTTTGGCATAACATCTATGTAGATAACTTACCTTTATCAGACTCATTTCCTTCATTATACCCTCTCATTGCTTTCCCCTGTCACCAGATCACTCTCAACAACTTCATTGTTCCATCTCCATAAATCATTTTTACCACACTATCATTACTTTTTCCATTTGCTCTAAATGTTCTAAATATTAACAGTTGTTCTTATGAGGCAAGTTTCAGTCACTAGATACCATACATTGGAAACTGTCTCTGATCTTGTAGAAGTCACATTATAATTTTAATGAGTGAACAGTCATGTTAACAGGCAAAACGTACACTGCATTAAAAGTGTTTGATAAGGAGATCATCCCCTTCTCTCTTGGCCCTGCCTCCTCTTTTTTTAACCACACACAACAAAACTGTTGTCAATTCCACATTTCTCATATTCAGCTCATCCTGGGGACTTAGGCTTGGCTTTTAACATCACCTTCCTGAAGAAAGTCTTAATAAAGTCTCAGTACACCAGATCCTGAGGAAGCAGGAAGATCCTGAGCCTAGGTAGTGAGAAACGATAGAAAACCCACTCTCTTTTCTGTAATATAGATGGATTTTTCTCCTTCCTGTTCTTCCTAACAGTGTTATGGTTAGAATGTATTCCTTCATTCAAATTTATAACTTTTGTAGGTCATTCAATAAACACTATATCTTCAAAAATTATTGTCAATTGTTTTGTTAGCATGTTGTTAACCCTATTTGTTTATTTAATAACTAGTTTTGGAAGTATCTACTTGTCAGCAGACAATAAAATGATTATTGTTTTAGGGAAAGAAACACAATAATAAAACTACTAATAAAATATAACTTAATTATAACAAGATCTGTGAATGAAATTATAGGACACTATTAAATGCTATCACAGAAGTCAACACTATATAACACTACTGTAGAATTTTTTTTCTCCCCAAAATACCTTAACTAGCGAGGGAATGACTCTAATATTATAATAAGATGCATTATCAAAAATAGTATCTTCACAATTAAAGAAGATAATTAAGAATGTAGAATACATGCTTTAGAATAAATGAGCAAGTGATTAATAATAAGTAATAAAATGATACATTTGAGTCTAGCAATAAATATGCTATTTTACTCTAAAACTTATGAATTATGAGAACTACCATTTATATTTGGATATCCGATATGGCATTTCAGGATAGGTGAGTTTCAGGCTGAAAAGTTCATGTGGATTTTAACACATTCATTAGCATCTTCTCTATTATAATATGATTCTCCTAAATAGCTTCTTATTTGATTTGGTAAGGATCAACAGAAAAATCTAGTTATATTTTGTAGAAAAGACCATGCCAGTTAGCTTTATCTCATTTCTTTTGTTTCATTAACCTGTGATCTTTCTTTGTAATTACTAAACACATCCTGAAGTCACCCATCTCTTTAGACCCAGACTTCTAGCAGTAGTTTAGTCCTTCATATTTTTCCTTTTTGGAAAATATCCAGTTTTCCACATCAAATTTTTTTTCTCTCAAATCTACTTTCTATCATATAGTCAGTATAATATTATCACAGTAATACTGATCCTATTCTGATTATCAGTACTTAAAATTTTCTAACAGCATTTAACATATCCAGGCTCCAACATTACATTTTTTATTTCCCTCCTACTGTTTGTCTTGGTTGTATCTCATTCAGATTTCTCAGACACACTTGATAAACTTATTTTCCTGAAAGTAGTTGACTCTTCTATTAAGTTGTGTTCATAGAATTCATTACTGTATTTGGAAAGCTAGTTGCAGGATAATTCTTCAGATGACCTTAGATCAACCTGTGTCTTTCTGCTTCCATGATTCTATTCCATAAATAAATTCTGAGTATCTTGAGAATGAATCATTACATAGACCAATTTCCCGGGTAGTATTCAACTTAAGAATTTTTTTTCAAGAGCTACCTGTGCATAAAGACATCAGGAAGTAGTATTTTAACTATTCTTCATTTGTCTTAACCCAGTAGTCTATTCCTGAGCCTTAGAAAAATGCCAGAGAATCCAGGATTTCTCTTGTTCCTCTTGGCCTATATGTAAAGTAATTCTTGCAAATTATGTGTGTGTTGTGTCTTTATGTCTATGTTACGTGTCCATCCTATCCTCTTCTTTAAATTCCAAATTCATATATCAAAACTGTACTTAATGTCTCAACTTGGATATCTCAAACTACACATAAATTAAACTGAATCACTTTCATTCTGAATATCACTGCCTGAGTCCCCTCCAGGTTTAATCTAAAATAAAACTTCAAGTTTTGCTCCTATCTTCTTTAACATCACATGTAATATATCAAAGTATAATATGGAGTCTAAATACAAATGATATATTTCTTACCATTGTTATTTCCCATCTGACCTGATATGCTCTTATCTCTTATCCTCTTTTAACTATGTGTTCTGTGTTGTTGTTTATCATTGCTTTTCAGTAAGATAGACTTAGCATGCTCACATGCTGGTTTATAAATTAGCTAAAATATCTTCTGAATTTTTTTCTCTGTGTGTTCTAGTTTTGTGGCTTGAATTCTAATCCTGAATGCTGTATCTGAGCTTTTTGTTGAAGGCTCAACCACTTAAACCAAAATTCTACTGCTGGCATTCGTGGGTGGTTAATTGAGGATAAGCTTCTTATTGACTTTCCTGCCTGAGCTGGTTTCGAATTGTAATTCCAGATCACTGCCTTCTAAGTAGCTAGGGTTACAGTTATATGCCATAGGCATTCATCTTAGATATCAACTTTTTTTAGTTTTTAGTAGTCTTTAAGTTACCTACGTTCATGATGAATTGGTCCTTGAATTTCCTTTTTCTTCTTTAACTATTATTCCTAATGAGTTCTAATCTTACTTTCTGTGATTCCTCTATAATACTAAAAAGTCCACCCAGCAAAGATTTTGTAATGATTATTTCTTTTGCAAAGCCCACCTCTCAAGTATGTACTTGGCACATCCCAGCATTTGAATAAATTTTTAAAAGCATACCAAATGATTCAAGAAATATTCATGAAAACTGGATTGTAGTTTATCCTAATACAGAAAAAAAAGCTGAGTGTTTCCTTCTTTTCTTTTTTTTTGGTGGGTTTTTGTTTTGTTTTGGCCTTGTCTCTGACAGATTTCTCCCAGATTGCTCCCAGCAGATAGCATGCTTTCAGGCACTAAAGCCACTTTTCTGGACAAAATTTACATGAAGATCATGGTAAAGAGCCTCTACAGAGAAGAAACTGCAGATAGAGATTGAAGAAAGGAGAAAATTTAGGCTAATTATAAAGAAAACATAATTGTGAAATATTTTCTTTTAATTTTTGGTTAGCTCTGTTGGACTAAAAGTGTTAACTTTAAAGGACAACTTAATAACACAGTCTTATTGTTTTAAGTTATCATCAGAGAAATGTTTAGTCAATTCAACACTTTTTAAGTCAGTTTTTAACAGACTTCTAATTAAATAACCAATTATCTCTGCATTCTTGATTTTTTAACTGGAGTGAAGTCTTTTTATGTAAACTTCTTCAGATCTTTAGACTTAAAATCTGGTCTTCTTTAGAATTTGGTGCGATATTTTTTTGGCCAGTGTTCCAAGAGCTAATTGGGCCTTTGACCAAGATATTCTTAAAATGGACAGTGGTTATTAGGCCTGTTACTATTCAGTGTTAAAGCAACAAGCAAAAAGGCTCTTTTATCCTCATATGTTCAATATGAACTAACACAAAGTACTACAATTAGATTAAAATTGCCAATTATAGTGAAAAAATAGAACTAAATCTGATTTCTCAGAGAAAACAGTGACAAAGCAGATCTATTATAGGACTGGAAAATATCCTTGGAATAAAATCTGTAAAAGAAAGAATCATCAGGAATAATAATAAAGGGAAGCAACATTAAAATAATTTGGTATTTCTTAAGACACTTAGGAAAAGTTCACAAACATAATTCTCAAATAGGTACAGAACAATATTAAATATTTTTAGAAGTGTCATGACATTCATTTTTTGACATGAATATGGCAAATAAACAGTTGATGAAGAATTTTATCCATTACTGAACCTCAAGAACAGAAAAAGCTGAAACTTATAAATTCTGACATTATATCAACCATCACATTGTAAAAGACATTTTCTATCTCTGGATATTGCATACAGTTTTGTTTGTGAATGGAAGAGAGCTTGCCTAAATGTTTCATTTTCCATCTATCTCAAACATATTCTCCCACAGCAACTTCAAAATGTATTTTCAGCTTGATAGAGCCTTGACTGTCTGTCAGTAAACAAATGTTCTCTCAAAAGTATCATTGTAGTAGATCAAGTCATATGGGTCACAGCCATCTTTTAAAGGAGGAGCTGGCTGCGCCTTTAAATTGAGATGATTTCTGACTGGCAACTCTTTCAGGGTTTGTCTTAGTTACCTAATAGAGAAGACTTGTTGAAGGATCAACTACACATGAAACTCAGTCACGTAGGACTCACCAAACTTGTCAATACAGGCATAGATAGAAAAGTTTCAGAGCATCACTTCTGTTTTTCACTCAAAAGCAACCAAAAATACTACAAAATTGATGAGCATGGCCAAGTTCCAAAAGAACTGTATTTATGGACATTCAAATGTGAATTTCCTACAAAATTATCATATGTCACAAAATGCTATTCTTGTTTTGGCTTTTTTCTCCCAGCTATTTCAAAATGTACATCCCATTCTTAGCTCACAGACTATCAGTAGTTTATTTGGCCATCTTGTTGACCATTGCATAAGAATCTTACCCATTTTGTCCTATTGTGGGAAAAATCTGACTTGCCATTTTTGTTCTAGAAGAAACCTTCATCAAACACCCTGAGGGGTTGATGCTCTGAGGTATTTTGATTTCCTTTGCATAGTCTTGGTCTGTCTCTTCCCCTTCCCTTCCTAGGTATTGAGCACTATTCTACATCCAGTATTCAAAACCTTTGTCTTAGAATCTGATTTAATAGTAGCCAAGATTAAAGGCACAGGATTTGATGTCATTAGATATTTCTCCTCTAAAGATAATAAAACTCCTATTTTTGTGACTGATTGACTCAGAGAGATTGAAAGGGAGACAGAATTACTGTCCCACTACCCAGAACCAGAGGAACTGTATGCCTAAGAAAAAATGAAGGAAAAATAAGCGTTATAGAGAGGGGCCTGCAAATGGCCACCAACTCCTTGATCTATTTTAATGAATTAACATATACTGCATCATTATAGTCGCTGCATATCCTATTCTCATTCTTCTCGTGTGACCCGTAAAGCATATTTACTCTTTACCTCTAGTTAACTTTAATTAGATTGAGCAATCCCAGTTACTTTTCCCATAAAAATAACAACCCTTTTCATTATTCCCATCTGCAAAGGTAGGTCTTCATCTTTCCAGTCTGTTGGGAGCCAAGTAATGTCATGTCTAATAACTTTCTGCTGAGACAAGGCAAGGCGCAAGAGGCAGGGTGCAAGACTTGATTACGATTGGTTACAAATGTGTTATTGTTTATCACTCTCTGCTGGGACCTGGAGTGAGGGTATATTAGCTGGAGGGACTGCCTCAGGAGGGGAGTTTTTTTGGAGAGAGATTTTCCTGCCTTGATGAAGCTACTTGGTGTCTCTGTTTGTGCTCCGGGGAAGGAAGTCTGAGTGCGGGAGGACAGTGGGTCTCTCCTCTGGGGTGGCTTGGCCTGGTCGGGGTGTGTTTTCCCCATCCCTCCTAACTAGTCGAGAAGGCCAGGGATGAAGGACTCCAACACAGTCTTCATGCTTACGCCAGTACCCTCTTCTCTCATATTGAAGCACCTCTTGATCTCCACACAAATTTTCAATCAAGACTCACCTACAGTAAATCTTACTCTAAGTGAGAAATTTTTCTTGGCTATCAGCCACTTGAAAAGTACCTGATACATCTTAATTATATAGTACAGACATGTAATAAATTTGTATATATTTTCTTCTTCATACTTACGTTTTGAATGTTTTATTGCATATGGAAGAATCTCCATTAATAGAGTGCCATGTCATTAAGTATCTACAAGGAGAGGTTGCCGGAGCCAGCCAGCAGAGAATGGGGATTCCTGATTTAGGGGGCGAGGACTTGAAAAAGAAGACAAGAAAAAGATGGGGTCGGGAGGACTCCAGCCCAAGTCAGCAGCCCAAGAAGGATGTGAGCTTAAGACTGTATGTAGCCCCACCCCATTTATTTCAAGTTCCACTCTTAAATACTTTTCTTAAAAAAACAGGAAACTGCCTGGGTTTATATTTGTACAAAACAGCAATCAAGTCTCAGATAAGTTAAATCAGAAATGATTGACATAGCCCAAAGTCATCATGATAACAGCTTACTTCCTTGTCTACTCAGTTGTGCAGGTCCAATGTCACTCTGACCCCACTCTCGGCCCCCAAAAGAGGTAAGTTTAGAAAACTAGCTGAAGCTCAACAGACCACATGTAAAGATGCCAGTAAGAAAATAGAGCCTGCTTAGGGCATAGCTCTCAGTCACAAATAATTTAATTTAGAAGTTGGAATATCAGCTGATATACAGGCAGCAAGGAATCTAACAAAGAACTGAAAACATAAAGAAATACAGTATTTTCTTTCATCATCCCTGAAATCATTCCATTCTAAAAATGCAATGCAAGTTCAGTTGTTACTTTAGTTTTCCTAACTCATTGATTCTTATATAAATGCATATAACGCCCATCTTCTTGTTTATTCTATTATCATCATATATTGATATGCTAGAATTGCCTTGTTCTTTTCTTTAAGGTACCTGTTAACTAAACATGTTTTCAATTCTATTTTTGTCTCTGGCTGTCTACATGATTGTTCCTTCTGAGATACTTACTACATAAAATAAAATAATTTAAAATATGTGCCAAAAAATAGCTACTACTGTATTTTTCTCCTTTGTTCTAGGTAAAATATTCCTGTATTCAAGTAAGCCATGTTACTCAGAGTATTTGATCAACAAATGCAGCAGGAAGCCATTCTCACAGTCAATTAAAGAAGCAGAAAATGAGAAACACATTTTCTTGTCTACGGAATCCAGTGTCCCCAGCTGTCCAGGCAAATTGTTAGCATACCTGGAGATCACTGCTGAATTATAGTTTAAGCTATGACATAGTCTATGAAATTCTGCCTAGAAACTACTAGTACATTGAAATCTTCTTTGTTTATTTTTTTAAGATTTTTTTTTACAAACCATCTATAATTATTGTAGATTTTGACAAAAACTCCTTTGTGATATACTTAGAAGTAAAGCTTGGGTTTCTATAGTGTTTGCTTTGCTTGATTAAGCAAATAATACACAAACCTGTTTGTCATAATTATTAAAAACATAGTAAAGCACAAGAAGATAACAAAATATCTATAATTATACACTTCAAAGGGTTACAGATACTGATACACATATTTAGTTCTGTTTATATATGAATGTACAAACTATGGGAATCACTCCACACTCATTTCTCAGATTAACATCTGCTTTGCTATGAAATTAAACAGACTAACCCATCTGTCTATTATATCTGGGCAGACATATGGAATTTTCTAAATATAAAGCAATTATATTCATAAAAAAGAACTTATGTATTGAGTGGATAAAACCCTTTTTATATTACACTTATCTGCTATTCAATCTATTTATTTACTATAAATATATATTATATATATACCCATAATAACTGTTTTATCCATAATTGGGCAAGTTCAATAATATACTATTTGTCATATCTGCCAAATGCATATCCCTAGGTCAGTGTGACTGGTGATTGCAATATGCATTTAGTTTTCAGTGTACCTAAGGATGATCCAGGATTTGTGGTACCATAAGTTTATGCAAATGAAGAATTTCAACTGAAAGAAATGCAAAGCTATGAATGCAAGGATAAAATATACCTTCTTAGGAAGCTAGTTTTGCAGGAGAGGCATCCAGAAACTTAAAGCTTTATTTCTAGCTTGGCAAATTAATTCTGACTTTTGATATGGATAGATAGATAGATAGATAGATAGATAAATAGATTGATAGATTTATAGGTATACACATGTATTTGTATTGATACAACCTTGTCTTGTCGGTGTATCCTGTATCTCTAAACATTATAGCTCAGTAAAATATCACAAAGTATTTTCCTATTTGTTAATATATTAGTTTATCTTATGAAGGTATTTGTATTGGTCTTTTCCCACAATCACTTTAATTTTGGGTTTTTATTTTTTGTATTTGATAATTACTTTCTGCATTCTCATGCTTAAAAAAGGAATATGCAACACCATTTCTTCAGAATAAATCCCTTAGAATTCTTTTGTTTTTGGACCAGAACATTAAACCTAAGATGAAGATATGAAATGTTTAAATACAAAATTGTCCCTTTACACCTACAGGATCTGCAGCTATATGTTCAATAAGTGGATGAAGGAAACTACTACCATCAAAATATGTCTATGCGGAATATGATCAGACAAGGGGCAGGAGTTGGGCCTAGTGGTAGCGTGCTTGCCTAGCATACATGAAGACCCGGGTTTGATTCCTCCGTACCACATACAGAGAAAAAGCCAGAAGTGTTGCTGTGGCTCAAGTGGTAGAGCTCTAGCCTTGAGGAAAGGCCAAGCACAGTGCTCAGGCCCTGAGTTCAAGCCACAGGACTAGCAAAAAAATGAATATGACCAGTCATTTTACTTGTTATTATTCCTTAGGTAATACAATAATACAACACATATAATGCAACTAAAAATAAAACAACTATTTACATGTATTTTAGTTAATTGGCAATGACAGAACAAATCCACTGCTGTTCGTAGGTTAAATGTAAATACTAAACGATTTTATATTTTATAGAGGAGCATCTGTGGATATGGGGATGGTGAAGCTCCTACAATAAATCCCATGAGAAAACAGAAATTATTGTCATATGAGCACAAAGAGACTTAAATATATCATTTCAATCACTTTGGAAAAGCAAGAGATATCAGATAAAGTCCATTTTAATTATATATTTTTACCCTTATATATAAAAAAGTGTTGTTTTAAACCTAATAAATTGCACTGAGATTTTTAAAATTATTTTTACTTATGAGATACAATCAGCTATTATTTTTTGTGTACAGAGGGATTACAGTTACTGAAACAGGAATATTAGTACAATTTTTGTCAGTGTTACCTCCTCTCTCATCTCCTTCCTTCTTCCCCTCTTCCACTTTCCCTACAAGCTGTAAAGTTCATTTCCAACACATTGTCTAGGGAGTACCATTGTTGCATTAGTTCATCCTTTGTTCTACTCTTTCTATGACTTCCTTTCCCTTCCATGAATCAGGTAAGTTTATATACAAGACAAAGGTTACAGAAAACAGTTAGTAATAATAACTACAAATGATACAGAATATAAATCTCTTATTTCCAATTCTTTGATGTCATTTGTATATGCATCATAATGTACAATCATATGCTCCTAGAGATCTCTTGCCAAAAATATCATAGGTATATTCCAGTTATTATAAATATGGGAAACCATGAAATCTAAACTACTTTGGGCCTGGCTTGCTTCTTTTAATATTTTTCCAGATCATTCCATTTCAGGGTACTGAAAGAATGGTAACCACTATTCTGCCCTGTTTTTAAGGGTAGATGCTCCCTTTTAAGAATGGAGGCTCTTTTCTTTCCTATTATTTTTATGTAAGTTATTATTTTTTAAAATTTTAGTTACTATTAGGTACAGATTTTGTATGTCTAAGCACTTGCAATTGATCCTCATTTTGTCCAGTAAACTAAGTTCATTTTTAAAACTCAGAAACATAGCCTATACTTTGTTAAATAAATAAACAAATAAATAAATAAAACATTATTTCCTCTGGAAAATGAGTTTTTTGGATTTTTTTTCTTTTCTTTCTTTCTTTCTTTCTTTCTTTCTTTCTTTCTTTCTTTCTTTTTTTTCTTGTAATGCCAAGGGTCATGAAGGAAAATGAAACATTGACTGCTGGGATAAATACAGGCAAATAAGAAGAAGGAAATGAGTGAACAAGATGAGTGATGATCCACATAATAAAAGTAAGCCAAAGAATTATTTTCTTTTGAAAAAGAAAAGGAATTTTCACTGTTTGAGCAAGATGAAGTTATCATCACTATACATGTTTTTTTCACTATTTTTTCCTTTTCTGAGAAGCATATTGTTATGTTTTTTCAAATCTAGCAAAGTATGTGTACTTTGTAATACTTAAAGAGCTATATTTACTAATAATAACTTTGAAAAAATTCATATAGCTCTATGTTCTGCTTTCTAAAATTACCCTTTAATTGTATGCCATCTGCCCAATAATGTAGCCATGTTTCCTAAGCAAAATCTAGAACTGCAAATTGAATACTTATACATCCTGTGCACTTATAAAATATAGGTATTTTGATAGACTAATATTTGGTTGTTATTTACAAAGTGCTTCCTGTGCATCCATTATAGTTTATAGGTCACTGTGCATAATGTACACAATCACATTTTATATAAGATAATATTGTCTAGAAATGGATATAATTACACTTTTATTCATCCATCCTAAGGGCCACAACCCACATTCCTGTAACAATTAATATAGCAAGAAGAAAAGCTTCAAAAATTTATTCAAAGTTTATATAACAAGAATACTTTAAAAATAAAGCGCCAAGAAATCAGGTAAATTTTCTCTTTATACAAAGGTTGGATAAAGAATGACAGATAGTAGCTTGTCTCCCTCACATCCAAGTTCCACACTAAAGCTCAGAGTAAGAGCTCCCAATTCTCTTGGAAAGTCATAGTGACTTCCAGGCAAGGTATGTTTGAGATTTTCTTGTGGCTAAGTAGCATACAGACAGGACTTTGGCATGACTTTCTTGCTCTGCAACCATTCATCCTATCATTCATAGGTCCTTCAATGCAAATTACTCTGATGCAGTATCATCTGAGAACACTTTCTCTTTTACAAAAAATTTGTGAATAGAAGCATCTAAAGGTCACAAATGTTGTTCAAATATATACGGGTTTGTAGAGCTTTACTTGTATATTATTCAAATATTCAAATTCTTCCTTCTCTCATTTTTTACCATTCTTCCTTCCATGTTTTTTCATAGTTGCAAAAATCAACCAAAACAAGACAGTACTTTTCACTGTAACTATGTAGGAAGTAACTGAAAGTAGTTCAAATATTTATAAGAAAACATGGTGAAAATGATAAAAAGCTTATATATAGCCTGAAAAGATGACCATAGTGATATTATATTAATGTATCTATCATAGTTCTCATAGTTCAATGAACTTTTAAATTCTATTCTTTATTTTTAAGTTTTTTTCTATTTAATTACTGTTTGGTTTGATTATAGCTTCCTAACACTGAATTTCATTGTATAACTGAAAATGGCCTAGAAACCACTAAGTAAACCATGGAGGAACTCAAATCCTAACAATCCTCTTCCTTCAGGCTCCCAAATTCTGTGATTACAGGTGTTTATTATTCTGATGAGCATTAGTGAAAACATTTTTTAAAGTTTTTTTTAATAAAGAAGAATATCTACATTGAAAAGAAATAGTTAAGAAATGTACCTAAATAATTAATGCATTAATATTTAGATAATATTTATGATGTAATATGGATATTTCTTTCACAGTTCCCTTTTTATGTTCAAATTATTTTCACAATATATACTATCCATTTAATGTCATTGCTTATTAAATACCCTTGACTTGTTAGCCACCTGACAAATTAACTTAATAGAATTTATGACTCTTGTTTCTGGAGAATTTATTAATTTGGTTTTGACAAGGAAATTTGGAATAAAGATTAGAAGTAGTGAAGGAAAGTAAAGGAAGTAGTAAAGTAAAATAAGAAGAAAGAAAAGAGTCAAAGATTAGGTTTCCATAATACAAATAAGAATGATTCAAACTTTGGAAACAGGAAATTTGAAAATTTCATCAGTTTTAGTTTTCATTTCAAAATGTCATTAAGTATAGCCTTTCATTCGCCCTGTGTTTTCCAGCTGCCATCTTTTACCACTTTCATTTTACAAGTCAATAAGCTACAGCTGTTTCACTGCACATTGTTTGATTCCATTGACATTATTCTTGAATAATAGCTAGGTTCTTACAATTCTGCTGGAGAACTAAGAATTGCATATCCAGGCTACTAAAGCCATCTTCCTCTTCCTGGTGAAGTTTAGAGTCAGCTCTGAGGGCTGTCTCTTCTCAGGTTACAGCCTACTACTGTCAACCTGTCGGTAAAGTTTTTATTTGGTACTCAATTAGCCCTCCAAAACACACATTCTTGGTTTTTTTTTTTTTCTGCAGCATAACAAGTCACTGATTGCCTCTTTGTAACTTAAAATGTTACCTGACCTGTATTTTCAGCAGGAAACTTTCAACAGTTTGTGTAATAATGGTTCCTGTCTTTAACAGAAAGGTATAGAAACACTTAATGGCATTTGGACATTAATCTGTGTTAAACGGTGAAGAAATTCTTTTGGAATTGAAAATTACAGCCATACTAATACCTTTCTCTTGTGCTGTGAACAATAAATGCCAAGAGTCTTTTTCCCATAGTGATTAACTGCTTTTGGGAAAGTGCTGCCATTTACCACATGCAAATTTCTTGCTTTGTGGATCAGATGTGACTAAGAACACTAGGTGGTTGGCTCTGGTGAATAGAAATCGAAAGTACTAATTATAAGACTAACATACCACAATCATGCTTAATTTGTATAACTCCCTTAATGTAAGATGAGTGAACTCTGTGCTACAGAACTGAAATGGCAACAATGAGAGTTTTACCTTTTATCTGTTCACTTATTTGAAGCTTCGAATTGGAGATAGGGAATAATACTTCTTTGACTACATAACCTTAAAACTACGTATTTGTTAGAGTCCTACCAAACTGCTGAATTAAATTTGAGCTACCTAGATGTCTTTAATGAATTGGTTTTCAATTTAATATTATATTTTGTAAAAAAAAAAAACAAAAACAGAAACCTTGCTGAGTAGTCCATGAGGGTCATAGGATTCGTGAAATTCTATTTTAATTTTAAAAAATTCTATACAAGGTCCCTTTGTAAAGATCATGACAGTAAATAGACACGGGTATATTGTATAATAAATTATATACATGCTGGAAATTAAGGGTTTGTTACTAAAATATAAGCTAAAATGTGTGACTTTATGTTTAAATTTTTTAGCTATTTTTTCAAATTTCATTTTATTTTCAAGGTGATATACAGAGGGGTTAGAGTTGCATGTGCAAAGTAATGAGTACATTTCTTGTCAAACATTATTACCCCTTTGCTCATTTTCTCCCATTTTCTCCACTCCCTAATCACCCTCCCAATGCAGTATATCAATTTGAATAAATTGAATGATGACAGCTAAATATTCTAAATGACGGTTACATCCATACATATTCACTGTTTATAGATCAGGAAACATATGAAACCATATAATAATCATCTATCAGTATGAAATCTGTACGTTTAAAGAAATTCAAAATGATGAATAGTAAATGTATTATAAGAAGCAAAGTTATATTTTATATTGAGGAATGAGAATCTGCATATTTTCATGTTCAAATGAGCATACATGGAAGCATATTTGAATAGCAGTAAATTTCTGAGTATGGACATTTGCCAATCAGGCTTTCTAAAAAGAAAAAAAAATGAATGAAAGAAAGAATCGTGACCACTTAGCCATAAGAAGATACAAAATTTACTATAAAAATTTCCACTGATTTTTTTCTAAGTCTTTCCATTTCCTGACAAATGGGGCGATGTCATTCTTTCTGACAGCAGCATAGAATTCCATGGTGTACAAATACCACATCTTGGTGATCCATTCATCAGCTGAGGGACATCTGGGTTGGTTCCATATCTTTGCTATGGTAAATAGTGTTGCAATGAACATCATTGTGCTAGTGGATTTAGTATGTCCTTGTTTCTGGATGATTGGGTAAATGCCAAGTAATGGAATTGCTGGATCATAGGGAAGCTCTATGTTTATTAGTCTTTTGAGGAACTGCCATACTGCTTTCCATAGTGGTTGAGTGAGTTTGCACTCCCACCAACAGTGTAGTAGTGATCCCTCCTGGCCACATCCCAAGTGAAGTAAGCCAGACTCAAAGGAACTTAGGCTCAATGGTTTCCCTCATTTGTCATAATCAGTAGAAACCTTGGGCTCTCCTAGTAGAGATTTGCAATAAAGCAAAACCTTGATACATAAGGCCATATAGTAGGACGCAAAATGAAAGGATCTCCAGGATATAGAAACAAAAGCCATATAATGAATGATTGTTGTTCTTAAGGTACTATGTTATCTCTCATCTCTTTTGCTGTCCCTTGGTTATCTCATATTGTTACAGTATCTCACTTTGTTACTTGATATATCGGATATATTTGTATTTAGTTATTTGAAATTGGATAGGGAAGGGAGGAAAACAAGATGAGGAGTGGGGGGGGAGGGAAATGGGGACCAAGACACGTGAAAGGGTATCAATGTATGTGAATTAATGCACCTTCTATCTGGCAAATATCATGTAACCCTTCTATTAATTACAATAAAAAATATATGAAAAAATTTTCCACTGATATAGCATAATAACACCGACATTAAGTGAGTCCCAAACAAACTTCTTAAAATAGTGCTTAAAGGGATTTCTTTGTGCAGATATGCATGCACCCACATACAAGCATAATCTTTGACAATGTATTCTCCTACTGTTTTGTGTTCTTTTGAGTCAAATCTTTTCACAATTAACAATGTCAAAGTAGAACATCTAAGCAAACTCTTACAAAATCACAACAAATATTAACTGAAATACAGTAGTTCCAAGGGAAGATTCAGTCAGCGTAATTTCTTAGAAAGGCAAAATGAAAGGTCAACAAAAATAAGCACTAAGAAGTGGGAACTTGAAGTGGAGGAGTGAGGGCAAGGGTAAAGAGGTAGATGCATGAAGAAGAAAGGAGGGAGGAAATGCATTCAAGAATACATTTTGCATATCCTACAAAATTAAGAAGAATTAGGGAAGAGGTGGGTTAAAGATGAATGGGCAAGAATATTCTAAAACAGATGACATTGATCAAGATGCATCAAATTCATAAAGTGCTTTGTTAAATGATAACCCCTTTGTACAACTACTTAAAGATAAATCATAGTTTTAAAATGATGTTCTGGTTCCTAAAACTGTCAAAATATAACTTAAATTATGTTATTTTTTTGGCTTCATTGTTTTCTTTTTTTTTTGCATTTTTTTATTGTAATTAGTAAAAGGGTTACATGATATTTGCCAGATAGAAGGTGCATTAATTCACATACATTGATACCCTTTCACATGTCTTGGTACCCATTTCCCTCCCCCCCCACACCCCCACCCGTCTTGGTTTTCCCCCCTTCCCTATCAAATTTCAAATAACCAAATACAAATAAATTCAATATATCAGATAACAAAGTGAGATACTATAACAATATGAGATAACCAAGGGACAGCAAAGGAGATGAGAGACAACATAGTACATTAAGAACAACAATCAATCGTTATATGGCTTTTGTTTTGAAATACTATTTTAGAGTTCATATATGAAATTGAGGAGATGTAAGTATTACATGGAACAAATATTTCAAATGATTATATAATCTTTTATCCAGAAAACACTAAACCAAGACACTGCATGTTAGGCAATGTACTAGATTGGGGATGAGTGCAATAAATTACAAAGTGATAATCACAATTGATACAAAAATTAGACATCAAATATGTACTATATGCTTTGTGAAGCCATCCCGCATTTATTTCAATAAATTCATTATTTATTCACAAGCATTCTCTCTGTATTACACAGGATTGTGTTCACACATTAATGATCTACTTAACATGGAAGAGTTTAAATAACTTGCACAAGATGGACATCAAGAAAAAGGCAAGAGGTCTGGCATGGTGGCTCACTCCTGTAATCCTAGCTACTCAGGACTGAGATCTGAGGACCTTAGTTCAAAGCCATTCCAGGCACTAATGTTTGTGAATTCTTATTTCCAATTTAACCAAAGAAAACCAGAAGTGGCACTGTGTCTCAAGAGGTAGGGCAGTAGCCTCTAGCAGAAGAGCTCAGGGACAAGGCCCAGGCCCAGAGTTAAAGTCCCACACCTACAAAAAAAAAAATGGCAAGAAAAGACAATATGTCTGTCCCAACCTATTGCAACTTTAGAGCATGAAATGTTAGGGCACAGAGTCTAAGCAATACAGAAGTACAACTATGAATTTATGAATTTAAAAGTCTAAGTCAAGGGAACCCTTGGCTTCTGTCAAGTTTCAACCAGTTTTGAAAGATGATATACACAATATAAACTATTAGGAAAAAATAAACTTGAATGTTTTAGGAATTTTTGTGCATCCATTAAAGGGTCTAGAACCCTTAAACAGCATGATAGTTCAGCATATTAGAGCTTGTCCTCTGATCATCTACTGAAAAACTAATCTGGTTTCTAGAGAATAATTAATGGCAAGTGCAGGTAGCTTCTCAAGAGTTGTGTGTGAAAGTTCACGCTCTTTCCATCTGGTGTGCAGCTGTAGTAGAAAGAAGGGCAAAGGATACTGACTCTAGATCACATACATGGGGATTGACACACAGTTTGGTCATGGCTGCTCAAATCAACCAGCTGGCTTTTCACAAATCCTGAAGATGTGTGGATACATATCCTATTATTGTAGCCAGGCCTCACAACCTCTGTCAGGCATCCAGGAATTTGAGAAATAATGGAAGTGATTATGGATACTGTTTCTTTTCTAGCTTGTTGAAACCTCCTTCTCTTTCCAACTGTCCTCACATTTCAAGGATAGAACATATTCTTTGGAGCTAACCCATAAGGGCAGGGACATTTAGTTTCCATATGTCTAGGTTAGAATGGACATTTTTGAAAAGGTGGTGAGATCATCCTTGCTGATTAACTTCTACTAATTCATAGAAATTATGCATCAAAATCTGAATACATTATTTCATTTTCTCACATTCTAAAATAATGGAAGGAATTTCACATGGTATAAGAATCTAAGCTCATGAACAGAAAATACTCAAGAGCGGTTACATATTTGCCAAAATAAATTATGATCAATTCTCTTTATTTTGAGTCAGTAAAATCCAATGTGCCAGTGGACAATTGGAGAAATTAAAGTACTGACTTCTTACTTTCTAGGGTTTGAGGTATATTTAACTGTTACATAAATGCTGCAAAAATGTTACTATTTTACCTGTCATTGTTATTCCTAAAGTATATGACAAAAGCAATCATTTGAACATTAAGCTAAGTTAAATGCACATTTATTGTTTTTTCACAATACAAAGCTTCTATGTATTTTGGAAATCATGAAAATGTTGAGATGGCTGCTACAACAATATAATCCTATCTGTGGATAAGTGAAAATAGTAGAAATTTATGAGATATTAATTACAATGCAAGTTTGAAAAAAATGGAATTAGTATAATGTGGATTCTAATTTCTTTCTGGTCCTGGGTCTTGAACCCAGAGACTGGGTTCCGCCTTCTGAGGTTTTGGCTCAAGGCGAGTGCTCTACCACTTCAACCCCAGCTCTCCTTCTGGCCTTTTTGGTAGTTAATTGGAGATAGTTGTCTCATGAGGTTTCTTCCATGAGTGACTTCAAACTGTGATCATCTGATCTCACTTTCCTAAGCAGCTAGGATTATAGGTATGAAGCACCAGTACCTGAATATTGTAAACTCTTGAACACCAATTTTCTGTGAATACTAGCCTTAAAACTGAGACCTTTTTTTCCCGTCTCTTAACTCCTATTAATGGTATCTCATTAAGAGATCAAACTGATACAATACTTATTATGCATGTATCAGTGGAACTACTGGACAGATTATCACCATTGCATATTCATTCTTCATTTTTTGTAATGGCTCTGAACATTTTGATGTCCATCATAAATCTAGCCTTTTCTATCCCTTATCTAGAAGAAAGATCTGAGTTCATAAATAAACTGCCAAATGGGAAGCCATATAGCTTCTATCAAGATCTGTCTCCACAAAACAGCTTTTACAGTCATACAAAAACTATTTATTGTTTGCAATGGAAACATTTTTATTATTTCTTTATTTTATTTTTGAGATAATGTATAAAGGCTTTACAGTCACATTCTTCAGGTAGTGGGTACATTACTTCTCCAACACTGATAACCCTTCTCATATTTTTAGAAATACTTTGATATACAAAAGAGTCATTTTTTTCATGAGAACATTATATGATAGAGGAGATATTGTTCAAATACCCAAGAATTCATTTTTATTGTAGTTGTGTGATACATAAAAAATACAAATCATAAGTTCCATGGAAAGGCAATCTGTAGGACCTTTTTTAGATTAGGAAGGGCTTTTGCGATTTTTCTAGGGAAGTGACATTTAGGTTTAGCCTAAAGAATTACTAAAATTAACCATGGGGACAGTGGAAGAAGCATATCAGGAGACTGAAATAGCATGTGGGAAAGCCTGAAAAGGAAAGAGTTTGGCACAGTGTTGAAACTTTTGAAATGCCAATCTGGTTAGAAGGTAGTGAGTAAGAGAGAAGGCTGCATTTGATGCCCAGAGAGAATAATGCTGAAACAATCTGGTGATGCATTTCTAATTCAAGTGTTATCTTGTGTTTGAGTTATGACAGTAGCTATAATTGCCTATATGAGTAAGATATTTAATCTTGTGTCCATTTGCATTTATAACATTATATAACAGCATATATGCAGGTATGATTTTGTATAATATATATTGTTTATTGTGCACAGACTATTTTGAGATAGTTTCCAGCACAAGATAAAAAATACAACAAGTGGAAGCTAATGGCTTTTATTTCATTGTAGTTGTTTTAGAGCCTTTTAGAGAATTTGTTTTTCATTTCCAAAAACATAGGCAGTCATAAGTAGATTGGAAGTTGAAAGATGGCAAGTTGCTTCAGCACACTATTGACATTTCCAAGTATCATGTGGACTGATTTTAAAGATTGGACTAAAAGTGGAGCAATGAAAGGGGGATTAAATAAAGGATACTTAGGAAAGCAATGCAGTGATCCAGGCTAGAAAATAGTAGCCAATTCACTGCAGCTAAAGACTCAAAGGCTGATAAAGCATACGTGTAAACAGAAATGTGTCGATTCAAGTTTTAATTTGGTGCTAAAAGGTACCATAACAGTAGAGATACTTACGATATTGCAGAAAATATCAACATAATTAATATTTCTAAACTCATTTTGAATTCCATGAAGCCAAAAAGTCGGTATGTGAGCTTCCTTGGTAGGGGAATGAGACAAGTTTTGCATTTCCTGTAATTAGTCTTGTCATTTGCAAAGTTTGTCACATCAGGAACCTCTAGTTGTTGACACTTGAGGATTACTACTTAATTAACAATGACACTAATCCCATAGTCTTTTTGAGGAGCAATCTGAAGTATGTACTACAACAGCATTTTATACACTGCTGTACAATATCACATTTTTCTTTTCCTGAAAAAAAAAGCCTTTTTAACTGAAAAATCCAGTTCTTGTTTTCTTGAATTAACAAACTATTAAATGGACCATGAATAAAGAAGTCATGAGCATTTTAGTTCACAGTGGCTTCTAGATAGAAAATGCTAGGATTCTACATAGTATATGGCAGACTTTTCCTCAAAGCAGATCATTTCTTTCCTTTCTCCTCGGTGTCTGTTACTCTTTTGTGAAATATTCATTTATTCATCAGAACACTCTACTTGTAACAGATCTTAAATTATTCTCATTGAGGTTGCACAACGCGAAGTAGGAAATGAATTGGGAACTCACACAGGTACTCATAGAGCAGGCCATAAATTGAACCATGCAGCAAGGAGACACAATGTTAAAAGCCAGGGCTCAACCATCTATTTTCCATGTGCCCAGATTTGGGAAACAATAAGTCTTATAGTCATGAAATTCATTTATTTTATTGTCAGGGTGATGTACTGTGAGGTTACAATTACATTCATAAGGCAGTGAGTACATTACTTATTGAACATTGTTACCCCTTTCCATGTTTCTCTTCCACATTCTAGTCCCTTATCTCCCTCCCTTCTCCTCCTTCCTCTCTCACTTCTTCACTTCTTTCCTCCCTCTTTTCCTTACTAACTTTTGTGCCTATTTCAACCTAATTTTGTTCAAGCCCTTCCAAAGTTCACTTTCTATGCTTCTGAGTAAACACTCAGATATCCTTTTTATTTATTTTGGTTGGTCTTGGGGGTTGAACTCAGGACCTGTGTGCTGTTCCTGAGCTCTTTCTCTTGAGGCTAGTTCTCTATCACTCTGAGCTACAGTTTTACTTCCAGTTTTCTGGTGGTTAATTGGAGATAAGAGTCTCATATATGACTTACACAAGAAGCTCATATAGCCTGCATTTTCCTGGCTAGGCTGCCTTTGAATTACAATCCACAGATCTCAGCTACCTGAGCAGCTAGAATTACAGGTTGAAATGAATTTTTAGACTATATGAGCCTTGAATTTTTGATTCTGAATAACTCACATTTTTGTTGAACTCATTAACATTTTTCTCTTAAATTTCTAATTAAATTGGTTAACTTTATCACAAAACATTGCAATTTCAGCCACAAAGTGTAGCAAAAACTAGCAAAAATATACATTGTTCACTAGCCACAGAGCATATGATTTCAATACAGTATATGCTTTCTTAATTTCTGTATTTATAATGTCCACCACAAGCTGTTCCAATATTTTAAACAACATGTATTTGCCATGACATACTCCATTGAAAGTAGTTCTCTACTTATATGACTGGAGAGAGTCTCTATATGATTTTCTCTATGGATTTATACTATGTATCAAAGCCTCTACTACACTGAGGATATTTAGTCCTATACATAGTTGATCAAGGAATTTTTTCATTGGTAATGAACATAAATAATTCATGAATCAAAAATCTATCTTCTTTGATTCTCATCAAATTCTTGAACTATAACAAATAATACAACAATCTGTAGATGGAGAGTACAATAAAATTAATCTAGTTTTATAGTTCATTAAGGTGAATTTTAAGAGACATGAAGCAAGATTTCAATCTGGCTTTTATTTTGTAATTGTCATTTTAGCAAACAGAAATGGTCGTCATTGCACAGAAATAAAATATAAGAAAATTTTTTCTTCTGGGAGTAAATGTTGCATAAGGTAACTGATTTCTTCAAATATATATATGCTCCTTTTTTATATGCAAGGTTCACATATCACACTTCTTTCAAGGAAGAAGACTTGCTAATCTAAGTGGTCACACCTCAACACATTCCTTCAATGTGGATTGAGAGTGAGCAATGTTATTTGCTTCTTAGAGAAAGGAATAAACACCCAGGCAAGAATGGCTGGGTGTTTATCATATCTACTCTATTTCCAGTAAACCAGCAAAAACCTAGAATAGAGTGGAGATATGGAACCAATTGTAAAGCCAAGCCTGTAACTGCTTCTTCCCTCTATATGATTTGGCTAACATTTGCAGTTCACAGTTTGGTGTTTCAGGACAGTTCACCATCCATGTTTACATAGCAGATATGGAATGAAACTCTGGGAACTCTCTACATCATCATCACAAGTTGAAAAATAAAAATAAAAAAAATTATGTCATGAGTTCTTACAAGGCTTAGAAGCGCTTTAATGGGGGAGCCAATGAAGTATTAATAGCAATTGCTAATTGTTTACTGATTGTATATAAGTGGGGTCACAAGTATCTCTTTTGAAATTGCATTGAGAAATATGACCAATCTGAACACTTCCAGTCCGCAGGTGATACAGCACATGATATGACAGAAGAAGGATTGAAATCATCACCACCGTAATAGACTGTCAATTGCATACTCATCAAGAGCTGATAGACTATGCAGAGACCTAGACACAGCAAGGCAGAAAATAACCAAACTTACCTTGTGAGTAAATCTTCATTCAAATTAACTTAATTATCAACTTCTCTCCACTGTAACAATATCAAATGAAATTAGGTTCATTGCCAAGAATATTTTGCAGGAAAATGTTATTTGATCACTCATCAATTAGGAGTTTTTCTTATGGATAATTGCTTAGGTAGTTAATAATTTTGATCACTACAGACTTGCATCTGAATTTGAACACTGCTGAAGAATAGGACTCTAGGTTCCCTGTTCCAATTCCACTGAGACTCACAGTCCCTTAGCAACAACTTTCAAGTGTCACAACTTTATGATAAAAAGAAAAGTTTTCATGATTATATTTATTTTATTACTTATGAAAAGCCAAATGAGTTTCAAGTCATAGCATTCTTGTGAAACAAAAGACAATAAAATAGGATTTTATTGTTGTAAAAAAGACAACACTCGAAGCAGTTTAGCTTCTGTAAACATCAGAAATATCTCACTATTGAAGTGAAAAATGAAAATTAGATTACTGCTTCAGTAGAGGAAAATTCTAATTACTTTGGTCTTGAGAATCTATAGTTAAATAATGTATTCAGTAGGCAGTCATCAAAACAACAATACTTTAATGGTCAGAAGCTATGAAAGTGCTTTATGCATGTCATTTCTGGTTCCAACAGACTATACTCCAGAAATTTTGGATTATTATTTATTTTTAAATGATTGGACTATTTGTTTTGTGAGTATACTAGCTTCAGTGTTGTTTATTTCTCCTATCAGCTTTGCTACTTACTTCCTTTTGTTAATGTAGGATTTATTTATTTAGTGGGTCATGGGACTGGAACTCTGCCTGGGCACGGTCCTTGAGCTCCTCAGCTCAAGGCTACCACCCTACCCTTGAGCCAAGCTCCACTTCTCATTTTCTAGAGGTTAATTGGAGATAAGAGTTTTAAGTCCTTTTGTGCCTGCACTGGCTTTGAACTTTGATCCTCAGATCTCAGTCTCCACTGTAGCTAGGATTACAGGCATGAGCCATGGCGTCATGCGTGTTTTTCATTTAATTCCCTGAATAATAAAGCATAGGTTTCTGCTTGTTTTGCCAGTCATGGGGACTGAACTCAGCGCTTTGAGCACTGTCCTTGGGCTTTCTCAAGGCTAGAACTCTACCACTTGACCACAGCACCACTTCCAGTTTTGTTTTTGTTTTTTTTTAATCTATGTACGTGGTACCAAGTAATCGAACCCAAGTCTTCATGCATGCTACGCAAGCAATCTTACCATTAAGCCAAATTCCCGGGCACAAGCATACTTTTGTTTTTCTTTTTAATTGAGAACATTGTCTTTTCCAACTCTATAGACAACACATTACATTAGTCGCACACCAAAAGTTTTACTTTGTACTTTTTTTCATATATTTTTTTATTGTAATTAATAGAAGTGTTCCATTATATTCACCAGATGAAGGTGCATTACTTCACATACATTGATACCCTTTCTCATGTCTTGGTCCCCATTTCCCACCCCCCACTACTGCCCCTCATCTTGTTTTCCTCCCTTCCTTATCTGACTTCAAATAACCAAATACACATACATGCAATATATCAGATAACCAGGTGAAATAATGTAACAATATGAGATAGCCAAGGGACAGCAAAAGAGATGAGAGCTAACACAGAACATTATTTACTTTATAATTTTTATTTCACTTATTTCTATATGTACTCTAATTTTTCTTATGGTTTCCACTACTTAAGAGGGTGTTGATTTAATTAGCACAAATTGTTTTAACTTATAATTTTCCTCCTGTTTTTATTATTTATATCATTATTTGATATTCATCAAAACTTAATTTCTTATGTATAATATACATTGATCTAGGAAATATTTTGTATACACTTTAGGAGAATGTATATTCTATGATATAGGACAGAGTATTTTATGAGTGTTTTTACCAATTATTTTATTTGTATCTTCAATTTCCTAACAGATAATTGACTGTCCATTTTAGATTCTAAGATCTATAATGTATCTCAAGTTAACAGAGTTTCTTAAGCTGGAGAATAAGAATATTGTGGAAAAGTAAGAGTTTAAATTAATATAATTGCTTGACAATAATCCAACAAGACATCTTTGTATTTGTTTCCAAACTAAATACATTTACCAATTTTTATTTTATTGACAAACATTAGTTAACACCTAAATGTCCTTGGACATTAATTACTTGGCTATAAAATATAATTATTCCAAAGTTGTGATTCATTTAGTTAATGTAGAAGTATGAATCAGCAGTAAGAGCACAGTACCTTGATATATAGAATTCACAAACATTGCCCCTGCTAACTTTGCTAATTACATCCAGCTATTATTACAAGAATATATAAAAATCTCCCAAAGCAATGTGACAAAAGTAGCCATGTTAATAAATGAGTGAACAAAAATGTCCACAATGTGCTCCAAACCTTCCCTCTTCAAGAAGCAACCCTACCATGTATGTCAGAATCTCAAAAAATTATATCTGATAGATTTTGCAGAGGCAATGTTTGTCTGGGTGGGAGGACATATTCTTGATACTTCCTACACTTGCCATCTGCTGGAAATCCTCTCACCTGTTTCTAGTCTTCTGAGTAAGAAAAATATTATTGATGCTCAGTGACACAATATTGCATTCTTTTGTTAAGTTGTCTTTTAATAAACATAATGAACTTATTATTAAATATTTTGTTCAAAGGAACATGGCTAGTAAAGTAAAAATTCTCAACAGGCTGATAATAATTTGTCAGTCATGTTATTCAACATGAAGTCTAAAATTTATATGTCAGTAAATTTGACACAAATCCTTAAGTAAAGATTGGTGAGGTATATTGAACTATGGGTTATATTGCATTTCAAGGGATAATTCTCTGTCAAGAGTACTGGAGAAAGAATATCATACATTGCTGAACTCATATATTTAAAAGTGCATTTGGATAATGATTCTAGAGAATAGGAAGTACAGAGTGTAAATAAGAAAGCATCTATATTAGGTTCTGAAGTTTACTGATGAATAAACAAGGAATACTGTGCCTTAAAAAATATTCCCCAAATTCATGTGTTAGTCAGTGGTCTTCAATGTAATATTGTCACCAGGGAGAGTCTAATTGGTGGTGATTATTTCTTGATATATAATCCCAATGAAGTTGTTCATGTTACTGTCATTGAACTAACCTAGTTAGCATGAAGCAGGCTGTCATAAAAATGTTTGTCTCCTCCTACTGTAGGGTAAAGTTGCTCAAAGGTCAATGTATAATGCTGAATCAATGCCAGTGCTAAGCCTGTATTTTCTAATCTCCAGAAACATGACTTTTTAGATACAAGGGAGTTCAGTAATATATGCTATCATTCTGTGATAAAAAAAAAAGATACATTGTCATAAAATTGCTACTTAGAAGGAGGGTTTCTATGACAATTTTACCCCCCCAAAATTGAAGAAACCTAAAAAAAAACTCCCTCTATTTATAGAAAAGAGGCATTAAACATGGACATGGTAAGGTCACAAGAAGAAATATAAAAACACATCCAGAATATTTTAAAAATTACTTAGTTATATTGTATAAGTAGCTAATTCCTATGGTGAATATTGCTGCTAAGCACATTTGACTGGTGGTTTCTCATTATTTATTTGATGCTGAGTCTAATTCATTTAGATTTCAAAAAGAAGTATAAGATTCAGAATAATTCAGAGCTTCCCAACTGTTAAAAAGTAAAATCCATCCACTGAAAATGAAAGACCACACAATCACCATATTCAAAAGAGCTAGGGAGAGAACAATATGTGTCTATGACTAAGAATTACTTATATGCAGATGATTGTCCAGTGGCAATTATTGTCACATACAAATCATGTCTTGGATGATATGAATTAACCCATTAGTTACAGCATAAGAGCGATAGAAAAGCCTAGATCCTCCCCAATTCCTGGTAGCAAACATATCCTATAGCTTTGTTTGGCTTTCTCACTACAGGTGAATTATAAATATGTTTCACTTAAAAGAGTAAGGTAAAATAAAGCTTTAAAAATAAGATCATAATATTAATATCTCAGAATGAAAGATGAGGTCAGTAGTAAGGTTATCAATAACTGGTTTCAACTTGGCCTTGTTTAAGCCTATTTACAGTACCCATATTACAGACAATACTCAAAGGAATTACAATGCACAACTTCACAAATGTGAACATTCACTCAGAAATGCATATTCTAACATGTTGTATGTAGACCATGTATTGGTCACAGAATGGTCTCCATGAAGAAAAAAATAAAATGGTTCTACGTACAGTGGATAGTTAGTCTTAGTATCTCAATCTATTTTCTGCTATACTGTTAGTAGCAATTATTCCTAATGAATTCTACTAAGAAATAAGCCTTCCTTTTCTGCCTACTCCCTTTCTTTCTTTCTCCCTTTCTCCCTCCCTTTCTCATTATTTCCTTGGTTTCCTGATTTCATTCTTGTTTTTCTCCTCCTTCCTCCCATTCTCCTTCCAGTTCACCCTCCCTCCCTCTCTATCTCCCCCCCCCCTCTCTCTCTCTCTCTCTCTCTCTCTCTCTCTCTCTCTCTCTCTCTCTCTCTCTCTCTCTCTCTCTCCCTCCCTCCCTCCCTCTCTCTCTTTCATTAAGATCTATATCAAGCTCTAGTATCTATTACTGGATTTATGAAGCAATTCAACTCCTCCTTCCTTAATCTGATGTCACCCTTGCTTTACAGGTCAACCATATACTCATGTCAGTTGTCATGAGTGTAAAATAGTGTCTCCTAATCCAGGCACAGCTGACTGGTCTCCAAGGGAGAGAATTTGACTCATGTATGGAAATGAGATGCTTTCCTGTGATATTTATAAAGAAAAATCTAGAAATAAAAGTTCATCTCTCTCTCTCTCAGTACTAACTATAAAATATCTGAAAGCTTTTTGAAACCGTGTCTTCATGGTTCATTTAATAAAAATTAAAGTAGGTCTCACAGAGAAAATTAGTGAAATAAGAGAGTTGTGACAGTTTCATAATCATTGCTTCTATTACTTATCTGTATAATACATTTTCTACTTTGGGGTATTGTAAGAATTGTTTTATGAACAATAGTCATTAAAAGAAAATTACAAAAATCCTAGTTAAACATTTAGCACCTTTGTCTCACCACTAAAATTAAAAAAGAAAACACTACCAATTAAAGAAAACAAAATTTAATGAAAGCCATTACAGCTACCAAGGTGCATGTACTTGTCACAGATCTGATTCTCAGTAAATAGACACAGATTGGTGTTTTAGTTTTTAAATAGATACTATGCTCAACAGCAATGTTTATAGGATGGAGAGGCACACCTTTAGTTTAAGAAGTTGAACCATGCTTCAGTTGCAATAGATGACTACTTCTGATAGATACTACAGGAAGATGGAGCTTGTAAGATCTGAATAGTCCTTAAAGAGGTCCCCAAGAGAGGCCTATGTCATCCACCATTAAATGCCAGTAATGACTTTTAGCCTAGTAAAATTCCTACAGGTAAGATTCCTATAGCTATCATTTAAGAATAATGAAACAATCTAGGCTGATTAGAAAACTGTGTCAAAGGCCTAAAGCAAAAGTTTTGATTAATATATCACCCTATGTACTATGTTGATAAAGTGACATACCTGGTTTCTATATACTTCTGATTAATCAGTTTCAATTGCCAATTACCAATTCTATTTTCTTCATATGATTCTGCCTAGTAAAATGTGAAGTTGACAATGGAGAATGAAATGGTTCCCTTTAACGGATATTTTTCCCTTCTACATCTGAGAGACAAAGATGGATGAAAGATGAGTCAAAGAGAGTGAAAATGTCAATGGATTGGTAAGTATTTCATATATATCCACTGTAATTGATAGATTATATCTGGCTTTAAGAAGATGTGGTATTTATAGCGAAGATATGGAACCAACCTAGATGTCCCTCAGTGGATGAATGGATCAACAAGATGTGGTATTTGTACTCAATGGAATTCTATGCTGCTGTCAGAAAGATCGACATCGCCCATTTGTTAGATAATGGAAAGACTTAGAAAAAAATCATATTAAGTGAAGTAAGCCAGACTCAAAGGAACTTAGGCTCAATGGTTTCCCTCATTTGTCATAATCAGTAGAAACCTTGGGCTCTCCTAGCAGATATTTGCAATAGAGCAAAACCTAGATACATAAGGCCATATAGTAGGACGCTAAATGAAAGGATCTCCAGGATATAGAAACAAAAGCCATATAATGAATGATTGTTGTTCTTAAGGTACTATGTTATCTCTCATCTCTTTTGCTGTCCCTTGGTTATCTCATATTGTTACAGTGTCTCACTTTGTTATCTGATATATTGGATATATTTGTATTTGGTTATTTGAAATTGGATAGGGAAGGGGGGAAAACAAGATGATGGGTAGGGGTGGGAGGGAGGGAAATGGGGACCAAGACATGTGAAAGGGTATCAATGTATGTGAATTAATGCACCTTCTATCTGGCAAATATCATGTAACCCTTCTATTAATTACAATAAAAATATATGAAAAAAAGCAGATGTGGTATTTATACACAATGGAATTCTATGCTGTCAGAAAGAATGACATCAACTCCATTAGTAAGGAAATGGAAAGACTTGGAATAAAATCATATTAAGTAAGCCAGACCCAAAGAAACATAGGCTCCATGGTTTCCCTCATTTGTAACAATTAGTATACATTTAGGAGTCTCCTAACAGAGGATCACAATAGCTCAAAAGCTATGTATATATGGAAATATAGGATGAGACTAAACAAAATGAGCTCTAAGATATGGAAAGAAGAGGTTTATCATTGTGATTCTTGTTCTTAATGTACTAACAAAGTTCTTTTCTCTTTTTTCCTCTATGGTCTATCTCCTGTTGTTACTGTATCTGACTTTGGTACCTGGTATATTGTATATACATTTATTTGAAATAGTGAAGGGAAGGGGAAAAACAAGATGAATGGGAGGGGGTGGGTAGCCGGAAAGGGGAACAAAAACATGAGAAGGGGTATCAATGTGTGAGAAGTAATGAACCTACTACCTGATGAATGTAAATGTAACCCCTGTGTACATTACTCCAACAATAACTTGTGATTAAAAAACAAAACAGATATTTTAAATCTTACAGATGTAGAGAATTTTTCAAAAATTTTAAGTAGTTTTACAAAGGGATTACAATTTTACAAATAAGATTATAATTACAAGGTATCTTGATCAATGGAGGTATAATTTATATGATATTCAATGATATGCAAATATATATTCATGTAAATTAACTACGTAAAGGGATTATAGTCCAATCTAATTTCTCTTATACTCTTTCTTACTCCCATTTTTCTTCAAAAATGAGAGGATAATGGTTCTTTAAGGTTAGTATAAGGAACATAATCTGTGGTGGGAGAAGTTCTACTTTCTATTAGAATAATGTCTTCAAATGCCCTTACTGACCAACTTGGACCAATATTTGTTTTAGTTAATACTGTAGTTTCCAAACATTAGATAATTCAAAACCAAATACAAAGCTATACATTTTCAGAAACGTAAACTCACTGCAAGTTAACGGAGTTAGCAGACAAATCTGTTAACATTACCTTTTGGGGGCCTTCAACTATATTATTTTGTACAAGCTCTTTTTGTTTTTCTTCAGTTCTTGTAAGCAAACATTCAAGTATATATCAACTCTGATACGAAGATTCATGAAATTTTTGTTAACATTCATATTCTAGACTACAGTTAATATTCAACAAAATGTTTTGTTCTTATGGAAGGTATTCTGAACAAAATTTGATGTTCTTTAAAAAAAAGTGCTTTCCATAAACACTAAACCATATTTCCTGGCAATGAATAAATGCCTATTTACTGGTCATACATAGTTTTGAGTGGTATTAGAGATCAAACATCAGAATTTAAGTGTTCTATGTAAGTGTCCTACTATCCATTTATAGCTTGAATCTTTTGTTTTGTCTTAAGAGAAGCACTTTGTGAAGCATGTTCATGACAAGGAAAAACATTATATTCAGTAAAATTCTATAATATTATATGATCATTCTCAATGAAAATATAAATACTGAAAAGAAAATGTATCTTTTTAAGTGTCAACCCAACGCATCCAAATCAATTATGCAAATTTAAGTAGTTCAATTTTTTTCTGGTTTGTTTTGTTAGTGGATTGGTCTCTTTCTTTTCACCTTTACTGGATCAGCTTTATTTTCTCCTTCTAGTTAATAATCTTCTAAATAATATTACCCCTGGATTGTTAGCTTTTATAGGACAAAATGACAACTCCTTTGTCTTGGTATTCAAGTTGTCTTTCTTTTATATATGTGTTCTTTTCCTTGATTTTCCACAGTAGTTGACATGTATTTCTTAGGTCACAGATAAAGATCTTCATTTCTTACCTTTCCAGTTGGCAGCTCTTCATATTCCTTATTCATCAGATTTTTGAAACAGGTTTGGAAAAGCTTCAAAGTCACATTGGGTATCTGATAAAATTGTCTTCAGTATCACTTGGTTTTTTGCTAAATTACCATTAATTAACTTATGTTGCGTTCATTGTTAAAATGTTGGTTTATCTAGCATTTTTTAATTCACAGAGACTCACTCATATATATATATATATATATATATTTACTAAGTTCATTAGTTCAAAGCTAGAATAGGCAGTGATCATAGCTCAGCAAAGCTGATGTCATCCTCCTTTGGCCACCAATTGTTTTGAAAATAAACTCTAATGCTTTGCAACCTGGAGCAATCAGAGATGAATCTTCAGATCTCAATTCAGCAGTTCAGAGATTCAGCCCAAGGCTTCAGAATATTTAGTGTTAGAAGGCCATCTCTCTTCTGAAAATCATAAGTACAAATCTCTCTCTATATATCTAATATGTATATTAGATATACAATATTCGAAGTTCCAATGAGACTCCAAGTCCCTCAGTTAAGAAAGCTAGGAACATTGTTTTCTCCATGGCACTCTAAAGATTGTCTTAAATGTGTTGTCTATGTTTCAACTCCAAGAAATTATAGACTTCACATTACTGTATTCTATATATTCCTTAAGTTTAGTGTCTCTCTGTGGTTTATATTTAAAAGTAACATAGTAAGATAACTGGGATGGTCTTTCAACTATGAGAATTCACTCAAATAGAATGGATAAGAAACCAGTTCTTTACAGAACAGGAATGAAGAACAGCCATAGTTGACTCCGTGTAAATTTGTTAATGTTAACTCTTGCTAGGTGAATGCACACAGTGAGAGGTTCACATCTCTTGCAAACTCTTCTGTGGGGTACTAAGGGCATAGTGGATGCTGTATCCTGTAGACTGAGAAAGAATTAAATTCAAAATTGAGCAGATAACCATATTTACTCTATTTACTTCTTCCCCCCAATCAATTTAATTTTTTTCTGATGAAGAAACCTTGGGGTTGTTTTCTGTATTGATGACATGGATCAGATCATTCTGTCTTAAAGAAGAGTGGGAAAGCTAAAATGTTAACAAAGTCAGCATAATTTAGACCTCAGTTTTCAGACAGATTTCTTCTACATACTACACACAGCCCTGTGGTCTTTGGGTCTACCTATTCTTTAAGGTTCTTCTTTTGGCTCTATACTGCTTTGAAGAGGTATTCTGAGAATTTACTTTCTTTACACTGTATCCTGCATCATCACTGTTTAGAACTTTCTTTCTTCACAATATAAAAAATGCATTTTTCACATAGCCATTTTCTTTTTATTGATTTATATTTGTATTCTATTATAATTTTAATGAGACTTTAGGTATGAGGAAAGATAAATCACCTGTTCAAATCACTTTGTCCTCCAGAAGCCCCATAGTCATTTTAAAATGTAATCATATATTTTTCTGTTAAAATAGCATTTATAAATATTGTAATATAATATTTCATTGTCACATCACACCCATGCACAATTTAGACAATAGCTATTCCACTGAGCATCACCACCATTTATATATTGTACTTTAGGTGTTTATGCTTTGTGGTTATTTGATTATGACTCAATTTTATATTATATATAATATCAACTTAACACTAAAATTTAATTTGAAAATGTATAAATACTTATATTGGGTTTTAAAATATACTTAATACAGGGAAAAGATGCCAAAATCAATCCACTTATCTTGGAATGTTCTAGGAGACACCCATCAGTTTTATTTCCTCTCTAGTGCCTCTTATGGCTACTCCTCTTTGGGCATAAATTAGTGGTCATTCTGTAATTAGGACTTCTCCCTAGGAATAGAAAATCCCTAGGCCATGTCTCAAAAAAAAAAAAAAGATGCCTGCACAGTTAAGTCTATTAGTCTTCATGTACTATCCTATGTGTTATCAGCCTAACCACTGTAAAACAAACTCTTACTTAAGATTTCAGGTGCATCAGCTGTATTCCATATATATGGATGGCAACATTGTATATGCCTAGATCACCTCCAAAAATCTGCTGCTGGGGCTTGAACTTGGTGCCTGGGCCAATTTTTGAGTCTACTTATTTATTTATTCATTCATTCATTTACACTTAAAGCTAATGTTCTGCAATTTGAACCACAACTCTACTTCTGGATATGGGGGCATTGATTAGAGACAAGAATCTTAAAGACATTCCTGTCCAAACTGGCTTTTGACCACAGTCCTCAAATGTCAGTCTTCTGAGTAGCTACAATGACACTGGCGTAAGGATACACATACATGTTCCTGTTCCATCAAGTTCACATCATCATTTCTTTTAGTTGTCATTTCTCTGTCTCTCTTGAACTAATTTCTTTGCCTCTTTATTTGATATGAATGTCCTAATTCAATTCTTTTTTAGAGCAAATAATCTTCATCTATGAGACCAACTACCTACAATGAGTTATTATTGCATGTATTTGGCAAAAGGACTGACTGAAGACTCTGTGTATTTGTTCTATAGTTATCAGATAGTTTAGCTGTAAACAAACTATAAGGTTAGTATTCATTGATCAAATTCTGATTTTACATTAAAGGATCAGCTATTTCATAGAACAGCTTGATAAGGGAAAAAGGGCACTTTATCTTTAATAATGCCAGAGCTTTTCAAAACTTTACTTTAGATATATGTAAGTAAGAAACAGTATATTTCTTTTATTAAAGTTTATTGAGAGGTTATAGTTAACATTCATCCAGTACTGTGTACATTACTTCTTGAACATGGTTACTCTTTCAACTGTTTTTCTGCCACTTTCCCTCTCCTCACCCCCTCCTACTCATCTTGTTTTTCCCTTCTTTATTTTTTTTATTGTCAGAATAGTGTACAGAGGGGTTAGAGTTACAATTGGCAGGTAGTAAGTACATTACTTCTCACACATTCATAACCCTTCTCATGTTTTTGTCCCCATTTCTCTCACTCAACCATGCCCAATCATCTTGCTTTCTCTCCTTCCATTTCCTATTTCAAATAAACAAATAAATGTATATACAATATACAAGGTAAATATACCAGATACAATAGCATATGAAATTAACCAAAGGGCAAAAAAAGAGAAGAGAAATAACAGTACATTAAGAATAATAATCATACATAGGCTCAATGGTTTCCCCTGTTTGTTACAATTAGTATACATCTAGAACTCTCCTAGACTAGCAGAAGATTACAATAACTTAAAACCTAGATACCCAAGGTCATATAGGATGAGACTAAATGAAGAGATCTCTAGGATATAGAAACAAGAGGGGAAACCATTGAGCCTATGTTCCATTGGGTCTAACTTACTTCATTTAATATGATTTTTTCTAAGTCTTTCCATTTCCATACAAATGGAACCATGTTCTCTGATGGCAGCATAGAATTTCATTGCATTTATAAGTACCACATCTTCTTGATTCAATCATTTATTTAGGGGCATCTGGGTTGGTACCATATCTTTGCTATGGTGCTGCAATGAACACTGTTGTGCTAGTGGCTGTAGTATGGCCTTGTTTCTGGACAATTGGGTAAATGCAAGGAGTGGAATTGCTGGATCATAAGGGAGCTCTATGTTTAGCCTTTTGAGGGATGGTCATACTGCTTTCATAGTGGTTGAATGAATTTACATTTCCACCAACAGTATAGTACTGATCCCTCCTGGCCACATCCCCACCAGCATCTGTTGTTGTTGGATTTCTTGATCATGGTCATTCTAATCAGAGTGAGATGGAATCACAAAGTTGTTTTGATTTGCATTTCCTTTATGGCCAGAGATGTCCAGCATTTCTTCATGTGTCTATGGGCCATTCTTATTTCCTCTTCAGAGAAGTTTCTCAAGATTTTGACCCATTTTTTAATGGGATGGTTGATTCTTTGAAGATTTGTTTTCGAGAGATTAAATATTTTTAGCTGTATATATATTTTAGATATGAAGTCTTTGTTGTATGATTAGTGAAGATCTTCTCCCACTCTGTAGACATTCCATTTAACTTGCTAGCTATGTCCTCTGCCATAACAAAGCTCTGCAGTTTAATGCAGTCACATTGGTCCAAATGTATTTAATATGTTTTGTTTCTGGGTCTTTATTAAGAAAGTTTCGACCTGTGCCAAGGAGACCTAATGTATCTCCTATTCCTTCTTGTAAAGTTTTTACTGTATCTGCTTTTCCCTCGAGGTCTTTGATCCATTTGGAGGTAATCCTGGTGCAGGGTGACAAAGAAGGTTCTAACTTTAGTTTTTGCAAGTACTTAACCAGTTCTGCCAGCACCACTTGTTGAACAGGCTGATTTTCTTACTTTTTATCTTTTTGACTCCTTTATCAAAGATTAGGTGGCCGTAGGTCTGTGAGTTGATTTTTGGGTCTACAATTCTATACCATTGATCCTCAGGACTTTTCTCGTGCCAGTACTAAGCTGTCTTGGTTATTATAGCTCTGTAATAGAGTCTAAAGTTTGGTATTGATATTCTTCCAGCACTGTTCTTTCTACTAAGGATTGTCTTGCTATAAAGGGTGTTTATTATTCCATATGAATTTTTGGATTGCTTCCTCTTTCCTTAAAGAAAGATATTGGGATGTTAATGAGTATTGCATTGAATTTGAGATAGACCTTGTTAGTATTGCCATTTTCACAATGTTAATTCTTCCAGTCCAGGAGGTTTTCCACTTCCTCAATTCTACTTTAATTTCCTTTTTCAGTTTTTTAAAGTTTTCATCATAAAGGTCCTTTACATTCTTAGTTAATTCCTAAGTATTTATTTTTTATGATTTAATAATCATTTTATTTTGGTGACCTTAGTCTAATGGTTGTTTAAAGATATATGAACATTACTTTTGTTTGTTACAATTTCTTACAGTATTAATCTATATCCCCATGGAGCTTCATTTCTACCCCTCAATTATGTTTTTTCATATATTTTTATTGTAATTAATAGAAGGGTTACATTATATTTGCCAGTTAGGAGGTGCATTAATTCACATACATTGATACCCTTTCTCATTTCTTGGTCCCCATTTCCCTTCCCCCATCCCCACCCCTCATCTTGTTTTCCCCCTTCCCTATCCAATTTCAAATAACCAAATACAAATATATCCAATATATCAGATAACAAAGTGAGATACTGTAATAATATGAGATAACCAAGGGACAGCAAAAGAGATGAGAGATAACATAGTACCTTAAGGACAACAATCACTCATTATATGGCTTTTGTTTCTATATCCTGGAAACTCAAAAAATTGAATCACTCCAAAACTAATCTCCAAAGTAACAACCATCCCATTAAAAGATGGGCCAAAGACTTAAACAGAGTCTTCTCTGAAGAAGAAACAAAAATGGCGTATAGATACATGAAGAAATGCTCAATATCTCTGGTCATAAAAGAAATGCAAATCAAAACAACTCTAAGATTCCACCTCACTCCAGTTAGAATGTCCAGGATCAAGAAAACTAATAACAACAGATGCTGGATGGGATATGGCCAGGAGGGATCACTACTACACTGTTGGGGGGAAGGGCAAACTCATTCAACCACTATGGAAAGCAGTATGGCAGTTCCTCAAAAGACTAAACATAGATCTCCCCTATGACCCAGCAATTCCACTACTAGGCATTTACCCAATCATCCAGAAACAAGGACATACTAAATCCACTAGGACAACGATGTTCATTGCAGCACTATTTACCATAGCAAAGATATGGAACCAACCCAGATGTCCCTCAGTTGATGAGTAGATCATCAAGATGTGGTATTTGTACACAATGGAATCCTATGCTGCTGTCAGAAAGAATGACATGGCCCCATTTGTATGGAAATGGAAAGACTTAGAAAAAATCATATTAAGTGAAGTAAACCAGACTCAAAGGAACATGGGCTCAATGGTTTCCCTCATTTGTAATAACCAGTAGAAACCTTGGGCTCTCCTAGCAGAGATCTGCAATAGAGCAAAACCTAGATACATAAGGCCATATAGTATGACGCTAAATGAAAGGACTTCCAGGATATAGAAACTCAATTATGTTTTGATATTTAGGTCTTATCACATTTGAGGGGAATTCAGTGCAGACCAATTCTTTCTTTAATTGGGTAAATGTGGGCTTTTGGAGTTTAACATATTAAAATGCTCAGCTAATGTCGTATTATCCAGCTCTTTTCTTCTCTAATGAGATTATGAGAAGTTAAAATTTGAATGTATTGTCCCTTATGATTTAACACTTGTGCTCTGGTAGCATAGAAAACTAAAGAAAAAAATATTTATTTGGTTTGATCAATATTTGCTTACTTCTTTTACTAATTAGATTGAAGTAACTGATGAATATAATCATCTTGTGTTTAAACATATTACTAATTTGAAGAGCAGATAGTACTTTATTTTTGAGGATATTGCAAAAGGAATTGCTTTCCCAATTTCTGCCTCGTTCCTTTCATTGTTGGCATATAGAAAAGCAGTTCATTTTTGAGGGTTAATTTTATACCCTGCTACCTTGCCAACGTTTTGAATGAGCTTAAGCAGCTTGGGAGTGGAGTCTCTAGGGTTCTTTAAATACAGAATCATGTCATCTGCAAAGAGTGAATGTTTCACTTCCTCTTTCCCTCTGTAGATCCTCTTTATGCCTGATTCTTGCCTTATTGGTCTGGCTACTAATTCTAATATTATATTAAGGAAGGGTGGAGAGAGTGCTCATCCTTTTTTTTTCAGATCAGTTGTATTTATTTTTGGCAACCTTTTGGCAATATTTTGGAACCTCTGAAGAGAAGCAGATGCTGATTAGTTTGTTTTTAAAAAAAAACATAAATGAGTAAACAAACAATATGTACTTAGAAGGTCATGGAAAGCCTTAAGATTTATAGGACCGTCTAAAATTCTAGCAAAGCGAAACCTCAATTGAATCTAAGGTTCCATCCCCACAGGTGAGCCTTGGGTATGTCTCTGGTTTTATCTGTTCTGATCCAGGACAGAGAGGACAAAGCGGAAGCTCTATGAGTGGTTCTAAAGAACTAGCACATGTAACAGAAAATGAAGGGCTTTAATCAAAATGTATGGTCTATTTTCCCACAATGCATGAGTGGTGATGGGATGGATTAAGAGGACTGTAGGTCATCTGAAGACATTTTTAAAGAGCAGAGCAAAATTCTGAGCCATTTTAGAAGACTAGGGATGGCCTGGTCTGGAAAAGGATCTGCTTCTCAAGAACATTACTCATCTCTTGCATGGGAAATTTCCCTGATACGGAAATTGAATGGAGAAAGAAGCAAAAGACCTGGGGAGCACATCCTTTTTTTCCCCCCTGATTTTAGAGGAAATGACTTTAGCTTTTCATCATTTACTAGAATGCGAGCTGCACAGCCATTATTATACTGAGCAATATTCCATGGATTCCTAGTTTCTCCAGAGCTTTAAGCATAAAGGGGTGCTGGATCTTGTCAAATGCCTTTTCTGTATCTATTGATACAGTCATGTGATTCTTGTCCTTGCTCTTGTTGATGTAATGAATTACATTAATTGACTTGCATATGTTGAACCAACTTTGCATTCTGTGATAAATCCTGCTTGATCATATCATATAATTTTTTGATAAGTTGTTGAAGAGTTTTTTTTTTATCAATGTTCATCAAAGAAAACGGTCTACAGATTTTCTTTGATGAGTCCCTGTCTGGTTTTTAATGAGGATTATGCTGGTTTCATAGAATGAGTTTGACAAAGAGCCTTGACTTTCAATTTCATTGAAGAATTTAAGGGGTAGTGGTATGAGCTCTAGTTTGAAGGCCTTAAAGAATTCAGCTATGAATCCATCAGGTGCTATGCTTTTCTTGGATGGGAGGGCTCTTATTGCCATTTCTATTTCAATACTTGAAATAGGTCTGTTCAGTTGGTTTAGGTCTTCTTGGTTCAGTTTAGGTATGTTAATATTGGCTAGAAATCCATCCATCTCTTCCAGGTTCTCAAATTTATTGGCATAATGGTTTGAAAAGTAATCCCCTATGATGCTATGGATTTTGGTAATTTCCTATCGTGATATTTACTTTCTCATTCATAATTTTGGTTTTTTGGTGGGTGTGCTCCCTTTTTTCCTAGGTAAGATTTGCTAAGGGTCTGTTGATTTTGTTAATTTTTTTCAAAGAACAAACCACTTGTTTTGTTGATTCTTTCTATGTGTTTTTTGGGGACTCCAATTCATTTAATTCTGCTTTAATTTTAATAATTTGTTTCCTTCTACTGGAATTGAGATTGGTTTGTTTTTCTTTTTCCAAGAGCTTAAGGTACGCCATTAAACTGTTGCTCTGAGATGTTTCCAATTTGTTAATGTAGGCACTCAGAGCTATAAATTTTCCTCTGAACAGTGCCTTTGCTGTGTCCCAAAGGAGCTGGTATTTTTATGCTCATTTTTCCTAAGTACCATTTACTGTTGAATTTTTGTTCTGATCTCCTCAATGACCCACTGGTGATTCAACAATGTATTGTTGAATCTCCATGAGTTACAGGATTTTCTTTGGTGGAGATTGGTGTTCATTTCCAATTTTATGCTGTTGTGGTCTGAGAGAATACAGGGAATAATTTCAGTGGTTCTGAATTTGTGCAGGTTTGTTTTATGCCCTAAAATGTGGTCTATTTTAGAAAATGTTCCATATGCTGCTGAAAAATAATGTATATTCTGGTGTTGCTTTAGTAGTATCTAATGACCTTCTTTGTCTCTTCTCATTAATTTTAGTTTGAAGTTTGTTTTATCTGATATGAGGATGGCAACTCCAGCCTATTTATGGGGGTCGTTAACTTGATAGATTTTATTCTACCCTGTTTCTTTCAGAATATATTTGTTTTGGGAGTTAAGGTGTGTCTCTTAAGGATAGCAAAAAGACAGATCTTGCTTTTTGATCCAACTAGACAGTCTATACCATTTAATTGGAGAATTAAGTCCATTGATATTGAGGGTTAGGATTGAAAAATATTTACTAGTTCCTGCCATTTGTTCTATTTCATTAAAGCCTGTGGCTTGTCAATTCTTGTTGTAATTAACTGATCTGTTTTTTTGTGTGCCATTTGTCTGTCAATAACATGTTTATAATGATTTTCAATGTGTAGAACATCTTTGAGAATTATCTGTAATGCGTGTTTCTTGGCTACATACTCTTTCAGCTTTTCCTTGCTATGGAGGGTTTTTATTTTTCCTTCAGCTATGAATGAGAGCTTAGTTGCTTACAATATTCTTGGTTGGTAGATTTTTGTCTTTAGGCCATGATATGTATCATTCCAAGCTCTTCTTGCTTGCATGGTCTCTGCTGAAAAATTTGTGGTTATTCTGATTGGTTTTCCTTTATAGATGATTGCTCTCTTCTCCCTGGCTGCTTTAAGGATCCTTTCCTTAGTCTTTATTGATCCTGTACAGAATATAATGTGACAGTGGGATGTCCTTTTCTGGTCAGGTCTTCTTGAATCTGGATGGGCTTTCTTTCTGTGTATTTGGGAAGTTCTCTGAGATGAGTCCCTGAAATATGTTTTTCCCTTATTTCTTTCCAGAACAGTTTCCAAAATTTTCAGAGCAAATTCAGGATCTACAGATGATAAAAATTGAAGTCAAACTTTATAATTTGTCATCATGTCTAATTATGTGACTCCTTAGAAAAATGTTTTAATATTTCCATCTGCACGTGTATGTATTTAAAATTCAAGTTGAAACGCTTTAAATAGTTTGGTATCAATTTAAAAGTATAGTTTCATTTTACATTTAAAAAGTGTTTTTTATTACATGAGCAGCAGTGAATTAGTGGCAATAAACAGAGTTGCTTTTAATATTATCTCTGTGTGCATTTGTTTATGTATGTATGCACAAATGTATGTACTTATAAATACATATTGAGGCAAATAGAAAGTGACACAGGAGAAAATGAGAGAGAAATGGGAGTTACAATATACACACTGGCAGATTTAGCAATTGAAACCACATATAAAGAGAGCAAATTCACTTTCCAGGCTAAGGATGTTGGTATATAGCATTTCCCAAAGTGTTGAAATCTGTCAATATATATTTTTGATAATACTAGGACTTTGAAAACATTTAAACTATAGTGAAAATAAACTGTACATTAGCAAATTAGGGAATAAATTGTTAGTGAAAATAAATTTTCAAATCTTTTTCTGAAAAGAATGGTAAGATAGATTTTAACCAAAATAAACTTTGGCATAGTTAGAAAACTCCTCAAAAATCATTCCATATGATAAAATAAAATTTTATTCATGTACTAAATGTCTGTCAGCTCTTTTCTCTTTGTAAAGGAGATGTAATTTCCTTAATTTCCATCTTAGAATGCGACTTTGCAAATCACAAAGAGAAGATTCAAATATCTTACTACTGTAACATTCATAAAAGTAACATGCTAGTCTCACAGTTCTCAGAAAAATCAGTATTTTATTTCCACATACTTTCCCTTTCTCTTTAAGGATTTTTTTTAAATTTTACTTTTTATTGTTGGGATAATGTAAAGAGAGATTACAGTTACATTCACCTGGTATTAGGTGCATTACTTCTCACATATTGATATCCATTCTCATGTTTTTGTTCCCATTTCCCTCCCCCACCCCTCCCAATCATCTTGTTTCCCCCCCCTTCTCTTTCCTACTTCAAATAAACAAACTGAATATACAACACACTAGGTAACAAAGTCAGATAAAGTAACAATATGAGATTGACCAAAGGGAAGCAAGAGAAGAGAAGTAACTATTTGTTACAGTATCTCACCTTGTTATCTGATATATTGGATATATTTGTATTTGGTTATTTGAAATTGGATAGGGAAGGGGGGAAAACCAAGATGGGTGGGTGGGGGGAGGGTAATGGGGACCAAGACATGAGAAAGGGTATCAATGTATGTGAATTAATGCACCTTCTATCTGGCAAATATCATGTAACCCTTTTATTAATTACAATAAAAATATTTTTTTAAAAAAAGAGAAGTAACAGCACATTAAGAACATCACACAAGATAAAACTCTTGTTTCCATATCCTAGAGATCCTTTTATTTAGTCTCACTCTATATGACTTTATGTACCTAGGTTTTGAGTTATTATAATCCTCGGCAAGGAAGGTCCTAGATGCATACTAATTATTACAAATGAGGCAAACCATTGAGCCTATGTTCCTTTGGGTCTGGCTTATTTCACTTACTTCACAGAAGCTGTGCAGATTAATACAGTCCCATTTGTCCAAACTTTCTTTAATTTTTTGTGCTTCTGGGTCTTTATTAGGAAAGTTTCAACCTGAGCCAAGGAGATCTAGTGTATCTCTTATTATTTCTTGTAAAGTTTTCAGGGTATCTGCTTTTACCTCAAGGTCTTTGATCCATTTGGAATTAATTCTGGTGCAGGGTGATACAGAAGGATCCAACTTAATTTTCTGCAGGTGCTTAACCAATTCTGCCAGCACCACTTGTTAAAGAGGCTGTATTTCTTCCATTCTATTTTTTTTGGCTCAGAGGATCATGTTTTAAATCTTTGTTTTCCCTGGGAATAATTCTGTGTGTGTCAAATACTCGTTTTTCTTCAAATATTATAATGAAAAGAAAGCATATGGCCTAATGAAATGAAAGCCTTATTGTTTTCCTAAATTTTACCACCTGCTTATTCATGAAAAAAACACGTTGTAGAAAGATCAACAAATCAATAGTGCATAGTACATCTGCCAGGACACAGAAGCAGTTGCAGCATGAGGACTTTCTTTTCTAAAGACATTCACTGTGATAGATGTTTGGTTGAAATATCAATGTGAGTTATGTGATTTGAAATAAAATGCAAAATGAATTTTTGGGTTGTATTTCATCAGGGATTCATCAAACAAATTTCATATAGCAATTTATTATGTATTTCATAAAAAGAGTGGGAAAATTTGCCATATAAAAATCCTATGTTGTTTGTCTTTTATTGTGCATAATAGTGGTATATCCTACTGTTTGATATAATCACCTAGGAAAAACTCAAAAATGAAAGAAACTAATATACCTAAAGAATCAATTAAATATTAATATCAGTGTAATTAACTTAACTATTTTTAGGAGCATACCATTTGCTACTAATGAGGTCAGTAGGTATTTAGTGAATGAATAAATTCTTGTTAATGAATGTAATGAATAAAATTTCTCAAATTAAAATACATGAGGAAGATGAAGGCTGGGAAATTTTTCAGTAAGTATACTAAATTTGTATTGATTGACCCAAGTACTGGGATTCTTGCTATCACTTAGTTCTTTTCTCCTGACTTGAGTCACTCATCCAGTTCTATTTGTTTCTTTTTGCTAGTTACTGTGAGAGAAATGTCTTATCTGAATATATTTTCCTTGTAAAGGTCTGAAGAGTAAACTTTAATCTTCACATCTCAGCCTACTTGGGTAATTACATTTATTGGCATGAGCCACTTGAACAAATCATGGCCTCTAGCTATTACACTTTCCAACTTTTCTACTACTAATATAATGATGATGCCTAAAGTTTTTTTGTTTTTGTGGGTTTGTTTGGTTTTTTTTTTGCCAGTCCTGGGCTTGAGCTCAGTGCCTGAGCACTGTCCTTGGACTTTCTCAGGGCAAGAGATCTACCACTTGAGCCACAGCATCACTTCTGGCTTTATTTTTCTATGTATTTGGTACCAAGGAATCGAACTCAGTTCTTTGTGCATACTAGGTGAGCACTCTACTGTTGGGGACCGACTGTGGGGTCAATGACTTTGTACCTGACCTTGGACCTACACAACTGTATACACAAGGAAGTAACTCTTATCATGATGACTTTAAGCAATGTCAATCAGTTCTTATCATGATGACTTTAAGCAATGTCAATCAGTTCTTATCATGATGACTTTAAGCAATGTCAATCAGTTCTTATCATGATGACTTTAAGCAATGTTAATCCTTTCTCATTTATCCTATATGTGATTTGTTTACTATTTTGTATGAATGTAGCCTCTGGCAACTCCCTAGTTTTAAGAAGAGTATTTAAGGTCGGAACTTAAAATAAACGGGAGAGTCTTAGGCGGCAGTCTGGAGCTCACAGTCTTCTTGGACTGCTGACTTGGGCTGTAGTCCTCCCGAACTCCATCTGTTTGTCTCTCTTCTATTTTTTCCTAGTCCTTGCCCCTATTTCAGGAATCCCAATCCGCAAACCCTGGTTTGCTGCCGGCTGGCCCCGGCAACTGGCGCCCGAACAGGGACAGGGGTTATGATCCCCAGTGAACTAGAGTTCATGGCCCCCGGCAGTTTGGGGCTGCTGGACTTGTAGGATGAAGACAGCAGGTTTAAGGGAAAAGAGCTGGTCAGCAGCACAGCCCCACTAGTTCCTTTTGGCAGGGAGGTAGACGATGTCACGCTACTAACCGCAGTGGGCTTCAGGGACGAGGTCAGTAACTTTGCCACTCCCTGGGTCCCACCACTGGAATCCCCATTTGGGCCACCGGGAGGGGCCACCAAGGTCAGCTTCTGGGACACAGGTGGCTTTTTCACTGCTGAGCCTGGGATGGGTCGGTTGGCGGACTGCCCTGTGGAGGGAGGCTGCATGCCGGAGAGTAGGCTCCCGGATCCAGAGCTCTGCGTGGGTACCGCTCCAGAGGAAGCACTGCCGGAAGATGCCCCATGTTTAGAGACAGAGCTGGAAAAGGGGCTATTCTTGTATGATGGCCCTGCTGACATGGCTGGGTGCGGTTTCACTGCATGGCTCAGGGTAGTGGAGGAGGAGGCGGGGCTTTTATGAGAGCTGCTGCTCGAGGAGGGTGGGCCTCCTGAGGAGGCTGGTGTGGGGGGATGGAAACCCTGGCCTTTGGCCGCCGTCTTCACCAGCTGCAGCAGAGAACGGTGACACTGCGGGGAGGAGGCCTTGGGGCCGTGGAGCTTGTTGACAAATGGCGCTGGTGAAGTGAAGCTTTTCTGTGGCTGGGTGCCTGCGTGAAAGACTTTGAGCTGGGGGCTGGGCATGGGAGCTGCTGCCTGGGATCCGTGAGACGTCCGTGGCAGGCTGTGGTGCTTCGCTTTGGCCTGGTGTGCTTCAGGCAGGCCCTTGCTAAGGGGAGGTTGGCAGGACAGCTCCTTGTAGCCAGAACTCTCTGGCTTTTTCTCCTGAGAGGACTGCCCAAGTGCTAGAGCCTGCTCAGCCAGAAAATTGAGCGGCGACTGCAGAGAGCTGGCAGGGGAAGGTGCAGAAGGATTGGACTTCACGAAGTTCCTTTTCTCTTCCATGCACAAAGCACCGGAGCCTCTGTCTGCTGGCATTCTGGAGGGCGCAGGCAGCGTGAGCTCGGAGCCTCCAGATGCTCTGCCACTAAGCACGGCCAGCTCCTTGGCCACAGCTTCCACTGAGGTGGCGGGATTCTGGGCCAAGTCTTCATCCAATGAGTCATCCAGATGGACAGGAGCAGGGTCCACAAGGCTACCAGACACCTGCAATGGGAGCTCTCTGCTGGCGGCCCCAATGCTCAGGCCTCCCCCCTGGTGTTCCAAGGGCAAAGCAGCAGAGCTGCCCATCTGTCCTGATGAGATGGAAACTTTTTTATCAGGCTTAGTGGATGAGTCCTTCACCTTGATTTTAGAAGGGGCTATTACTTTCTTCTTGGCCAGGATGGACGTTAAGTGTCCGTGGCCTCGTCGACTCTCCTTAAACAGAGTCCTGGCCTGCATCCAGCCTTTAGGCCACAGGGGCTTGACCTCGGCATCCAGGAATGCCTTCACACAGTCTTCCCAAGCCTGGGCCTTGTTCCTCTCCAGATCATGGCTCTCTAGCTTGATCCTCACCACTTGGCACAGCAGCTCCCTGATTTCATCATTCCACTGGAATTTCTTTCGGGGCCCCATTATCCTCCTGCCCCCCTTTTCTTCATCTTCTTCGTCATCAGAACAAATTCGTTCTCTCTGCTCCTTGTCTTTCTCTTCTTCCAGCATCTTTGCCACCTTGGCTTGAGTGTGAGCCTGGCACTCATCCTGATACTTGGCCACTTGTTCAGGCATTGCCCTGCCAATGGCTTCCTTGAGCTTCTGGAGAGGCTCCTTCAGACGCCCGCCCTGCTCACAGAGGTGAAGCTTTCGGGCACATTTGAGCAGAGCATCCTTGCTGCAGGGCAGGAATGAAGCAAGATAGGCATATACTCCAGAACGGGTTTGGCTACTAAGCTCCCGAGTTTGCACCTCTATGTCCAGCAGGATTCCATTCATATCCTGGGTGAAGAACTTCTGTCTGCTCTCTCCCTCGGCAGCTCTGGCAGCCTGAGCCAGCTCCTTCACACGCTTCTCCAGGGGCACGGGCAGGCCTTCGGGGAGGGAAGAGGGCTGCCTGAATTCCTGTTCCAGCCCCACCCCAAGGGAGTCGCTTCCATCATCCACATCCTGGAAAGGACTTCCTTCTGGGGACTCACTGAGCAGATGCTCTAAGTCCAGATCAGTAAAATGGAAGGATCCCCTAACTGGTGCTTGGCACGGACCAGATCCTGTTCTAACCTGGGGTAGAGGGCATGTATGTGTTTTCTCACAGGAAGAAAATGATGCCCGCTGGCTGCCCGAACGCTATGTTCGGATTGTGGAGAGTGACAGTGGTCATCCAAGCAGCGACCCACTGGACCTTCACCCCCAACCCTCCAGTAATGCATCCAGTAATGCGGAAAAGACCTGAATTCATGTTTTTGTGTTAAGTGTAAAAGTCTCTGTTTCTTTGTCTTGTTCATGTTACATATTTTTTCTTGTCCAGTTTTGTCTTTGAAATTGGTACCAGTTTTAAATATGGATTCTTATGTTTTTTCTAAAGTTTTGTTTTGAACCTGGTTCTCACCTGCAAGAGTAAAATTGGCAAAGCTCTCTTGACACAAACTTCCGGAAAATGAATGGCCAATATTAATTTTGTGCACTTTAAAATCTTTGAGTATGAATGTGTGTGAATGAGTGAGTGAACATGTTCAAGGTTTAATCAAGAAAATCATTTTGGTTTGAATTATTGCATTGTTTTAAAGAGGGGGGAGAATGGAATGTTAGATCAAAAAAAATGAACTTGATGCTTGTATGACAGCTCTTAAGTCCCATTTAGAAGGTCGAATCAGTAGATTGGAGAGAGAACTCCGAGAGCATCAAGGGAGGCACTTAGAGCCGAAAAAAGAGCCTCAAGAACCTACTAGTAAGGTCCCAGAACAGCAGAGACAGATCACGTTGAAAACTACTGCAGCTTCTGAAGAATGAGGAATTGCCAGCACTTCAGATCCACCAACAGCCAATATCAAGCCAACTGCTGTTGTTTCTACTCCAAGTAAAGTGACAACTGAAGCTATGGTTGGGAAGAAATCAACACCTATGGCCAGTAGCCGTCCAATGGTCACATCTGCAACAGTCACCAATCGAACAACTCCGCAGATCTAAGCCCCAGATGGATGAATCCCCCCCCCCCTGAGAGGAATCGCAGTCAAGGATGGGATAAGAGGGGACGCTCTCTGACCAACCTAAGACAGGGCCTTCAGCTTGATCTGAAGAAGTTCCCCATGACGGGTAAGGCAGAGTCAGCGATCCACCCAACCTAAGACAAGCAAGTCGCATCTTTTAAAAGAAAGACGGGGGAGATGTTGGGGACCGACTGTGGGGTCAATGACCTTGTACCTGACCTTGGACCTACACAACTGTATACACAAGGAAGTAACTCTTATCATGATGACTTTAAGCAATGTCAATCAGTTCTTATCATGATGACTTTAAGCAATGTCAATCAGTTCTTATCATGATGACTTTAAGCAATGTCAATCAGTTCTTATCATGATGACTTTAAGCAATGTTAATCCTTTCTCATTTATCCTATATGTGATTTGTTTACTATTTTGTATGAATGTAGCCTCTGGCAACTCCCTAGTTTTAAGAAGAGTATTTAAGGTCGGAACTTAAAATAAACGGGAGAGTCTTAGGCGGCAGTCTGGAGCTCACAGTCTTCTTGGACTGCTGACTTGGGCTGTAGTCCTCCCGAACTCCATCTGTTTGTCTCTCTTCTATTTTTTCCTAGTCCTTGCCCCTATTTCAGGAATCCCAATCCGCGAACCCTGGTTTGCTGCCGGCTGGCCCCGGCACTCTACCACTAGGCCAAACTCCCAGCCCCCAATGCCTAAAATTTTAAAATAGCTATTGTTTTCATTATCGGCACTTATAAAATAAGTAAATCTGTAGTGTCACCAGATGTGAAAAGAAGCTACTGATCTGTCATAACATGAATTCCTTATTGATTCTGAAATAATTTTGCAGCACAAAATGTGTGATATAACTTAATTCAAAATAGGGTTGCAATTGCCAACTTCAATGCAGGTTTCCAAAAGAAGTCAATAGAACTCTTTGAGCACATGTAATTGGCAACCAATATGTTTTTATACATAATTATAAGCAAATTTTAGATAAAGTATATTCCTCTAATTTAAAAAAAATTGGGGGAAGAAATATGTAAAATTATCATGGGCCACAAGTGGCCAGATATTAGTTTAACTAGTTCATATCTAACAAAATAATTCCACAAATATTAGCTTATATATTTGGGGCTCAGTTTTCTTTATAGTTATGCTATAGGCAATAACACAACAATACAGGTGAATATTACAATGATTTTTAAAGCTGTCATATGTTACATTGTCTATTAATATATGCTTCTATTGTGTTAAATGATATTATTTCCTAAAAAGTTGAGATGTGACTAAAGTGGTAAAGTTTCATTTTTAAGCAAAATACAAAATGTCAGCTAGGGCTTGTGGCCCTGAATCTAAGCCCCAGTTGTATCATAAAACATATGCCATGTTTTTAATGATAAATGATGCATTAAGCACAATCATATTTACAGTATGAAATGTATGTTACCATTTAATATTATGTATTTTAAAGTTTACTTCCTTATAAAGAGATTGTAATTATCTATCATATCTATATTAGATGTTTTTCTATTAAATATATACTGTCAAATGAAACAAAATATTATCTTACAATCTTTAATATTAGGCAAGGAGAAGTAAAAATAGATATAAAAGTGAAAAAATAAATCAGTTTGTCTCAAAGTAAAGAATAGAGCTTTTTTTTTCAGTTAAACAAAAACAGCATGTGTATGCTGAGTGTTGGTGGCTCACAACTGTCATCATAGCTGTTTAATAGGTTGAGATGTGAAGATTGTGGTTCAAAACGAGCCTGAGCAGGATAGTCTATGAGAACCTTATATCCACTTAACTATCAAAAACTGAAAATGGAGCTTTGGGTCAAGTAGTAGAGCCTTATCTTTGAGCAGAAAAGCTTAAGACAGCTCCCAGACCCAGAGTTCAAGACCTAGGATCAACATCACACACACACACACACACACACACACACACACACACACACACACACAATTGAAAAAGTAAAATTATATATCTATCCCTCTGTTTCTTAAATTCTGTAGCTATCATGGGAAAACACTCAAAACTAATGAATGCTCTTTATAGTTTTCTATTGATTGTACCTATTTCAGTTCCCATTAACAGTATGTTGAGTTTTGAATGCTATTTCCACTAAGGTATCCTGAGTCATGAAAATGGAATGTGTTATCTGTCCAGTGTTTTTACTCTAGATATGTGCAGCAAGAAACAATAATGAAAATACTGTGCTGCTTTGATCATAGTTAAGTTTGTCTAAATGCTGTATGTGTGTGTGTGAGAGAGAGAGAGAGAAAGAGAAAAAGAGAGAGAGAAAGAGAGAGAGAGAGAGAGAGAGAGAGAGAGAAAGAGAGAGAGCGAGAGAGAGAGAGAGAGAGAGAGAGAGAGAGAGAGAGAGAGAGAGAGAGAGAGAGAGAGAGCTCCCTAGGATATGAACAGTATGAACTCAGGGCTTGAGTGCATTTCCTGAATATTTTTGCTCAAGGCTAGCTCTCTACCATTTGAAGTATAGCTTTACTTCCCAGTTTTGGGTAATTAAAGTCTCCATGACTATTCTGCCCAAGATGGCCTTGAATGCAGGCCCCTGAATAGTTGGGATTATAGGCATGGGCCACTGGCAATGGAATACATGCTTAGTTTTAAACGAATAAATCTGCTTCAGGTAAAAAAAGATATTGAAAATATTTGAGTAATTAATCCATAGTAAACAGTATGCTAATAATAACATAGATAAAAATACAACTTGTAATTATATTTTGTCAGTACCTAAATCTCACTTTAGAGACAATGTTTAAAATTTCATCTCAGCTGCCTTAAAAACGTTAGGAGAGATTCTAAAATCAGTAGTGGTATGATTTTTTTAGGGTCTTAGCAATAAGATCTCATGATCTGATTAATCATTAGGTATGTTCATATGAAAAAGTAGTCAAAGTTTCCCTATAGGAATCAAAACAAATGCTTTTTTCAGTGGGTCATAGAGCTTGCACTCAGCCTGGGCACTGTCCCTAAGATCTTCAGCACAAGGTTCCACCCTACCCTTGAGCCAAGCCCCACTTTCCATTTTCTAGAAGTTAATTGGAGATAAGAGTCTCAGGTTTTTTTGTGCCTGGGCTGGCTTTGAACATTGATCCTCAGATCTCAGCCTCCTGAGTAGCTAAGATTGCAGGTATGCGCCCCCACACCTGGCCCTAAAACAGATACATTTGTTGAAGTGTATAAGAAAGAATCTTGTTTCTGTAATGACTTTAGTCAATTCTATAACTCTCTTTACTTAAGTAAATCCTTGAATATCCCTTTTATTCTTTAGAATAGGCCAAAATAAGATGACTTTTCATAGACTGAAGACTAACTGCAGTTGTTTTGAGTTGCAAGTGATTAATTAATCACTGGTATTAAATACTCACCAAATTTCCTATTATAGAACATACTTCTTCAATGCTCAGCTTATCTGTCTTCTCTCATATCCTTATACAAGCTCACTTCAGCTTTGCATCTTACTTTACTAGAAAAACCACTCAAGCTTGAAATACATGGCTTTGTTACTACAGTTAACAATCTTATGCTGCTTTCCATGAAGTTTGCTTAGAAGTACCAGGGGAAATTTTAGCAATGCCTTTTGTTTACTAGATTACTCTACGTACACTGCACACCCTGCATATGTAGCTGTACAATATTTCACGCTAAGATCCATTCATTGATCAGTTATATAAGTCAGAAATTCAGAAGTATGTTTAGGTATCATAGGAATGGCTATTTAAGTTTTCTATTGTCTCTGTGATAAAAACAAAATCCCTGAAAACTGTGAGGATGTCACTTTCATTTCACATGATGCCGTAAACAAGTTATGATTATTACCAGCTAATAGGAAAGATATACTGAGTAGGTAGCATAAACCCATAATCTATTCTAAGCAAAAAATTCAACATGATATAACTAAATTGATTCTAATATAATTCTTTCCATCATTTTTGAAAATCATTTGTATAAAATTCATCATTAACTTGAAAATAGATTATTCTTGATTGTTTTCTGAAGAAAATAAGCATTTTTTATCTGAAAATTTAGAACTAATACATATTTCGACAAATCTTTTTCAATTTCAGAATGAAATGCATAAAAGAAGCTACTGTAATTCTCTGAGCCTCTCTTATTCCAGAGTGTTGAAATGCATAAAGGTTGTTGCTTGCTGGTAAGAAAAGAAGTCTGTGGTATGGCTGAAATGAATAGCAAAGCAGGCAGCCAACTGGGAAAAGACTAAAGAACACCATTCAAAATATACTATCAAGTTTTGGAGAAAATATTTATTTGTATGATAAATTGAGGTGTACGTTTATTCATAGGCAAGTTTATTCATAAGCTAAATTTGTTTCACAGCTTTTTTCATTCAATATTCTGCACTACATAATAACCATTATTTGAGAAGTACAACTTGACAGATGGGTACTAACATAAAGCCTGAAACATCAACATTTCTTTCTTACTTATGTTGGTAAATTCTGATAATATCACCTTTCAGCTATGCTTTGTGCCAAAAAGTTACCCATATAACTTTGTTTTGTAAAAAAGTAGAGGGGATTGAACTTATAACTTACTGATGTATGAATATGAAGGTAAGAAAGGTAAGAGAAACCACCTCTTTTGAAGTAAGAACGTTATGTTCAAAAGATATACTGGATCCAGTTATGGCTCTCCAATGTATGAGTGTGTGTATGTTTGTGTACATGTTTGTTTGTATACATGTGTGTGTGCATAGATAGAAAGAGAAATTCCATTCAAATCCCAGTTTTGTGTATATAATTTACCTAATTTATAAACACTTTACATTTTGCCCTCACAAAAAATAAATGATAAAAACAATAATTTTATCTTCTTTTACCTTAATAAGAAAAGTTCATTGTAGACAAGCAAGTTTGCTTAGTATCACAATTGCATTTAAAGCCTAGATTGAAAGCTAAGCACTTGTTCTAGAGGTTTATTTCTTCTCTCCTATTCTGTATAATCTTTCTGATAAAAAGATTAGTAACATACTATTTTCAAGTTTATTTCATAATTGCATTTGTATAGTTTTCACATAATGAGAAATAAATATGTATCTTTACTCAATAATCTGTCAAATAATTTTCAATATTGACTTTTTATTAACCATTATATTTTATTATGGCATATAAATATCTCTAAAAACTACATGCTATCTAGTCCCAAGTCCGCAGGAAAAAAAAGTGGATAGTATAATCTACTCTTCATGGTAAAAACTGGAATATAGTATTGTAAAGAAAGAACTTTTTTTTATATTTCTTTTAGTTTATATCACAGAATGGAAGAGATTTGCAGATTAAAAAGCGATTAAACAAAACATAGTAACAGTGTTGGGAATCTGGAAAACATAATTGTTCTCACAGAACTGTGTTAGTGAATAAAATATCTATGAACAATCATCAAAAAGTGACCCGTTTTTATCCAATCTTATGGGGGATAGTGAAGATGTACTTGCTCTCATTGTAGAATCAGACGATTGAAGAATGAGGCAGTGTTCCCAAACAATATTAACTCCTAGTTTCCTTAGAGCTGTTCCCTTCTACCATTACTTGCTTTTTAATGGGAAAGTACACATTGACTCATGTATTTGACCACTCCTTTGACTGAAAATTGCATTAAATAACACTGAAGGCATTTCTGAGGTTTAGAGTAGAATGATCCACTTGTGTGATCTGAATTGGTAGTGGCAAAATGTCCAGGAACACAGACTAAATTATTAAACAGAGCTGAGGTTAATTCCTGATATTACAGTTACTACATCTGATATGTATGTATGTATGTATTGTATTGTACGTATGTATAAGTATGTTTGTATGCATGTATCTATAATATGTTTGTATGTATGTATGTTTAATTTTATACATTATACAGTATAGCCATGTTTGGCTTCTAAATATTTCATTTACCATATCAACACTTCAGCATGTGGCAGATATTTTAGATGCTGGAAGGGATGTGGCTAGGAGGGATCACTACTACACTGTTGGGGGGGAGTGCAAACTCGTTCAACCACTATGGAAAGCAGTATGGCCATTCCTCAAAAGACTAAACATAGAGCTCCTCTATGACCCAGCAATTCCACTACTTGGCATTTACCCAACGGTCTAGAAACAATGACATACTAAATCCACTAGCACAATGATGTTCATTGCAGCACTGTTTACCATAGCAAAGATATGGAACCAACCCAGATGTCCCTCAGTTGATGAGTAGATCATCAAGATGTGGTATTTGTACACAATGGAATCCTATGCTGCTGTCAGAAAGAACGGCATCGCCCTATTTGTAAGGAAATGGAAAGAGTTAGGAAAAAGTCATATTAAGTGAAGTAAGCCACACTCAAAGGAACATAGGCTCAATGGTTTCCCTTATTTGTCATAATCAGTAGAAACCTTGGGCTCTCCCAGCAGAGATCTGCAATAGAGCAAAACTTAGATACATAAGGCCATATAGTATGATGCTAAATGAAAGGACCTCTAGGATATAGAAACAAAAGCCATATAATGAGTGATTAATTACAAATATATATATATATATATATATATATATATATATATATATATATATATATAAACCTGAGTCTATTTCTTCATCTTGGTTTTGTTGGAAACCGTCTATTGCTTGGGAGTAGTTAAGACAAACTGCCTGATGCAACTATTGGAAGTAACTGAACACAGAGTAGAAAGTCAGGCAAAGATAACATAACACATTAATATGCAACTGATTGGGCATATTTTGAGTCTAGATTTCTGATTTCATTTTTGCTGAAGTACTGATTCATCTTGTATTTCCATTTGTATATCCACTGCATTGAAATCGAACAATAATCCTTTTTCCATATATTTTAATTAATAGAAGGGTTACATAATATTCACCACATAGAAGGTGAATTACTTCACAAATATTAATACTCCTTCTCATGTCTTGGTACCCATTCTGCCCCCCCCCCCGCCTTCATCTTGTTTTTCCCCTTCCCTATCCGATTTCACATTACCAAATAAACATATATGCAATATATCAGATAAGGTTAATTGCTGTAACAATATGAGGTAGCCAAGGGACAGAAAAAGAGATGAGAGATAACACAGTACATTAAGGACTTTTTTTAATCATGGCAGAGATTTTGTCTTTATCATTGTAAATCATGTACAAAGAGGTTATATAGTTGTTTCATAGTATGCTGATTAGCACTAAAATTTTTTGGTTATGTATTTTAAAATATTTAAAACAAGAAGAATTAGCAAGAATAGACCATGAAGAATTTGTAAATATAATCAAATTACAACATTTTATAATGTTACTATTGAAAAGAACAAAAGGGTCACGTTTAGGTAGCCTTTAGAACACAGACAAAAAGATGGGTTTGGAGAATTGCTATGATATGTCAGAATGAAATATCACCCTTAAAATTTGAAGAAAATATATGAAAAAAATAGGAGAAAAAGTATTGTATGTCAGACAAGAGCCTTATAGATAACCATTATTATAATTTACAAATTATTATCTTATACTATTATGTCACAAATTCCTTTTATGTATTAGTAAAGGATGTATCCAAAACTTTCTGAATGCACATTATTTGGAGCCAGTTTATAACCCTTTTATGTTTAAACTCAAAACTAAACATCGCAAGTTGGTCACCAGTAGCTCATGTCTATAATCATAGCTATTCAGGAGGCTGAGATATGAGAATTGTGGCTTAAAGTCAACCCAGACACAAAAGTCCACCAGCCACTTATCTCCAAAGAAGTACAAAAAAACAAAGAAAAGAAAAGAAGAAGAAAAGGTAAGTGATGAAGCTATTGTTCAAATGGTAGAGCAATAGCCTTGAGTAAATAAAAATGCCTGGGGGCAGGAAGTTTGGCCTGGCGGTCGGTAGAGTGCTTGCCTAGGAAGCAGGAAGACCCAGGTTTGATTCCTCAGTACTATATACATAGAAAAAAATCCAGATGTGTTTCTGTGGCTCAAGTGGTAGAGCTCTAGCCTTGAGATAGCCCAAGGACAGTGCTTAGGCAGCCTCAAGACTTGCAAAACCAAAAAAAAAAAAAGTTCATTTGTTAAAAAACTTAATCTCTCACAGGAACTGATGGCTCAGCAAATTTCATGCAATTAAGAACAAATTAGTCAATCCTATCTATAGGAACACTTTTAAAAGAGAAGTATTTTGTTTTCATTAATTCTTTAAGGGAAAACATATTTTACTTGTAATAGTTTCATGCAACTTTTGAATTATAGTTAATTTTCTGCATGGTTAAAGTGATGTTTCTATTATATCAAAACTCCTGTCATTTAATACAATTTTATATAGATAAGCATTTGGTAATGATGTGAATGATCTGATAGTGTAACTTTATTTTCAAATTAACAAGTTTTCCTGACTTTATTTCTGAAATAAGGATTCTAAGTCAGTAACAGGTCTATGTAATTCATGACAAAAAACAGCATGATTGTCATGATTTTAATAATAATAAATATATTACTATATTAGTTTACTTTCCCAGCTTGGATTCATTCAATCTCTTTCAGAACCCAGACTCTGCATTCTGTCTCCATTGTTTTGGGGAATTAGTGACTTTTTAACCTGAGCTAAATTAATTTTGAATTTTTCCTTACAAACACACCCATCTAGGTATCCAACATGACTGATTGCTTACATGACATGTAATCACAGGGAGTAGAACACAAGCATTAATTATAGTGCTGGATGAAGAAAATCATGACAAGAGACCCAGAAAATTGTATGATCTATTTTTCATAACAACTTTGTGATATTAATTTCTTTCCAATTGTTTTAAGAGGAAATGTACATACAAATGGAAAAAGATTACTTAAGCTCAAGTTTAAAAGAGAAATCTGTGTATCAATGACAAGATATTAAACCCTAATTCAGACAAAACCAATTAACCCTCAGGTAAATTTAAATTGTCTTTGAGAAGGAAATACAGGTTTTAATTTATCCATTAGTTTAGTATGTATTAACTTTACTTTTTTATGAATTGGTGTTAACCTTCCTACAGGTCAATTCTCTAAAATCACAGGGCTCCATTTGTTTCTCTGTTACCATGGCAAAGAAATAGTTTCCACATTTCAACATTCCAATTCAGCAACAGCTTTCATAAGATAGGAGGATGTCAGAGAGTGTATTACTAAGTACTTCTAGTCTTATATTTTAATGATGTGATAATTTGGTAGTTAGAAACACAGAGCTTTAAATAAAAAGATAAAAATGAATAATAGATTGGAAACAATGAAAGTTATTCACCAGATGAATTAATTTACAATGTGGAAAACATAATTACCTCTGATTGAAATATATTTTTTTATCTTATGGACATTTATTTTTAATTCATTAATTGTAATGCTCATTATACTCTGATTACACTTTCTTTTTGGAGGAAATAAGATTTGCAGTGCCACACATTGTGTTCTTTTTTTTTTTTCACTAGAAACTGTACATAAGACCTGAGCTCAAATCCATTACAATTTCTCTCAGTTTCTATTTTAAGTTGACTTTCCTTGTGGGAAAAAAGTAAGAAGCCTCATGGTTTCAAATCACTCCCTGAAGAATGAGGGCATTTTTGTGATGGTATATTCATGTTGAAAGTTTTACATTTAATGAAATTACATATTAACCTTGAGAGTTAAGAAAAATGTTAACCCACTTACTTACCTGTGAATTTTGACTACTGCTCTTGTGACTTACAGAGAGAAATTAGTAGCCGATTTATTATTTTTAGATGAATAATTTTTAAACAGTAAACCATAAAAGTGCTATTTCCTCTGTTTTAGACTGGACTCTCCCAAACCTCCCTTTTCTACATTCTATACTTTTAATAGGTTTCTTTACAATACAATGTTTTCACTTTCAGTCTTCAACTAATCAATGGGCACATAAAGCTATGCATGATATGCTATTATATGACAGTAGATTCATTTATGTTTTGTCTTTGTTCAGGCCACAGTTAGAAATCATAAGTATGTATGTGCATGTACATGTGCAGAAAATGATACATGGTGTAATATATAAAGAAGTGTTCCTGGCATTAATGATTACCTCTTTGAATGATAACTCAGAACTAAAATGTTAGCCAGTTGTAGTGGCTCATGCCTATAATCCTAGCTAGTCAGGAGGCTGAGATCTGAGGATTGCAGTACAAAGCCAGCCTGGGCACTAAAGACCATAAGACTCGTATCTCTAATCACTAGAACAACAGAAGTGGCACTGTGGCTCAAGGGGTAGGGTGGTAGCCTTGAGCTGAAGACCTCAGGGACAAAGCCCAGGCCCACAGTCCAAGTGCCACGATCAAAAAATAAAAATAAAAATGAACTAAAGTGTTAAGAAAGTGATTTCAAAAACTGAAGCATTGTCCACTTCACCCTAGTTAGAATGGCCATTGTAAAGAAGTAAAATAACAAGAGATGCTGGCAAAGATGTGGCCAGGTGGAATCACTACAAAACTATCACTGGGAGTATAAACTTGTTCAACCACTATGGAAAGCAGTATGGCCATTCCTCAAAAGACTAAACATAGAGCTCCCCTATGTCCCAGCAATTTCACTCCTTATCATTTACCCAAATGTCTAGAAACAAGGACATGCTAAAGCCACTAACACAACAATGTTTACTGCAGCATTATTTACCATAATAAGACATGGAATCAACCCAGATGCTTGTCAGTAGATGAATGGATCAAGAAGATATGGTATTTATACACAATGGAATTCTATGCTGCCATCAGAAAGAATGACATGGCCCCATTTGTACGGAAATGGAAAGACTTGGAAAAAAAATCATACTAAGTGAAGTAAGCCAGACCAAAAGGAACATAGGCCCTATGATTTCCCTCATTTTTTTGTGGGTCATGGGGCTCAAACTCTGGGCCTGGGTGTTGTCCCTGAGCTCTTCAGCTCAAGGCTACCTCCCTACCCTAGGAGCCATAGCCCCACTTCCCATTTTCTAGGGATTAATTGGAGAAAAGAGTTTCACAGTCTTTTGTGCCCAGGCTGGCTTTGAACAGAGGTCCTCAAATCTCAGCCTCCTGAGTAGCTAGGATTACAGGCATCAGCCACCATGCCTGCCTCATTTGTAATAATAAGTACACATCTGGACTCTCCTAGCAGAAGATCAAAATAACTCAATAACTATGTACGTAAGGTCAAATTGGATGATCATAAATGAAATAAACTCTAGGATTTGGAAGCAAGAGGTTTATCTTGGTGATTGTTGTTCTTAATGTTTTTTTTCCACTTATAGGTAAGTCTCATGTGTTTATTATATCTGACTTTGTTAGCTGGTATATTGCATATATGTTTAGTTGTTTATTGAAATAAGGAAGGGAAGGGAGAAAACAAGATGATTGGGAGGGGTGGGGGAAGGTAATGGGGAAAAAAACATAAGAAAGGGTATCAATGTGCAAGAAGTAATGCACCTGAAAATTTTACTGTAATCCCTCTATCCATTATCCCGACAATAAAGAAAAACAAAAAAAACTGAAATGTCTAACAAAGGAAAGCCATATCTGTCACACTTGATAATAAAATAATTCCACATTCTTTGAAAAATGTTATAATTATTCATCCTTACTAGTTTCATAATTAATTGGGTTCATTGTAGCATATTTATATGTTTAAAGAGCATTTAATTTTTTTATTTTTGAAAGATTTTATTAACACTGATTTTTATATCATTTCAAATATCATGCTAACTAACAAGTATTCAAGAAGGGAATCTCTATATGCAATCACTAGCGCATAGATTTTAGAATATAATTAAAATTAAGCTACGGGTTTGTATGCCATAGATTCATATCTATGATACATAGATACATTGAGTGCTATTTCATGCTAAATGTAAAGCGCATTTAAATTTTAAACACACTTCCTACTACCTCTGCCTATTGCTCTTTATCACTCTTCCCCTTCTCTATAGAACCTCTTCTCTCTTTCAGTAAATTTTCAGTAACAATATTTTGTTAATTACTTTATTTTCTTATTGCTATTTCTGGTTTTGGAATTATAACAAGTGACAATTCTACATTTTTATGGCAGAGAAAATTCATTTATAAACATAGAACCTGCACACAGTTATTGAGCTCCTTGTTCCTCCTAAGAATATGCTCCTCAGGTCAATGCGAATGCTCATAGAAAATGATGTTTATTTAAATCAGCTCCTAGAAGTGGAAGCAAGAGGTTATTATACTGTTCGCCTTTGTTTTCTTTTTCCTTTTTCTATTCCCTCTCCCTTTGTTGCTGCTTTTGATTTCTGTACCTTTTGTTCCTGTATATAAGTTTATCTGATTTGGGAAGGGAAAGGGAAAGCACAGAAATGGAAGGACAAATGATGAATTAATTCAACACTGATACTCATTAGATACTATGTTGATAGGGAAAAACTGAAAGAAAATGAGGGAGGACATAACACTGGTTAAAAAGAAAATGAAATGTATTCATTACCTAACATGCAACTATAACTGCTCTGCATATCACTTTACAATTAAAAAAAATCAGATAAATAAAATTACAATGAGTTTTTTAAAGTTGAACCTGTGAGTCAATGGAGCTTTTCTGACACTGAGCTTTCACAAATGGCAATATTATGTATTTCTAAGAAAGAGTAGCTAAGAATGTGGCTCATTGGTAGAGTGCTTGTATGAAACCCGGGGTTCAATACCTTAGTTCCACATGAACATAAAAATCCGGAAGTTGTGCTGTGGCTCAAGTGGTAGCTCAAGAGTGCTAACAATAACAATAATAATCAGGACAGAGCCCAGTTACTGAGTTCAGAAAAAGTGGGAGTAGAGTGACCTAGCAGTAAAGTGCTTGCCTAGCATGCCAGAAGGACCATAGTTTAATTCCTCAGTACCACATGCATAGCAAAACCCAGAAGTGGTGCTGTGGCTCAAGTGGTAGAACTCTAGCCTTGAGAAAACCCAAGGACAGTGCTCAGGCATTGAGTCCAAGCCCAGTACCAGCAAAAAATAAAAGAATAAACTATACAAAGCTTATTGAAATCACAATGCACATTCATATCAAGGGTTAGTTCAATATATGTTTTTTCTTTGTGAAGTAGAGTGATTGCCTTGTTTTTTCTATGCTTCCACAATGGAAAAGAAAAAGCTAATAAGTCTTAGGGCTTTGGAGGAAAGGAAGTGCCATGAAAGAATTCACATCTCATCTAAGGACTTCTGGATTTCTCTATCCACATGTGAGTCTTAATTTCCTTAACTACATTTAGAGTCAAAGTACTATATAAATGCTAAGTATATTTTGACAAATTTATAGAATCACAAATAGATTTTTAACTCATCAAAGAGTAAAGTTATGTAAAAATGTAACTAGAGATCGGTAATTTCTTAGTTTTGAGAAACTTTGAAAAGAAGCATTGTATGTAAAGCCAAAAAGTAACAATTGTCACCTTCCAATAAAACAGAAAAAAGTGAATTTTGACAGTTTAGTATATTAATAAATTTTTTTACAAGTTTCACTCCTGACAAGCTAAGAAAATAAAATTCTGCTCTTGTTTTATTATACATTCTGATTCAAATTTATAAAGGTGGCCATTTTCAAATCAAATATGTATATGAGAGGAAAAGTTAATATTAGCCTCATAGATGTATTTATGGAAAAAATAGGATGCATATCTAGGGCCAGAATTGCCAGTCCAAATGTATATAATTCATAAAGGATTTTTGAATTTGCATAAACTATGTGTTATAAATAACATATCAGATTCCTCTTTTATTCTTCCAATTCTTCTATGGTGAGCTCAGCACACTGATAAGGCTAGTTTCTCTCTACCCTCTTCCTGCCACTTTATTTTTAATAGTGTAACTGACCAAAGGAAAAAATATTTTATTTTTATTGGAAAAAAATAAATTAAGCATTTGAAATGATGAAGTAAAGCTTTAAATGAGCTGTATATCTCATCAAGATTAATCAAGCCTTTCTAATATGCATGGCCCAATCAAAGTTCTTTCTTGGTCTAAATAATTTTAATTAAGCAATTCTACCTTCTGTGGTGGTCATTACCAGGAGATAATTGACTGAATCAGTAATGAAGTATTCTGTGAATGCTAAACAAACAGCAAGGTTAATTATCTGGCAGAGATGTCTGTTGTGGAAATACAGAGCTAGCCTTCCAAGTTCTTTAATCCCCTGCAGCACCTCTTAGCAAATTATAATAATCCTCATTCAAATACATGTGCAACTATAGTTGCTGTGTGCCACCCAATGTCAGATCAAGTGATCAAGAACCTTATTTAAATAAAATAATAGTGAAATGTGCTTTTAAAATTAGCCTAATTTTTTTGAGTAGCTTGTTTTATTTTTCTTTCTCTCATTTAATTATTCCTTCAATTTTTGAAGTAACTTTCCAAATTGTATAGCTTGGTGCCCACAGAAGTGACAGCGATGATATATTTTGCTTACAGACACACTCCAGAAGCTTTATATGATGCAATATATAATCTCACAACTTGTCTGATAGTTTTATATTCACTCTGCTATTGTTTCTTCCTTCCTGCCAACTTGCCAATAAATCTGTTTGTCCTAGGCTACCTGATGAACCAGATTGTTTTCAAGAACAATACTGCAGATTACATTAGGTATTTTTTTTGCATTTAATTTCATTCAATGGATTTTAGGCTTTAACAGATGAAAACGATTGTATGAATGTTTACCTAGAGTAATATAGTCTTGGAAATTCAGATCAAAACAGTTCCTTTTTCAGGGAAAGAAATATTATTGAAAATTGCTCTTTGACCTACAGACATGTCACAAGGTTTCACTGTATTTGGTAAGATTTCAGCATGTTTTTCAAAACCATGTTTCCAGATGCCTGTTATCTAAATATATTAACTAAAACTGAGAACTAATTAAATTTTAATTAAGGGACTTTTTAAATCCACCTTTCTCTGACTACAAAGTCAAATAATATGTGTGTGTGTATTTGTGTGTGTGTGTGTGTGTGTGTGTGTGTGTAGATATTTTGTAAATGTGGGGAAACAGAAAAATTACAGGAATGTACTCAAATGAATTCCATTAGATACTATTTTCTTTTTTATTTTAATTATATTCCCCAGATAGAAGGTGTATTATTTACAAACATTGATATCCCTTCTCATATTTTTGTCCCCATTTCCCTCCCCCAACACCTCCCTCTTCGTGTTTTTCCCCTTTCCCTATCCTATTTCAAATAAACAAATAAACCTATATACAATATGCTAGATAACAAGGTACGATACTGTAGCAATATGAGAACAATCAAGGGACAACAAAAAAGATAAGAAATAACATAATACATTAAGAACAATAATCACACATTATATGTCTCTTGTTTACATACCCGGGAGATCTCTTCATTTATCATCATCCTATATGGCCTTATGTAGCTAGGTTTTTCCCTATTGTAATCCTCTGCTAGGAGAGTCCAAGGTTTATACTAATTATGACAAATGAGGGAAACCATTGAGCCTATGTTTCTTTGTGTCTGGCTTACTTCACTTAATATGAGTTTTTCCAAGTCTTTCCATTTCCTTACAAATGGGGCAATGTCCTTCTTTCTGATGGCAGCATGGAATTCCATTGTGTATAAATACCACATCTTGTTGATCCACTCATCAACTGAAGGGTATTTGGGTTGATTCCATATCTTTGCTATGGTAAATAGTGCTGCAATAAACATCATTGTGCTAGTGGATTTAGTATGTCCTTGTTTCTGGACCACTGGGTAAATGCCAAGTAGTGGAATTGCTGGGTCATAGGGGAACTGAAATGCCATGCTGCTTTCCATAGTGGTTGAACGAGTTTGCACTCCCACCAACAGTGTAGTAGTGATCCCTCCTGGCCACATCCCCTACAGCATCTGCTATTATTAGATTTCTTGATAATGGCCATTCTAACTGGAATGAGGTGGAATCTCAAAGTTGTTTTGATTTGCATTTCTTTTATGACCAGAGATGTCAAGCATTTCTTTATGTATCTATAGGCCATTCTTATTTCTTTTTCCGAGAAGACTCCCTAAGACTTTGGCCCATCTTTTAATGAGATGGTTGTTTCTTTGGAGCTTAGTTTTGGACTAATTCAATCTTTTGAGCTGTTGTTATATTTTAGATATGAGGCCTTGGTCTTTTGTATGGTTAGTGAAGATCTTCTCCCACTCTGTGGGCTTTCTATTAGATAATATTTTCTTATAGTAATTTATTTGTTGTGAGACTAAATTAAGGCACATTTCAGCACATTACCAGATGTATATTTATATACACTGCATGTTTACTATCTACTGTTCTTTCTATGCAAGAGTCAATCAATGTGCAAGGAAAATAGACTTTGAAACCTACAAATTTCCCCAAACTATATTTGAAAATCAAATATAATGGCAAGTACAAGTACCTCGTGTCTATAACCCTAAGGTCTCAGGAATCTGAGACCTTATTAAAGTTTGGAGTCAGCCAGGGCAGAAAAAAATCTACCACAGGATTCTTTTTATCTTTTTTTTTTTTCTTCACCAGTCTTGGGCTTGAGCTAGGGTCAGAGCACAGTTCTTAGGCTTTCTCAAGGCTAGAGCTCTACCATTTAAGCCACAGACCACTTCCAGCTTTTTCTATATATGTGGCACCAAGAAATGTAACCTTGGTCTCGGTACATGCTAGGAAACCGCTCTACCACGAGGCTAAACTCCCAGTCCCACAAGATTCTTATCTCCAATTAACTAGTACAAAAGACAAGTGGAGTCACGGCTCACATGGTAGAACACCAGCCATGAGCAAATAAATAAGAACTCAAGCTTGAAGTTCAAGCCACAAAACTGGGACAAAAAAAAAAACTCAACCAGGAAATAAAAATGTTATTATATTCAATTGGTAAGATCTTGAGAAAGGTACTTAAAAACATGACTCCTTCAATGTAAAATTGAAGATACTTATCCTGTTGACTATGTTTTCTTTCCTAATAAAAAATAATTTCCTGTGGCATTTTTTTCCTACTGGGGTCTCTTTATTGATAATGACTGAATAAGAATTTGAGTATTGCAAACAAAATTGGCCTAATTTCCTCAAATATCATTACTTTCGATCAAGCTATTTGAAAAACAACATATAATAAAAATCAGAAGGAGGGCCAGGAATTTGGCCTAGTGGTAGAGTGCTTGCCTAGCATGCATGAAGACCCGCGTTCGATTCCTCAGTACCACATACATAGAAAAAATCCAGAAATGGTGCTGAGGCTCAAGTGGTAGAGCTCTAACCTTGAGAAAGTCCAAGGACAGTGCTCAGGCCCTGAGCTCAAGCCCATGACAGGCAAAAAAAAAAAAAAAAGAAAAGAAAAATTATTCTATTAATTACAGTAAAAAAATATATGAAAAAAATCAGAAGGAAAAATACAGACATATTTGATCATGGGCCAAAATTCAAATGTGTAAAGGATTTGGGATAAGTTTAAATGTTTATATGAAGATAAAACTACTGTGAAACTTGTAGTTAGGGATATTTCTTTAACAAGTATAGATTTGTTTTATGTAGTCTTATGTTGGTACTGGGATTTCAACTGAAAATCTCAGTTCTTGCTTAACATTGTTGCTGAAGGCAGGCACCTTAAAATCTGTGCTACATGTCTACTTCCAGCTTTCTGTGGCTTAATTAGAGGCATGTCTCTCAGGTTTGTCTGCCCAGTCTGTCTCTGAAATTTAATGTTCAGGTCTTAGTCTCCTGAGTAGTTAGGATTACAAGTGTTAGCTACGCATGATTGCTCAGTCTATTTAATGAATAGAAAGCATCACTGGTTTTAGTCTATGCCTGGTTTTCTGAGTGCGTAGTTAACAAGTGTTTATTTTACTTTTGATACTTTATCTGTTTTAACCAAATTAATTCATGCAGATTCATAGTGGTCTCAATGACAAAACAACGTGGAAAAATACATACTTTTGAAGACTAATGTCATTTGAATTTATAAAATAAAATTTGTGAATTAAAAATTATAAATCCCATCAAAAGCAGTTAAAACATTGGCCAAAATATCAGCCCATGATAGTATGTTTTAGAAAAAAAAGAGGATTAGGTTTTGAAATATTGTAAGATTTGAATTTTGAATTATTTTAATTGTCACATAAAAAGCTAAAACTGTGTTATTTTGATTTTTCTTACAGTCAATGTTATAAATTTATTCCTCATATTTTTTATCTCAAGCAGTTATCCTTTCCACAGTTTCATATGACGTATATTCTCATTGTGTTTATGAATTAGATAACATAAATTAGAAAATTAGAAGTACTTGAGAACATTGAAAATGAACATGATTCTGTACATAATACCTT